>NC_143397.1:154752456-155055486 GCF_052110815.1 Crocodylus siamensis | reverse complement strand
TTTTCTGAGTGTCACAAGAGACCTCAAGAGCAAGAAGGCAGAGATCACTCTCTTAGAACCAGTCCTCAACCTGGACAACGAGAGGAGGCTGCTGTGCCTGGACATTGATGGCATAGACACCGCATTTTGGGGTAAACTCCCACATAGTGTGTGGCCTCCCCACTCTTCTGTTGGAAATGACCAGCCCATGTTGGCAGACCCCACCCTTAGTCATCCCTGACTATGAGGGTCACCTGACCTTTCTGAAGTGGACCAAAGGACAGAAGAATGGAGCAGGAAGCTATAGTGAGACATGGACAAGGTACAGATCCAGGCTTTTTGGCAGCAATACACCCAATTGGCCACAAATGAACTGCACTGCTGTATCTGACAGCTGGAGAAAGATGTGGCAAAGCTTGAGGCCACCCTGCTGGCTGCTGGCAGCAATGCAACACTGGGTGAGAGCCTCCAGTTCCGCAGGAAATGCCTGGGTGACTTGGTGGAGAAGGTGGCTTATGGAGTGAGGATGCATGCCTGCTGCCAAGATCTGGCAAAAATTGACACCCCAACTGACTTCTTCCTTGACCTGGAGCAATGGCAGGCAGCGAGCAAAGTTTTAGATCACTTCAAGACCCCCAAGGGCCAGGTAATCACAGGCCCGGGCAAAGTATATGAGTACACCATCACTGTTTATCATGACCTGTTTCTGGCCAAGCTGTCCTACCCTGAGGCCATGTGGGAACTCCATAAGAGCCTGCCACATCTCTGTGCCCTGGAGGCTGGTGAGCTGGCAGGAGGAGCTGGCAGCTGCCACAGTCAGCCTCACCTCTGGCAAAGCCCCAGGCCTCTGCAGGTTATCCACTAAGTTCTACAAGACCTTCTGGCCTTTCCTTGGCCCCTGCCTTCTGTGTGTTTTCTAGGAGAGGCTCACCAACAAGGTCCTACTGATCAGCTGCCACCAAATGATGCTCATATTGGTACCCAAGGGAGACCTTGGCTGCATTAAGAACTGGTGGCCGGTCTCCCTGCTGTGTGTGAACCATTCAAAACTACCTGTTCCTGCTGCATGACCTACTTCCAGCCAGAAAACTCTTTTGCCTGGACATTGGCCACATTTCCCTGGTATAGGAGAAGGCCTTCAATTGGGTGGGCCATGCCTACCTCTTCCAGACCCTGGAGGTCTTTGGCTTCAGGCCCCTCTTCACTGGGGCCCTCTGGGTCTTGTACCAAGACACCTCCAGCCTGCTCAAGAAGAACAGGCGATGACCTGGTAAGGGGCCTCCAGGTCCTTGACCACCTGGGTGATAGCGATCATTGCTTGCTGGAGTTTACCATCCAGCACAGAGTGTCACAGCCCAGCAGCAAGGCAATAGCCCTAGACTTCAAGAGGGCCAACTTCAATGAGTTGAGATTAGTGGGAGAGGCACTGGGGTTCTCAAGGGCAGGGGAACTCAGTGCCCAAGATGAGTGGTCATTCCTTAAGGCGATGATACTCGGGGCCCAAGGGGTGACCATCCAAACAAAAAGCAAGAGGGCAGGAGTGCCCAAAAAACCCCCTGGGTCACCAAGGGCATCCGGGAATGCCTGATCGCCAAAAAGGTGGTGTGAACCTGGTGGAAGCGGGGTGCTATCTCTAAAGAGGAGTATATCTCCTCTGCTCAGGCCTGTAGGGGGGCTGTCAGGAAAGCTAAGGCGGAATAGAGCTAGGACTTGCGTCCAAAATCAAAGATAACAAAAAGTCCTTATTCAAATATATAGGGAGGATGAAGAAAGCACCGGGAAATATGGGGCCCCTGCAAGATCCTCTGGGCAATCTGGTGGTTGCGCCAGAGGAGAAAGCAGACCTCTTTAACCAATTCTTCACCTCTGTTTTCTTGGGCAGAGACAGGGATTTCCCCACCGTGATGCAAGACGGACTTGAGGGGAACACCTCCAGAACTCAGGTTGGGGAGGACTTAGTTAGAGAGCTTCTGGAGGGGCTGGACGTGTTCAAATCAGCGGGTCCAGATGCTCTCCACCCCAGGGTGTTGAGAAAGCTAGCAGGGGTTATTGCAGGGCCCTTGGCATGGCTTTATGAGCGCTCATGATTCTCGGGCCAGGTGCCGGATGATGGGAAGGTAGCCAATATGGTCCCCATCTTTAAAAAAGGGATGAGGGAGGACCCAGGCAACTATAGGCCCATCAGTCTTACCTCAATCCTAGGGAAACTCTTTGACAAGATCATTATGGAGCACATCTGCAGTGGGTCAGCCTCAGAGATGATGCTCAAGGGCAACCAGCACGGTTTCATTAGGAGGAGGTCATGTCAGACCAACCTGATTGCCTTTTATGTTCAGGTCACAAAAGCCTTGGATGCAGGTGTTGCCGTGGATGTAGTCTTTTTGGACTTTAGCAAGGCCTTTAACACCATCTCCCACCCCATCCTCATTAAAAAACTAGGTGACTGTGGCATTGATGCCTACACAGTCAGATGCATTGCAGATTGGCTCAAGGGTCGTACTCAGAGGGTGGTGGTGGATGGGTCATATTCAACCTGGGGAGAAGTGGGCAGTGGAGTCCCCCAGGGCCCGATCCTTTTGCCCGCACTTTTCAATCGCTTTATCAGCGATTTGGATGATGGGGTGAAAAGCAACCTGTTTAAATTTGCTGATGATACCAAAATTTGGGGTGAGGTGAGCACGCTAGTAAGGAGGGAAAGACTGCAGCAAGACTTGAATAGGTTACAGGGGTGGGCTAGCAAAAACAGGATGCGCTTCAACACTGACAAGTGCAGGGTGCTGCGCTTGGGCAGTAGTAACGAGCAGCACACTTATAAGATGGGAAACTCCCTTCTTGAGAGCACAGAGGCAGAAGAGGATCTTGGAGTCATTATTGACTCCAAGATGAACATGGGCTGACAATGCAAGGTCACAGTTGGCAGGGCTAACTGGACCTTGTCGTGCATCCATAGGTGCATCTCTAGCAGGGCCAAGGAGGTGATCATTCCCCTGTATGCAACACTGGTCAGGCCACAGCTGGAGTACTGTGTCCAGTTCTGTGTGCCCCACTTCAGGAGGGATGTGGACAACATTGAGAGGGTCCAGAAGAGGGCCACCCAAATGATCCAGGGACTACAGGGCAGACCCTACAATGAGAAACTGCGGGATCTGAACCTGTTCAGCCTTCACAAGAGAAGGCTGAGGGGGGGAACTGGTGACAGTCTATAAACTCACTAGGGGGGACCAGAAGGATTTGGGAGAGACCTTGTTTCCCCTAGCGCCCCCTGGCATAACAAGGAATAATGGCCACAAGTTGTTGGAGAGTAGGTTTAGATTAGACATCCGTAAGAACTACTTCACAGTTAGGGCAGCTAGGACCTGGAACCTATTTCCAAGGGAAGTGGTGCTGGCTCCTACCCTGGGGGTCTTTAAGAGGAGGCTTGATGCCTACCTAGCTAAGATCATTTGAGCCCAGATGGGGGTTTTTTGTTTGTTTTTTGCTTTTTTTTTTCCTCCTGCCCTGGCAGGGGGTCGGACTTGAAGATCTATAAGGTCCCTTCCAACCCTACTTCTATGATTCTATGAACAGCATGCTCTGCACTCCATTCCCCATGTGCAGGAGCATCTGTCAGGGCTTCCCCATGTTGGGAATGCTCTACACCCTGGCCATCAAGCTGCTGCTGCATGAACTGTGGCACTACCTGAGCAATGTGGCCCTGCCATCAGCCATGGGTGCATCCATTGGCCCTCTGCTCTGGCTGTCAAGATATGTGGATGACATGACCATCTTCCTCAACACCCAGGAAGATGTGTGGACCCTGATGGACTGCCAGCGAGCCTACGAATGTGTCTCCTCAGCCCATATTAACTGGGCCAAAAGTAATAACCTGCTGCTTGGTGCATGAAACAGCGTGACCCCCACAGATTTTCCAGGGGCCCTCAGCTGGTACTGCAAGGGCCTCAAGGTCTTGGGCATGTTCCTGGGACCACTGACCTTCATGGTGCACAACTAGGACAGCCTTGAGGAGGGGGTGGAAGCCTGGCCTGCAACAGTGGCACTGCTGCCTACCCAGACTCTCCTACCATGGACATGTCCTCATTGCCAACAGTTCCCACAGCTGCTGAGGGAGTCCTGAGTGCACTCCCTGCAGTGCCCCATGCTGAGCCTGGCCTCCACCCGTCTCATAGCCACCCTCATCCAGGTGTGTGTTCTTTGCCTGGTCCATTATCCTTGACCCTGCTCAGCCTGCCTGTTGTCTGAGGCCCTGGGTACCTGGCTAGGCATGAACTCCATCCTCAGCATAAGCCGTCTCCTGTGTGATGTCCAGACTTCCCTCCCACCAAAGGCAGCAGCCACCCTGGATGTCACCTTCAAGCCACCGCTGTGGGCACTGGGCAGGAGCCTCTCAGAGACCACCTACGTGTGCTCCTACCTATACTGGTGGCTGAGCGGGGCGCCGTATGCCTGGCCAACTTTCTACTTGGTCAGGCCAAGATAGCCGTCATCAAGAGCCGCTGCAACTGGCTTTCCAGGACTGGCTCAGATGATGCCCTGAGGCTTTTCAGCCTCCTGGTATGGGTGTGCCTCTCGCTGGAGTTTGAGCATGCTGTGCTCTGGTGGGTGGTACCTGCCTTTGAGGCACGCTGGGCCCTTGAGGAAGTGGTGTGCCATGTGGATGATGGCTGTCTTCAATACGCGTTCTGATGTCATGACCACTCTGGGCGACTGGGCAGGCTTGGTGGCAGACTGCAACTCCAAACACATGCTGCGCCCTGGGCCCTCATCAGGCTGCTTTTTGTTTTTTTGTTTTTGTGGGAAGTTTAAGGTTTTGTCACATGTATGATTGGACAGAGCAGGGTAGGAATTGTTTGTTTATAGAGGGCTTTGGTCTGTATGAGCATGTGGCCAGTGTCCTGACCACATAACGGCATGTTAGGTACAACGTGTATTACTGTGAAGGTGTCTGTCACGGTGTGATGTTATGAATGTAATGGTATGGTACTCTTGGTTTGATGGTAATTTATTTGTCTTTGCTTTGTATTTTGGACCTGGACTCCAGAGGGATCAACATTTTGTACCCTGAACCTCTGAATAAAGTAGCTAAAAAGTCAAAGACCTTCCTTTCTTTTCAGATGAGGAGTGGAAATAAAACTATTGGTGCTTTGGCAAAGAATTTCAAATATGAGTACTTAATGTTTACATTCATAAATTAACGGATTAACTTACATTTCTGTTTGCTTTTACTTGACATCCCTAAAGGTTTGCCTATGTTTGAGGATTTACCTATAACTGAAAACCATTATTAGCAATGTATTAATTGCCTGCTATAGGTAATCTTCATGTGATTATTCCTCTAAAAGTTCTTATACATGTAAAACAGTAAGAGAACATCCAAAAATGTTTCTAAACAGATGAACAGGCAAGAGAAACCAAGAATCTAGTGATGGCTATATTCCAGAGCCAAAAGAAAAAAAATCTACCCAGATCAAATGCAGTGAAATACAGTCTGACATGTGCTTTCCATTCATATGCTGTGGGCACATCTACATGCACATACCTGTACTGTGCAGTAAATATGGTGACTTATGCCAGCTTGAGCATAAATTTGATACCTGTATCATGCAGGTTTATGTCCAATTAGTTACTGCACATTAACATGCATTTAGACACCTTACTGTGCAGTAACACTGTGTGTGTGGAGTGACTTGGGACTACCTTGAGTCCCAAATCACTCCACACAGCGTTAATGCACTTTAATACCTACACATGTAGGTGCCCTGTTTTCCTCATACTGCTCTACACAATTACATTAACCCAGGCCAAAAGAGCCCAAATGTTGATTTAATCTAAATCTCCACTTCAGGTATCTTGTGCCATCTCATTCCTAGCTACACAGAAAGTAGGCCAGTCATATCTTTCTCTCCCAGGCTTTTCCCCCAGGCATATGCAATAATACAATTCCCATCCTCAAGGTTATCCAGTCTCTTATGAATAATCTGATCTACTCCTGTCATCATGATGTCACCCAACCCTCTAACAAATTCATTAGCATATTCATATTTTTATGCCTATCTAAAATATTAAATAGGATTGATTCCACTAGTAACCAGGCAGAACTTCCCCTTCTAACTTCCCCTTTGTCATCTTCCTTTTAGCCAGTGCCTCATCCGCCAAAAAATATCCCTCTTAGTACCAAATTCAGTATAATCCTTCTTCTCTGAACAGCAGTAAGATAGCTTCAAACAGAGCAGGGGGGGAGAGGTGAGAGACAGAGAGAGAGAAATTACTTTTCCCAAGCTGCCACTGATTTTGGGAAATGTCAAATGGAAAATCTTTCCTTTTCAATTTTTCCCCAAAAAAGAAGCGCTCTTCTTAGATATCCCAGTCACTTCTTAACTTTTCCTGTCAGTAACACAGATGATATCCATCCCATCATGTGACCCTTGAATCATTAGATGTTAGAGCTAGAAGTAACAGGGGAAAAATAACAGAGAAGAAATTTCACTTTCAGGAAGAACTCTGAGGTAATGAGATGTGTTAGTCTGTAAATTAGTCTCCCAGTGAAAGTTGGATAAGCTCCAAGTCTTTGCACTTAAACAAAATATATATTAGAACAAACAAACAAACAAAAACCCAAGAAAAAAGCTAGAATATATACTTTAAAAAACAATTCCAAATTAGCCATGAGATGGGCATTATCTGAACAGGTCTACTGTTCCAAGATGAAGCTAGATGAAGAGTCTAGAAAACAAGCACCATATACAGAGATTTTTAGAAACAAACTACCATATTTACTAGGGCTGTGTGAAATGCTGGCAGCTGTTTAGTTTCTGAGGTGTTTCAGGCCATTTCAGCACCCAAAACACTGAATCCAAATCAAAACAAAAGGCTCTGAAACCTCTGACAAATTAAATGGGGCATTGGAAACATTTTGGAAATGTTTCAGAAAATTTCAGTTTCAGAGCCAGGCTTGCAGGCAAACAGTTGTACGCTATTGTCCTGCCACATGACTTGGCTCTGCAGGGAGCAGAGATCCTCACTGGGGATCTCCTTGCTGCTGCTGCCCACCACGCAATGCCCCAGTGACCCAGGGCTCCACGGGGTGGGCAGCAGTGGTAAGGAGACCTCCGGCATAGATCTCTACTCCCTACAGAGCCAGGCCATGCAGCAGGGCAGTGCTGGTCTCTGCTGCATAACCTGGATCCACAGGGAGCAGAGACCAAGAGCAGTGCGGGGCAGGCAGTAGCAGCGAGCAGACCCCTGGTGCGGATCTCTGCTCCCTGTGGAGTCAGATCATATAGCAGGATGGTACTAGTCCCTGCCGTATGACCTGGCTCCACAAGGAGCAGAGATCTGGGGTAGCAGGGGTGGGCAGTGGCAGTAAGAAGACCCCTGGCATGGACCTCTGCTCCCTGCAGAACCAGGTCATACAGCAGGGCAGTGCTGGTCCCTGCTGTATGACCTGGCTTCACAGGGAACAGAGATCCAGGGCAAAATGGGGTGGGCAGCAGTGGTGAGGAGACCCCTGGTGTGGATCTCTGCTCCCTGCGGAGCCAGGTCATGTGGCAGGGCAGTGCTGATCTCTGCCATGCAACCTGGCTCTGCAAGGGGCAGAGAGCCATGCTGGGGTCTCCTCACTACCGCAGCCCACATCATGCAGCCCCCTGTCACCGGGGCAGCACAAGGGCAGGCAGCAGCAGCAGCAAGGAGACTCCTGGTATAAATCTTTTCTCCCTGCAGAGCTGAGTCATGCAACAGAGACCAGCAAGCTTGCTGGCTGCTCTGCACTGCCTCCTTGCCCCATATCCCATTGTAACAGGTACCAGAGATCCGTGCAGGGGTCTCCTTGCCTGCATGAAGGACAGTGGCCCTCCCTCAGATGAGCCACCCATGGCCCTGTCCTGCTCCCCACTGGGGCCCAGCTGGGCACTGCGAAGCTTGTAGGGCTGTGCAAAGCTTGTGGCCTGTTCGAAACAGATTCAGAGGAGATTCAGCCAAAACAAAACAGGATAGTGATCCAAAACACCAAAACAAATCACTGTCCTCTGAAACGGCCAAATCCAAAACTGACTAGAAACACAGCCATTTCACAAATCCCTAATATTTATCCAAATTCAAAATAAACTTGAGTTTATGATGATGCTCTGTCCATGCCAATAGTGAGATTCTATACATGGACAAATTATAATTTTTTTATAATTTTCCATGTATACAATCTAATTATTGAAGGGTCAATAAGTTGTCCCCACCACCAGTCCAACAGGGAAAGCAGTGGCAGGGAAGCAGGTGGTAGGGGGCAAGCAGTTGGGGAATAGCAAAGGGCAGACAGTACAGGAGGCAGCAAGGGGGAAAGGCATCTTGCTCCCTGCCACCTCTCCCCCCACCACTTATCCCTCCTGGTACCTAAACCCCTGCAGCCTCAGCTCCCCACCCACTCTGCAGCTTCTGCCTTCCCACTCCCCCTCCCCCTCTGCTCCCCCGCTTCTCTGGCAGGCTCCATTTCTACTGCAACCTGGGGTACAGACCATGGCCTCATCCTGGCCCTTTAGCAACATTACCAAAAGTGGGGGAAAAAAGGCTGCAGGGAACCCTAGGACAGGG
Source organism: Crocodylus siamensis (assembly GCF_052110815.1). NCBI lineage: Eukaryota > Metazoa > Chordata > Crocodylia > Crocodylidae > Crocodylus > Crocodylus siamensis. Next base: position 155,046,927 of record NC_143397.1, on the reverse strand, counting down.
TTCAGGGGAGAGATGGGGGTCTAAGGCAAGGGAAGGAGAGGGAAACAGATGTTTGTTGGCAGGGGGGCAGGCAGCAACTGTCTCTCCAACCCTAACCCAGGGTAAGGGTCAGGGTCAGAGCCAAAGCAGCTGCTTGCCCCTCCTGCACCACCTCATACTCTATTCCAAGATGAGCCTCCCCCCATGTTGAATGGAGAACCCTCATCTTGGAATTGAGTAAAAACCGATATCATTCCAGTTTTTTCTGACATGTCTAGAAACATTCTTCTCTTGGTGTCAAAGTAATATTATGGAAGCCATGCTAACAGATTTGCTGTTTGTTTAATGAAAGCTATGAAACAATATTGTATAGTTTCATAGTTTCATAGTTTCATAGTAGCTAGAGTCGGAAGGGACCTAGGTAGATCATCTAGTCCGACCCCCTGCCTTAGCAGGAAAGAGCACCGGGGTCAGATGACCCCGGCAAGGTGCTCATCTAACTTCCTTTTAAAAATCCCCAGGCTAGGAGCCTGCACCACTTCCCCTGGAAGCTGGTTCCAGGCCCTAGCCGCCCTGACTGTGAAGTAGCGCCTCCTAATATCTAATCTAAACTTACCCTCCGCCAGTTTGTGACCGTTATTCCTGGTCACTCCTGGCAGCGCACGGGGGAACAGGGACTCCCCCAATACCTGCTGATCCCCCCTGACCAGTTTGTAGCAGGCCACAAGGTCCCCCCTTAACCTTCTCTTGTGGAGGCTAAACAGGTTCAGGTCCCGTAGCCTCTCCTCATGAGGCCTGCCCTGCTGACCCCTGATCATACGAGTGGCCCTCCTCTGGACTCTTTCCATATCGTCCACGTCCCTCTTGAAGTGTGGCGCCCAGAACTGGACGCAGTACTCCAGCTGCGGCCTGACCAGTGCCGCATAGAGGGGGAGGATCACCTCCCTGGACCTGCTCGAGATGCATCTGTGGATGCATGACAGGGTACGATTGGCCTTCTTGACTGCCTCCCCACACTGCCGGCCCATGTTCATCGTGGAGTCAATGACGACTCCAAGATCCTTTTCCGTCTCCGTGCTGGCAAGAGGGGAGTTCCCCAACCTGTAAGTGTGGTGCCGGTTCTTCCTCCCCATGTGCAACACCTTGCACTTATCAGTGTTAAACCCCATCCTATTCTCATCCGCCCACCGTTGCAACCTGTCAAGGTCAGCTTGTAGCCTATTGCACCCTTCTAGTGCACCCACATCCCCCCACATCTTAGTGTCATCAGCAAACTTGAACAGGGTGCTTTCTACCCCCTCATCCAAGTCACTGATGAAGATGTTGAACAGTGCAGGCCCGAGGACCGAGCCCTGCGGAACCCCACTGCCCACGTCCTTCCAGGTCGAGAAGAACCCATCCACTACCACCCTCTGGGTGCGGCCCTCCAACCAGTTGGCGACCCATTTGACCGTGTGGGCATCGACACCACAGTCTCCCAGCTTTTTGATGAGGACAGGGTGAGAGACAGTGTCGAAAGCCTTCCGGAAGTCCAAAAAGACTACATCCACAGCAACCCCTGCATCTAATGATTTGGTGACCTGATCGTAAAAGGCCACCAGGTTGGTCTGACAAGACCTGCCACTGATGAACCCATGTTGGTTGCCCCTGAGCATGCATTCCCCCGCAAGGCCCTCCTGGATGTGTGCCAGGATAATTTTTTCAAAGAGCTTACCCGGGATTGAGGTCAGACTAACTGGCCTGTAATTTCCCGGGTCCTCTTTTTTTCCCTTTTTGAAGATAGGGACCACATTGGCCCTCTTCCAGTCCTCCGGCACCTCGCCAGAGCACCACGAGTGCTCATAGAGCTGCGCCAGGGGTCCCGCAATGACCTCAGCCAGTTCCTGTAGAACCCTAGGGTGAAGATCGTCCGGACCAGCGGACTTGAACACGTCCAGCCTCTCCAGAAGTACCCTAACTAACTCCTCGCTAACCCTTGGCCCAGGCGTGTCTCTCTCGGGGCCCGAGGGGGGCCCAGCAGGGAGGTGGCTGAACTGGTCCCTACTTAGGAAGACAGAGGCAAAGAAATCGTTAAATATGTTAGCTTTGTCATCTGGCGTGATGACTAAGTTGCCCATCGTGTCCTGCAGGGGCCCCACATTACCCGGGACCCTCTTTTTACCCCCTATGTATTTGAAGAAGGACTTCTTATTGTCCTTAATCCGGGAAGCTAGTCCTATCTCCAACTCTGCCTTGGCCCTCCTGACTGCCCCCCTACATCCTCGGGCGACTATAACATAGTCCTTCTTGGCGATGACCCCATCTCTCCATTGGGTATATGCCTCCCTTTTAGCAAGGAGACATTCCCGGATGCTCTTAGTGAGCCATGGGGGTTTATGTGCCCTCCTGCTCCCTTTGACCCTTGTTGGGATTACCTCCCTTTGGGCATGGAGGATCGTCTCCTTAAGGAGCAACCACTCACCTTCGACATCTGATTCCCTTCCCCTCTGGGTCCTCAGCGCTTCCCCAACGATCCTCCTTAGCTTGTTGAAGTCAGCCCTCCTAAAGTCTAGGGCTGTTGCCTTGCTGCAGCCCTTTGCCACCTTACGCTGGATGGTGAATTCCAGCAAGCGATGATCACTGTCTCCCAGGTGGCCCATCACCCGCAGCCCCCTCACCAGGTCATCACCCGTGGCCAGCACCAGGTCCAACAAGGCGTCTCCCCTGGTGGGACTGTGCACCTCCTGGGTTAGATGGAGGTCCTGCACTCTGGCTAAGAACCGACGTGAGCGATCAGACTTGGCTGACTGCTCCTCCCAGCAGATGTCTGGGAAGTTCAGGTCCCCCATGATGACCACATCCTTAGCCCTCACTGCCTCTGTAAGCTGACCTAAGAATTCCTGGTCGAGCTCTTCTCCCTGGTTGGGAGGTCTATAGTAGACTCCCACCGTTAAGTCTCTCTCCCCTGGACTGCCTTTTACTCTAACCCAGAGCACCTCAGAGTGCCCCCCCCTACCCCCTTGCTAATTAACGAGGAAGTATATTCCTCCTTGATGTAGAGTGCTACTCCTCCACCTTTCCTTCCTATCCTGTCCTTCCTGTATAGCCTATAGCCCTTGACACTCACCGCCCAGTCATGCGATGAGTCCCACCACGTTTCTGTGATCCCTACTATGTCAGGGCTGGTGACAGCTAGGAGGAGGGCGAGTTCCTCCTGCTTCTTCCCCATACTTCGAGCATTCGTGTAGAGGCATTTGAGGCCTTCAACGGTTGTGCCCACTGACCCCCTAGTCTCAGCAATGCCCCGTCCCCCATCGCTTACCTGTTTCTCCCTTTTGACCATTGGTCTGGGCTCGCTGGCTGTTGCTGGGCCTGGTAGTTCATCGTCTCCTCCGCCCTCATCTTCCCCCTCCCCCGACGAGCCTAGTTTAAAGCCCGCCGAAGGAGGTTCACCAACCTGGAAGAGAACACACGCTTACCTTTAGGGGAAAGGTGGAGCCCATCCCATCCCAGCATGTCTCTCATCACGATGTGCCGGTCATGGCTGAGGAAGTCAAAGCCCACCTCGAAGCACCATTCCTGTAGCCTCCAGTTGGTCTCCGCAATGCACATCTCGTGACGTCTGCCGCGTCCGCTCACTGGCAGGATGGAAGAGAAGACCGCCTGTGCGCCCATCTCCCTCAGCACGCCTCCCAGAGCATGGTAGTCCTCCATCAGGCGATCAGGGGCTCTCCTGGCCGCATCGTTAGTACCCACATGGACAAGGACCATGGGGTAATAATCGGTGGGCTGGATGATGGACTGGAGCATCCCCTTCACATCCTGAATCTTCGCTCCGGGCAGGCAGTAGACCTCACGTGCTGAGGGATCCTGGCGACAGATGGGGCCCTCCGTACCTCTCAGGATGGAGTCACCAATCACGATGACGCGACGCTTCCTCCTCTTAGGCCTCTTGACTCCCGCCGCCCGCACAGGACATTGTGTGCACAAAGTCTCCTCCCTGGAATCTTCCACTGCTCCCTCCTCCTCCAGGGCTGCCAGGACCTCATATCTGTTCTCCAGATGGACAGGAGGAACTGGTGCCGCAACATGGTTAATAGCCCTGGCGCGGGAGACTGTCTGCCACTCAGCAGTGGAGGGCTCATCCCGGGCTGCCCTCTCCTCTGTTGTATCACCCTGCAGAGAAAGAAAATACCTATCAATTTCCTCCTCTGCCTCACGGATTCCCCTCAGCCTGCTAACCTCCTCCAGGAGCTCCTGCACCCGCTCCTCCAGGGTCCTAAGGCGGATACCTACAGGACAGGTGCAGGAGTCCCCAGTCCCTGCCCCCCCAGACCTTGCCAGGCAGTTCCCGCAGGCCAGGGGGTTGGAGGATGGCAGCCCCCCCGAGGGCTCTGTCTGGGTGGAGGCCTCGGACAAGCCCTGGGAAGGCCGCGCCCCCCGGGCAGGGGCCCTGGCAGAACTCCGTGTCAACACCATCGCAGGAGTTGCTGCCCTTACTAGCAGAGCAGGGGTCAGCCTCTGGGCCCCGCCTGCTCGCCCGCCGGCGCGAACGCCGCCGCAAACGCCGGCGCGCTCTTACAGACCGCGCCTGTTTGCGCGCTCTGTTCGCGCGGCTCGGGAGCGCGGCTCCCTACCGGCTCAGCTAAGAGGGACCCGGGGGGCTTCCCCTCCGGATCCGGCTCAGCTACGCCGGCCCCTCAGTCCCTCAGCCCCACTTACCTTAGGGGGATCAGCTGCATATATTTCTCCTGCATGTTGGATAGGACTATTCAGGAACTGGATACCACTGGAGTCCTTTGAAAGATTTGACTCTTCCTGGGAGAAGGCTACTGCATTCCATTTGACGCTGTAAATACATGGAATAGAAAAATACCATAATAAAATCTTGGCGCTGAATAAATTCTAAACATTATTAATATGGGCTATGTCTTTCCTTAAACTAATCAGCAAATCATATGTCTCAACACAATTTCAAGAAATATTCACATATATTACTATTTTGTTCTCATTGCAAAATCACTTAAATGTACTACCTTTGTTGATATAAAGCTATTGAAATATGAAACCATGCCTCAGGGGTGTAGATTGTAGCTGTGTTGGTCTAAGGACATAGGTAGACAAGGTTCTTTGGGTAAATCCAATATCTTTTTGGTCTAATACAAGATATCAGATTTACCCAAAGAACCTTGTCTCCATAAAACTATGCTGGCACTAAATTCACTATTCCCTGAAGAATGTACCGCTGAGTTCAGAAACAAGAAATCACTGACACGTTAAGATAGGAGCAAGAGTGTTACAGAGGAAATAAAAGTTTGATTTATTTGCTTCATAAAGACTATAAATACAGTCAAAGCCTGATAGTGTCACATACATAGAAGTAACAAAGCCTGTGATGTTAAGTAAAGTTGACTATTAAAGGATTTGCTCAGCCTATGATTGACTTATGATGGAGAATCCATCTGCAAGCCAATAGCAAGTGATAAAAGAACATTTTTGTTTGACGTGTATTTTGCCTTTGGTGTTCACAAAACACACTTACTCAGGTGGCAATCATTTCACAAAGGGCAATATCACGGCTTTAAATTTGGAGGGACTAAAATTCATACCCTATGCATTTTTTATCTTTTTGTCAGTTAATGTAATATCCATCTGTGAGGCTTACTTAATATCCAATGTAACAAATGAAATAAATACCATAAAAGTTATGCCATGTTAAGAAAGTACTTACTCATGAACTAAAGAGGAGAGGCTTTATCTCAGCTCAGGAAACTGAGAGGACCCTGAGAGGCCCCTTTACCTCCCTCCCCAAGCACCCAATCTCCATATATTTTCTGACCCTTTTAATTATTCTTTTTTTTCCCCCCAAGAGTTTCACAACATGTTTTACAGGGTAGGAACTTATGCACCTCCTGCAGTTGAATCAGAGGACAAATCATGTGAGAGACATTTAAGACTTTGGCAAACCTCACTCAAATACTGGTAGCACCTTAAATTTCCATGGGTTAAGCAAGCAACTGACAAGCCTATCTTATGTTTATAATGATAAAAGATATTCAATTTTTGGCTGTTTACATATCTATCTTCAGAAACACAAATTATTTTGCCAGTAATAGTGCTTTTCAGGAGCGGGAATACAATGGATAATATCTTGGAATGTCATTTGATAATTCAACCCTTAGTGGTAAATTTAATTGGTAGAAATCACTTATGTTGCTATCAAGTGGTTTGTAGTAATGTTAGGAGTGACAATACATGGAGGACTTTTTTGCATAATATATATGGAAGTCAGCTATTGATGATAAAAACTGTAATACTAGGCAGAGCAGGAAGTAGAAAGGAATTACCATATTCTATCACTATATATTGATAAAAACCACCAGTGTAGTAAGACTTCAACAGCATACCATATTTACCCAAATCCAACATGACTCTCAATTTAAGATGACCCCCCAACATCCCAATTGGATTCCATACATGGAAGATGTAGCATAGCCATGCCCATTCTTTACCATGGGTACTTCCCATGCTTCTGAGCTTTGCTCACTTGCTCTCAACACCACCACCTTTTTCTGTTATATGTGTTGGTGTTTTAAAGCCTCCTCAGAGCTATTAGGTGTTGGCTACAGATAAAGCTGGAGACTTCAATTGGGGTGTACCAATTCTCCTGCTAGGAGCAAAGCCAGAAGTTCCTGGCTCAAGGGCCTTGCCCCTGTTCTCACAGTCAGACCAATCACCATATTTAGGGTCAGGAAGGAATGGTGGGGGGTTTTCCTACCTCTATAGTGGGGGGCATGGCCCTCTACCCAGCACCTCTTGAGAATATGTTGACAACATTTCATGGAGGTAAAACATTGGCTGCGGAGGTTCTCTTGCTTTACCTATGGCAGGTTAGGGTGTAAGGTCTATGTTGTGTCAGGGTTGAAGGTAGACTTACGTAGAGCTTAGGGCCATGTGTAGACAAAATGAGAGGCATGTTTTCATGACACTTTAAAGCGGGCTAAATGCTTTTGCACCGCTTTAATGGTGTTCATGTTTGCATCCCTCAGTGACATATTGCACATTAATTCCAGCCACTGTAGGAAATTCAGCGATGTAATGCACCTTAAATGACTTGGGGCGCAACAAACTAAAACTGCTTTGAGGAGTTTTAGTTTGCTGCTCCCACAGCCACAGAGTGAAGCACCAGACTCCGTACAGCTCCACAGCTCTGCAGGAAGTCCTGCAGGCAGCCTGACAGCAGCCCAGGAAAGCAGCTCTGCCCAAGAAAAGCAGCGAGCCTGATCTTTTTTTTTCTTCAACCCTTGGAGCCTGCCTACCTGAGCTGCATGGGGCCCAGTGCTTCCCTCCACAGCTGCAGTGTCCCCCTGGACCACCCGAGCTGGGGCCCTGCAGGTGGGTGCTGCCTATGGGGAGCTGCAACTTCTGTGGAGGGAAGCACCAGCCCCCTCCCGCACAACCCAGGGACTGCCCCGCCCAGCGGCAGCTCACCCTCCCCTCCCCACCAGAGAGGCAGGTAAGTCAGCAGGGTGTTTGCACGATACGGGGGTTTAATCAGCTCTAAATTGAAGTGGTATTTTTTCAGAACTGACCACTTTATTTAGGACTCCTGTTTCATCTACACACACCCTAGGTTATGATTGTATAGAATCATAAAAAAGTAGGGTTGAAACAGATCTCAGGAAATCATTTAGTCCAAACTCCAGCTCAAAGCAGCACCATCCCCAAATAAATGATTTCAACCACAGTTTTGTTGAGCTGGGCTTTAAAGACCTCCAAGGATAAAGAATCCACCAGCTCTCTAAGAGAACCTGTTTCAGTGGTTCACCACCCCCCAGTGAGAAAGTTTTGTCCTAATATCTAACCTAAACTTCCCTTGCTGCAATATGAGACCATTGCTCCTTGTTCTGTCATCTGTCACCACTGAGAATAGTCTAGAATGATCCTCTTTGGAACCTCCCTTCAGGTAGTTAAAAGCTGCTATCAAATCCCTTCTCATTCTTTTCTTCTGCAGACTAAATAAACACAGTTTCCTCAGCCTCTCCTCATAAGTTATGTGCCCCAGCACCAAATTATTTTCATTGCTCTCTGCTGGACTATCTCCAAATTGTGCACTTCCTTTCTACAGTGGGGGGGCCAAAACTGGACACACTACTCCAGATGTGGAGTGTAGAATACAGTAAAATAATTACTTTCCTCAATCAGCTAGCAACATTCTTGTTAATGTAGCCCAATATGCTATTTGCCTTCTTGGCAACAACAGCACACTGCTGACTTGTATCAATCTTAATGTCCACTGTAACCCCCAGGTCCTTTTCTGCAGAGCTGTTGCTTAGCCAGTCAGTCCCCAGGCAGTAGTAGTGCATGGGATTGGTCCATCCTAAGTGAAGGACTTTGCACTTGTCTTTGTTGAACCTCATAAGATTTCTTTCAGCTCAATCCTCCAATTTGTCTAGGTCACTCTAGCCCTACAATCCTAGCCCTACCCTCCAACATATCTACTATACCCCACAGCTTAGTGTCATCTGTAAAATTTCTGAGGGTGCAGTCCATTCCATCTTCCAGATCCAGACGTTGAACAAAACTAGCCCCAAGACTGACCCCTGAGGCACTCCACTTGATACCAGCTGCCAACTAGAATTTGAGCTATTGATTACTACTCATTGAGCCCCACAATCCAGCTAGCTTTTTGTCCTCCTTACAGTCCATTCATCTAACCCATACTTCCTTAGCTTGCTTGCATGAATGCTGTGGGAGACAGCATCAAAAGCCTTGCTGAAGTCATGGTATACTACATCTACTGATTTGTCCACATCCACAGAGCCATTTATCTGATCATAGAAGGTAATCAGGTTAGCCAGGTATGACTTGCCCTGGGTGAATACATACTGATTGTTCCTAATCAGCTTCTTCTCCTCCAAGTGCTTAGAAATGGATTCTTTGAGGACCTGCTCCATTATTTTTCCAAGAACTGAGGTGAGACTGAATGGTCCGTAGTTCCCTGGATCCTCTTCCTTCCCTTTCTTAAAGATGGGTGCTATATTTGCCCTTTTCCAATCATCCAGGACCTCCCCAGTTGCCACAAATTTTTCATGATAATGGTCAGCAGCTCTGCAATTACATCAGCACCCCCAGATGCATTGCATCTGGCCCCATGGATTTGTACATGTCCATCTTTTCTAAATAGTCCTAACCTGTTCTTTCACCACTGAGGGCTGCTTACTTTCTCCTCAAATGGTGTTGTCCTGTGCAGTAGTCTGGGAGCTGACCTTGCCTGTGAAGACTGAGGTAAAAAAAAAACCATTGAATACTTCAGCCTTTTCTGCATCATCTGTCACTAGGTTGCCCCTCCCATTCACTTTCCCTGACCTTCTTCTTGTTGCTAACATACTTGTAGAAACCCTTCTTGTTAACCTATTGGATAACAAGATGGTATCCTGTATGGGATCATTTGGATAGGGATGGCCATGCCTTGGGCAGGGGCTTGGACTAGATAACCTCTGGAGGTCCCTTCCAGTCCTACTTTGCTATGCCTCTATAAATTTGTTATACTTTTTCATGTATAGAATCTGATGATTTCCCCTCCATTTAACATGGTGGGAAAGCACCTCATCTTGGAATTGAGCACAAGGAGGTGGATGGGCAGGCAGCTGCTATGGCTCTGTCTCCAACTCCAACCCTGGCCCTGGGTTGGAGCTGCAACTGCTGCCTTGCCCCTCACTACCTCTGGTCCCCCACAGACACCTCTGCACCACCTTTTCTGTTCCCCCCTACTTGTGACAGCAGTTGGTGACTGACAACTCTGACTTGGTCCTGGGCTATGGTCAAAGCAAGCACATGTTCTGTGACCCAGGCTTAAGTGGGGCCAGAGCCAGACAGCAAGCGGTAGGGTGGGGGATGGGGGCAGAGATGGTGGGGAGACAGGGGAGAAACAGCAGAAAGGCAGGCACAGAGGTCAAGTGGTGGGAGGGGCAGGTGATGAGCTGTGACTTCCCCAACACCTGCCCTTCCCACTGCCTGCCTTACTTCAGTGGTGGTGGGGATGAATTTAAGATAACCTTCTAATAATTAGATTCTATACAAGAAAACTTAAAATAAATGTACACATCTTCCATGTACAGAATCTAAGCATTTGGTGAGGTCACTTATATTGAAAGTCATTTTAGATTTAGATAAATATGGTATACTATCCAAGTCTAACTAAACAGATGGTTTCCATTAATATATAGTCAAGCCATGACTTTCTACTCTTTACATTTTCTTTCCCATTATTACGTATATGTACAAAAGATACTAAAGGCACCAAACAGCACAGTATATATAAGGAATATTTTTCTGATTCCAATTGCCCTTTGGATAATCCTGAAAAGTCAAGGGAATATCTCTGCATACTACATATACACTGTAACTCTGTTACGTATTTAATCAATGGATGCAAATAAACGGAGAATTAAATGATGACACTTTTCAGCTGACATCTGTAACACTTTTCTGCTGCCAAGTTGTTAGTCACAGAAAGTACTGAACTAACTACATACATGATGCACTAAAATTGACTGAAATGGGGGATTTTGCTCTGTAATGATATCCATGAAATATTGGAATAGAGGTCAACTGTACCATCTTAAATAAAAGACAGGCACTGGTGGAGTATCAAACATTTGTAACACCCAGTAGTGAATTGTTGGATACTGTTAGCTAAAAATATATATTTTTTAAGATTTCCTTTTTTTGCTAAGTAGATCCTTCTACAGTGTACATATAACTCCTTAAGTTACTCCAGCAGCTCCCTAACTCAGGGATCATCTCTAAATTATAACCAAGTCTTCCCTTTAACAATACCTGCAAAAATCAAACAACACAAATATCAATTAGGCTAGGAATTGGGAGATCATCCTGAGCTTTGGAGCAGCTAGTTACAGCGAGACAATGGTTCTGCAGAGGTTACCTACTGTATTGTTCCACAAATAAACTTTGTTGTTTAGTTCTTCTCATTCATGTGTGCTTGCGTTTATTGAACTTTATGATCACTACATTCAAGTTGGTGAAAATATTCACTGCAAGTTACCATTAGTTGTTTGTTTCACCCCTTTCCAAGTCTTAAAATAATCTTGATAATGTACTTAAATATATGCTGAATAGTTTGAGCAAACTTTTTTTAAACATTCTTTCCATTGTATTGTTAAGCTTAGCCATTCTTGGCGCATTATTACTTAATGTAGCAGGGAACTCCTGGCCCTGTTATGAGTAAGTTTTGATTAGGTAAGGAACCAGGGGTCAGGCAGCTAGTGAAGCAATTGATTACAACTGGCCGTAAGGGAGAGAGGCAGAAGGGCCAATCATGTGACCTAAAGGAGGCTGGGCTGGGGAATATAAGCCTAGTCCAGAAGCAGGTAAGGAGTGGCTCCTGTTTGAAGCATAGAGAGGAGACTGAGAGAAAGGAGCTGTGGGGGGCAGACACAGGCCCTCACAAGCTACCCTGGGGGAGCCATAAGCAAGACGGCTCTGACGAAGGGCAGGGCAACACCTTACCCCAAGTGAGGGAGTCTATCTGTTGTGAAGCAGTTGGCTTATGGTTTGTTTTTCATTTTGGACTTTTAACTGGAGGACCAGGTCATGACTATAGGAGTGGAGAAGGCCATGGGCAGGGGTGCCTGAGTGTGCTTCCCTGCAATAAGGACCATGAGTCAGCCTCAAGGCAGAAGGACAGAGACTACCAGGATGAAGGTGGACCCTGAGGAAAGGCGGGCTGCCATCACAGCAAGGCTGATTACCAGAGGCTGAGGACTTAAGAAGTGAGCCAAGGTGAAGGGTATGATCAGAGAGAAAAAAAGAGCTAAAGCTGTGACAGCTGAAACCCCAACAAGCACTCAGAAGCCTATCTGAGCCCCCCACCCTTACAGGGGAAGTACTAGAAAAAGAGTAAAGGCTCCAAAGTAGAGCTAGCTGGACCAGATGGACCAGGACCCATGAGGTTACACCTGGCCCCAGGGACCACTGCCCATACAACCAGCAGAACAACATTAAATGTCACAGCAGGCAAGAGACTGGAGATGAGGGTATATCAAGTAAGGAACAACAAGTGGAGTGGACCATAAGGGGGATCAGCTGCCAGGGTGGCTTCCCGCCCCCCACTTTGGATCCACTTTGGACGGCGACACAAGGCCTGCATTGTCGTAGTCAACCGGTGCTTATGCAGCTGGTGCCGCCAGGCAGGTTTTGGGTTCCTTGATAATGACCCATGCTTTCGTGTGGGGGACTTGCTGGGGTGGGATGGGCTTCATCTCTCTCATAAAGGCAAGTGTTTCTTCTCTTCCAGGTTGGCTGATCTCGTACGGTGAGCTTTAAACTAGCCACGCCGGGGGAGGGGGCCGCAGGAAGACGAGGAGACACCATCCGAGCAGGACAGGTGACAAAGGCAAGGAGTGCTAAGGTAAGAAATGGGGGTCCAGACAGTCTCCCTAAATGGGGGGTGGCACACACAGTCTTGCAAGGCCTTAAATGCCTATATACCAATGCTCGCAGTATGGGGAATAAGCAGGAGGAACTCACCCTCAGAATAGCTAGTTCAAACCCAGATGTCATAGGGCTAACAGAAACATGGTGGGATTCGTCCCATGACTGGGCAGTTAGCATTAGGGGCTATAGGCTTTACAGGCGGGATAGAGAAGGAAGAAAAGGTGGGGGTGTGGCGCTCTATGTCAAGGAGCACTACACATCCTCTGCCAGCAGGATGGGATCAGAGGAAAGGGAGGTTGAAGTGCTCTGGGTTAATATTCAAGGGGACCGTTGGGAGAGTGATTTGACAGTGGGGATCTACTATAGACCCCCCAACCAAGGGGAGAAGCTGGACCGGGAATTTTCAGGCCAACTTGCGAAGGCACTTAGGGCAAGGGATGTAGTTGTCATGGGTGATTTTAATTACCCAGGCATCTGCTGGGAGGAACAGTCAGCCAGGACAGACCGTTCCAGGAGGTTCCTGGCTGAGATACAGGACCTCCACTTAATCCAGGAGGTGCACAGTCCCACCAGAGGTAACGCCCTGTTGGACCTGGTCCTGGCCACAGGCAATGACCTGGTAAGGGGCCTCCAGGGTCTTGATCACCTGGGCAATAGCAATCATCGCTTGCTGGAATTCACCATCCAGCGCAGGGTGTCAAGGGCCTGCAGCAAGACGGTAGCCCTAGACTTCAGGAGGGCCAATTTCAACAAGTTGAGGAGACTAGTGGGGGAGGCGCTGGGGTCCTTGAGGGCAGGGGAATTCAGTGTCCAGGGCGAGTGGTCGTTCCTTAAGGAAACGATACTCAGGGCCCAGGGGGAGTCCATCCCAACAAGAAGCAAGGGGGGCAAGAGTGCCCGGAAGCCCCCCTGACTCACGAAGGGCGTCCGGGAATGCCTGCTTGCCAAAAAGGCGGTGTATGCCCAGTGGAAGGGGGGTGCTATCTCCAAAGAGGAGTATACCTCCTCTGCTCGGGCCTGTAGGGGGGCTGTCAGGAAAGCTAAGGCAGACATAGAGCTAGGACTAGCATCCAAGATCAAGGATAATAAAAAGTCCTTTTTCAAATACACAGAGAGGACAAAGAAGGCACCGGGTAACGTGGGGCCCCTGCAAGGTATGCTGGGCAATCTGGTGGTTGCGTCACAGGAGAAAGTGGAACTCTTTAACCAATTCTTCATGTCCATTTTCTTGCGCAGGGACCAGGACTTCCCCGCTGGGATACCAGATGGACTCGAGGGGAATGCCTCCAGACCTCAGGTTGGGGAGGACCGGGTTAGAGAGCTTCTGGAGGGGCTGGATGTGTTCAAGTCAGCGGGGCCAGATGCTCTCCACCCCAGGATGCTGAGGGAGCTAGCAGGGGTTATTACAGGGCCCTTGGCATGGCTTTACGAGTGCTCGTGGTGCTCAGGCCAGGTGCCAGATGACTGGAAGATAGCTAATGTGGTCTCCATCTTCAAAAAAGGGAAGAGGGAAGACCCGGGCAACTATAGGAGCACATCTGTGATGGGCCGGCTTCAGGGATGATGCTCAAGGGCAACCACCACGGTTTCATTATGGGCAGGTCTTGTCAGACCAACCTGATTGCCTTCTATGATCAGGTCACAAAGGCAATGGATTCAGGTGTTGCCGTGGACGTAATCTTTCTAGACTTCAGCAAGGCCTGTGACACCGTCTCCCACCCTATCCTCATTAAAAAACTAGGCGACTGTGGCATTGATGCCTACACAGTCAGATGCATTGCAGATTGGCTGAAGGGTCATATTCAGAGGGTGGTGGTGGACGGGTCATATTCAACATGGGGGGAAGTGGGCAGCGGAGTCCCCCAGGGCTCGGTCCTGGGGCCTGCACTGTTCAATTTCTTCATCAGCGATTTGGACAACGGGGTGAAATGCAACCTGTTTAAATTTGCTGATGATACCAAAATTTGGGGTGAGGTGAGCAAGCTAGTAGGGAGGAAAAGACTGCAACAAGACCTGGATAGGTTACAGGAGTGGGCTGACATAAACAAGATGCATTTCAATACTGACAAGTGCAGGGTGCTGCACTTAGGCAGTAGAAACCAGCAGCACACTTATAGAATGGGAAACTCCCTTCTTGAGAGGACAGAGGCAGAAAGGGATCTTGGAGTCATTATTGACTCCAAGATGAACATGGGCCGGCAATGTGAGGTCTCGGTTGGCAGGGCTAACCACACCTTGTCATGCATCCACAGGTGCATCTCAAGTAGAGCCAGGGAGGTGATCCTCCCCCTCTATGCGATGCTGGTCAGGCCACAGCTGGAGTACTGTGTCCAGTTCTGTGCGCCCCATTTCAGGAGGGACGTGGACAACATTGAAAGGGTCCAGCAGAGCGCCACCCACATGATCCGGGGACAACAGGGCAGACCCTACATTGAGAGACTGCGGGACCTGAACCTGTTCAGCCTTCACAAGAGAAGGCTGAGGGGAGACATGGTGACTGTCTATAAACTCAGTAGGGGGGACCAGAAGCATTTAGGGGAGACGCTGTTTCCCCTAGCGCCCCCTGGCACAACAAAGAACAATGGACACAAGTTATTAGAGAGTAGATTCAGTTTAGACATCCGCAAGAACTAATTCACAGTTAGGGCGGCTAGGAGCTGGAACCAACTTCCTAGGGAAGTGGTGCTGGCTCCTACCTTGGGGATCTTTAAGAAGAGGCTTGATGCCTACCTGGCTGAACTCATTTGAGTCCAGTCTTTTTCTCCCCCCCAGGCGGGGGGTCAGATTTGAAAATCTACAAGGTCCCTTCTGACCCTACTTCTATGATTCTATACCAACCTAACTTTTGTAATACTATCATCACTGTTCTTTGATTAGCTAGCCCTGGGCTTGGGCCAAGATTCAACAAAAACTCTTGAGCCTTTTTGCTGAGTTTCAGTGAAAGCAAAACACTATTTTAAGTTGTAGGACTAAAGCCCCTGTTCTCCCAAACCCATAATAAAGTGTTGTGTAGGTATGAAAATAAATTGAAACAATTATCTTTTCCCCTATATTTTTCACCTTCTCTTTTAATATAATGATAGACTATCAAAAAATAATAATACAGCTTCTGGTAATATTTCACTCAACTCAGTTATCGTTGGCCTACATGCGTTTTATTATACAAGCATTTACTTTATAATTGTATAAATAGCTCTTTAATAGCTAGCTATTCTTTACCCTCAGGCTGCAATATCAGTTATTAAAATACTGGATACTGTGAGAATGAACGTGCAAAAGACGTGACTATTATAGAGGGTAGATTTCTAAACTGATACACAACTATAGATTTAGGAAAATAAGTGAGGACATATTACAGACCTACTTTTCCATTTTAAAGTCCTTCTAGAGATAAAACCAAAATTAAGGCAATCAGACTTTTTATCGACATGACCAATTCCTTACATTAGTCCATCTTTCTCAGTGAAAAATGGATCCAATTAGCACATCACTTATTGTTTCGTCCAGTCTACGTTTAATTTTTTAGAAGCCTCAAAATATGAGGCTTTCACCACTCATCTGGGAAGACTGTTTCCTTATTTGATGTCTATGGTTAGCCATCAACTTATTACCTGTAACACCTTAAAATGGTTGTGTGGGAATTAGCTAGTACTTGAGATGATCCAAATGTTAATACAAGAAGGTTTTTTCCCACTGGGAACAGCTTTTTTTCTAAAAAAGTTATTTGTGAAAATATATTAACATATTTTACTTTTCTTTCCTTTTCAGCATATTTATTATAAAATATATCAACAAGTTATGAGTACTGTTCAGTTACTTAACCTGCTTTTTCAGCTACTTAACAATATTGATATAATAAAAAAGTCTCCCAAAAAGGAAAAAAATGCAAAATGAAAAAGGAAAAGTAGATCCTTTCCAAGTGAAAATAAATTCATTTTTTTTATTTTTCACAGGCTTTTCCCCCATTCTTGAAGGATGCAAAAGACAGAATCTAAACTATCCCCATTTTCCACAAATGGATGGCAACATTATTCTCTTCATTTACCATTTTTTTTATTTCCTTTCCTTTTTATGGTGCATGATTACTCTACTGAACCAGATGGGCTTCACATTCCAACCTAAAAAGTTAAAATTTCAGCTCTTGTTGTAGAGAAAAATGAACAACGGTACTAATAAAGTGCCTGTGAGCCACAAACTGCCATTCACAGATTACACCTGCAAAGGCTGGGAAAGTTCATGTCTTCAATTTGTGGCTTATCAAGACAACTTGCATAAAAGCACAGTATCACTACGAGGCACAGAATTACAATGTACTAAAATTTCAGCTTTCCTAGAACTCACGACAGGAAGAAAAATAAGAGAAGAAAGCTATTTACTTTAAATGACAGACTAAATTACACCATTCTCTTAAATGTACACATTTGAGTCAGTGAATTTCTACAAGGGAAGGTTCTTGACAGCTTCACTGAATCATGAAACCAAGAAAACAAAAAAAAAGAATGCTGTGGCAATATGTGGGCTTAAGCCAAATCAAATGAGTTATCCCAAATGCATGCCAGAACTAAAAATAAAGTTAGCAAAAAATCATTTTCTATTTTCATCTCATATTTGAGATAACCCTCTTGTTCCAATTACTAAATCCCAGTCTCAGAATTTCCTTCTTTCATATTAGCTTCTCTAGACATAATATTTTATCTTCAACTCCAGACTTCTAAGCCTTTTTAAAACCTTAAAGTACAACCACTTTCTCTGTCATATTTGCAAAATAAATCATTAGATTCTGAGAAGTGAAGAGCCCGCATTCTGCAGATTACTGGACCTTCACCTTAAGAAGATTTAGGTCAAGAATTCAATCATCATCTCTAAGAGATGTTTCCTTCTCACTTCCAGCACCAGAAAAGTAAAGACAAATTAAATGCTACTGTTTGGGCAGCAACATGTCTCCAGTCAGTTCTGCAGCTACATTCACCAAAAACAAAATTAAAAAAAAATATTGCACCACACACAACCAGAGGAGGAAAAACAACGCGGTAGATTTATTTTGCCTGGTTTGAATCATGCCATATTAAAAATTAAAGAGTCCCTTTTTGCATTTTATCTGCATACTTAAATCCCATTGCCACTCAACCACTTGCAGATGTTTCTAGATGTCACAAAAATTTAAACTACATTTCTGAAAATCCATATAGAAAATGGAAATTTTCTGACTATCATGCATTAGTTAACATATTTACTCAAATACAAGATGACCCTCGATATAAGATGACCCCCCCCCATAATTACATTCTATGCACAGAAAATTTATACATTTATTATAATTTTCCATGTATGGACTCTAATTATTAGACGATCAGCTTAAATTCATCCTCCAACTATTACTCCAGGTGGTAGGGAGAGAGGTGAGAAAGGGGGCAGTAATGGGACAGGTGGTGGGGGACAGACACTGGGGGAGGTAGTAGGGGAAGGGCATATAGCGGGCAGTAATAAGGCATGCAGTGGGGAGCAAGTGGTAGGGGTCAGGCAGTGTGAAGGCAGTGGAGAAGACAGTGAGAGAGGCAGGCAGCCTGCCCCCTCCTACCTATCCCCTCCACATAGCCCGTCCACTATGCCTGCCCCCCTCCCCGCCACAGCTTCAGGCTGCCCCAATTTGTCATTCCCTTGTTTCCCGCTCTTTGCTGTTTCTACACTCAGCTTCAGTCAAACACCACCCCTTCCTTCCATCTCCCCCCATACCTAAAGTCTCTCTTCCCTGCCTGCCCCACCACCCCATGCAGCTGGCTGTAGCAGGGACAGAGCCTATCAGTGGGTGCATCTCCACATGCAAATAAGCCAGAAGCAGTTTACTCTTGAGTAAACTTTTTAAGAATAAACTGTCCTGGGCACATATCTACTCATTCAGGGACTGCTCCCACTCCCTGCAGCCCTTCAGCCGGCTCCTGCAACAGTCAGGGGGAGCTCTGGACTCCCTCTTTGTGCTAGGCCAGGGACAAGGAGACAGCTATCTCTTGCCTGAGCAGCAAGCAGCTCCTGGGGACAGGAAACAATTTCCCACCCTCTGCTGCTCAGCTGACTGGGAGTACATTTGCTCCCGGTCAGGCATCTACATGTGCGCTACCATTCAGTTACTAATCACAAGTAAATTTGCTACTTTAATTTGTGGGTAGCAAATTTAATCATGATTACAGCCAATTACTATGCATTAAGCTTGTGCCAATTACTGTGCAGGAAATATCTATAGACATGGACACTTACTGTGCAGTAATTAGCTCTACTGCGCAGTAAATTTTCTTATGTAGATGCACCCAGTAGGGAGCAAAAGTAATGAGGAGTTCAGCAGAAGGAGAGAGAGATGGGGAAACAGTGCAGTGGGGGAGTAGACTTGGGGCTGCAAGGGAAGAGTGGAGGGACATGCAGAGGCAGTGGGAAATGCAGGCAGCAGTTGCAGTTCAATTTCCAGCTCCAGCCCCACCCCAGGGTTAAGACTAGAGCTGCAGCAGCTGCCTGCCTCTCCACTGCTTTATGATCCATTGTAAGCTGGGGGGGGAGGGTTTCCCCCATGTAAAATGGGTGCTGGGAACCCTCATCTTCTAATCGAGTGAATACAATATGTAGCTTGCCTGTCCAAAATGAATAGTTATTATATTTGCCATTAAAACAATTAATTGTTTCCTTTAGTCTGAAAAGCCCTCTTAACATTTTATGAATTGACAAGGAACCACTTAACACAAAGTGCATGAGAATTCAAGGTTTTCAGGAGAAATCCAGGATGAAAATCATGTATACAATTTGTGTGAAGGAGCATAATATGAAAAACAATTCTGCAACAGATTTACAGATATCAGAAACAAATGATTACTAGCTCATCAATGAATGTGGAAAAAAGTTCATTAGTGATGCATTTGATTCGAGAGCATTTATGCATACCTAATCAGAAAACTATTGCTTAAGGCAGTCTCAGGTTGATTATTGTCATCCATATATGAATACTAAAGAGCTAATCAAGCTGGAATTTTGTACTTAAAATAACAACTATTTCTTATAAGAATTCTCATGTCTTCTCCAGAATGGTACCCAGTAGTGTCCAAAATGAAGGCTGTGCATCTCACTTAATACTGAATCAGTACTCAAATGCAAAAAAAAAAAACATATTAGGTAGTTTAAACTAGTTTTGCCAGGGAATGGAGACCAAAGACCTAAGGTAAGTGGGGAAGTGGGTGACTTGGAGGAAGCACAAGCAGAAGGGTGCAACAAGGGAGGCCTTTTCATTCTTCCTGAGAAAGCAAAGCCATCAGCTGTTATCTGAGGTGTCTATACACAAATGCATGGAGCCTGAGAAACAAGGAGGAAGAACTGTAGCAGACAGCCCCCTTTGCACATTTCCCTTCTGAACATTGATATAACAGAAGCCCCTTCTTGCCTGTAACCCATATTTTGTGCATTTGTTTTTCCTTCTAAGTGTTGGCAGAGACTTAGCACACTCATCGCATGGGTGTGGCAAGGCTCAGAGCAAGTCAGAAAGCTGAAGTGGCTTTCTGTAGGAGAAACCTGCAAACTACATCTACATATCAATTAAGCTTAGTGTCACTAAAGAAAACAAAAGAACTAAAATATCCACTTCAAAGACTGTAAATATATCCTGGTGCTAACCTAACTAGCTTACTGTCCCCAGTAGCCTTTGATTCTCACTCCCTCACGCTGCATTTTTATATATTTCTCAAAAAGTGCGTTTTTATATTTCATCTGTTTCATCTTTACCATGGCATTGTTGTTTTATACTTTTAAACCTTTAAGGAATATACTCCCTGTAGAATGAAGTTACATCATTCATTGTTAAAAACTGCATTGAAATTGTCATTGTAAAGTGATAAAATCTGCTATATTGGGCAGTCCCTTGAATGAATAGTCTTTTGAATGAGTCCCTTGAATGAATATGAATGACAAACCAAGCACCTCTGGTTGTTAATTGACAATAGCCTAGCCAGTGGAACTTAACATTACAAAACTCTACAATCCATTTTAAGCTAATCAAGGCAAGGAACCGATTCCTGGAACTGAGCACCCACCCTATTGGCTATTCCTGTAACCCATCACAATACAGCCATTAAGTCAAGGGTGGACTCCAGAAACTTCAGGTACCAGCAGGCAGAGACCCCTGTAACTAACAGCTGTCAGGTACTACTTCAAACCCAGGTGGGACAGCAACCTCCAGACTGGGCAGCCAAGATTTTGCTGGAGGATCACACAAGTCTGCCAGAAAGGGATAAAAGACAGTTAAGCATGACCCTCTGTGGCACTGTGTCATCCAGCACCTGACCTACTGAGACAGAAACACAAGCAAGTGACCCCCTTTTGAAGAAGACATTGCCTTGAAGGAAGCTGACCATTGACAGCAGACTCCAGGGCCTTGGATAAATAGATATACTGACACCAGTGCTTTCACAATCACTACAGCAGCTACTCTACGCTATATTACATGGGTTTAAATTACATGGTTTTGAATGAGAGAGAGAGAGAGAGTAGCCAACAGAACTAGAAGTCCTCACATGAAACTATGATGTAACTGGAATAGCAGAGATTTGGTGGCATAGTTTGCATGACTAAAGTACTGCCATGGATGGATATAAACTCTTCAGGAAGGACAGGCAGGTGAGAAGAGGCAAAGAAGTTTCTCTTTATGTAAAAGAGCTGTGTGATTGTTCAGAGCTCCAGAATGAAACTGGAGACAGGCCTGTTGAAAGTCTCTGGGTTAGAGTCAGAAGGGAGAGCAACAAGAGTGATGTCATGATATAGAGTCTGCTATAGACCTCCAGACCAGGAAATTGAGGTGAATGAAGCTTTTTTCCAAACAGCTAGCAGAAGTTTCCAGAGCACAGGTCATGGTTCTTATGTGGACTTCAATCACCCTCACATGGTAGGAGTGCAAAACACCAGTGCACAGGTAATCCAGGAAGTTTTTGGACAGTGTTGGAGACAACTTCCTGATGCAAGTGCTGGAGCAGCTAACTAGAGGCTGTGCTTTTCTTGACCTGCTGCTCACAAATAGGAACATTTGGTGAGGAATGTAGAAGTGAATGGCAATTTGGACAGCAGTGACCACAAGATGATTGAGTTCGTGAGGAAAGGTGGGAAGAGTAGCAGAGTTCAAAAAAGCAGACTTTGAATCACTCAGGGAGCTGATGGACAGAATCCCCTGGGAGGCTAGTCTGAAGGGGAAAGGAGTTCAGGAGATCTGGTTGTATTTTAAAGAAATCCTACTGAAGGCACAAACCATCCTAATGCACAGGAATGTTAGCAAGAACGGCAGAAGATAAGCTTGCCTTCTCGGGAAACTCTTCAGTGAACTACAAGACACAAAGGAAGCTTACAAAAAGCAGAAACTTGAAAAAACAATTAAGGACTTGCTCAGACATGCAGGGATGAAATCAGGAAGGCCAATGCATACCTGGAGTTGCAGCTAGCCAGCGAGATGAAGGGTAACTAGAAGGGTTTCTATGTCAGCAAAAAGAGGAATATCAGAGAAAATGTGATTCCCTTACTAAATTGGGGATGCAAACTACTGACAGATGATGAGGAAAAGGCTGAAGTCCTCAATGCTTTTTCTACCTCAGTTTGCATAGGCAAGTTCAGATCTCAAACTACTACACCTGGCAGCAGTTTCAGGAGGGGATGAGCAGCTAACAGCAGTGAAAGAACAAGTTTGGGACTATTTAAAAAACCTGCATGTGCACAAACTTGTGGGGTTAGACACGAAGCCCAAGGGACCAAACCTGAGAGTGCTAAGGAAGTTGGCTCATGTGATTGCAAAACTACTGACCATTATCTTTGCAAACTCATGATATTTGGGAAAGGTTCTGGTTAACTGGAAAATGTCAAATATAGTGCCCATCTTTAAGAAAGGAAAGGAGGATCCAAGGAACTACAAGCCAGTCAGCCTCACCTGTGTCCCTGGGAAAATTATGGAGCACGTTTTCAAAGAATCCATTTTTAAGCACAGATGAGATAAAGGTGCTTAGGGAACAGTTAGCATAGATTCACTAGTGCAACCTGACCAACCTGATTGCCTTCTATGGTGAAATGACTGACTCACTGGATGTGGGGAAAGCAGTGGATGTGGTATACCTTGACTTCAGCAAAGCTTTTGATACAGTGTGCTGCATCATTCTCACAAGCAACCTAAGGAAGTACAGGTTGGAGGAATGGACTATAAGGTAGACAAAAAACTGGCTAGAGCATCAGGGTCAGGGGGTAGTAATCAATGGCTTAATGTCTAGTTGGCAGCCGATATTAAGTAGGTCCCAGAAGTCAGTCCTAGGGTCATTGTTGTGCAATATCTTAATTAATGACCTTGAAGATAGCATAGAGTGCACCTTCAACAAGTTTGCAGATGACACCAAGCTGTGGAGAGTAGTAGTAGAAACACTGGAGGGTAGGCCTAGGATTCAGTGACCTTTATAAATTGGAGGATTAAGCCAAAGAAATCTCAATGAAGTTCAACAAGGACAAGTAAGAAGAACTGCATTTAGAATGGAACAATCCTATGCACAAGTACAGGCTGGGGACTGACTAGCTAAGCAGCAGCTCTGCAAAAAAGGACCTAACTGAGAGGGGATTTAATAGAGGCCTTCAACTACCTGAAGGGTGGTTCTAAAGAGAAAGGAGCTAAACTGTTCTTCTCAGTGGTAGAACATGACAGAACAAGGAGCAATAGTCTCACATTGCAACAAGGGAAATTTAGGTTGGATATTATGAAAAAAATTCTCCCTAGGAGTGTAGCAAAACACTGCAACAGGATCCCCAGAAAGGTTGTGGAATGTCCATCCTTGGAGCTTTCTAAAACCCAGGTAGATAAAGCCTTGGCTGGGATGATATAGTTGTTGGTAGTTCAGCTTTGAGCAGGGGGGTGTACAAAATGACTTCCCGAGGTCCCTTCCAAACCTCATTTTTTGTATTCTATGAAAATAATACAAGATACCAAAGAACAAGACCACCTCAACCTCAATCATCAAGCTCCAGTACACTGTTGATGCTTTAGTGTGTGATCACTTAGAAGCAGACTTTCAGGCAATCATTAACATCTTTACCAAGGCATACAAGAAAATGTGATTGGTGCTTAACATTCATGACTAAGGTCCTCCATCAACAAGCTCTTAGTGAGCACACACCACATTCATGGTGAGACCCTGAAGAGCACTGAGTATTTGCCATACCTCAGAAAACATCTCTTGCAGAAAGCTGACATCAGTGAAGAAATCCAACACCACCTCAAATGTGCAAGTGAAGCCTTTGGACACCTGAGGACATGGTTGTTTCAATATCATGACATCAGATCTGAAACCAAACTCATGGTTTGTCAAGCAGCCATGATCCCCACCTTATCATATGGAGCTGAGATACAGACAATGTACAGAAGACACCTGAAGCTGCTGGAGAATTATCAATAATGTTGCCTGCAAAAGATCCTCCAACTCCAAAGGGTAGTCAGACACACCAACATTAGCATCCTTTTGCTCCGACTCTGGGGCCCCACATTGCTGCTGGGACCCTTCGAGCTGCCACCGGGGCGAAGCCGGAATTGTGGCCGGGCTCCTGGAACTTTCGCCTGGCTTGGCCTGCCAGATTGGTCCCCTTCTGGACCTGCGGGTTGACATGGCCTCGTGGAGGGCTGCTTGGGCTCCTGCCGCCTCTGCCCGGGCCTGTCGCCCGTCGCCAGGGTCACTCAGCTCCAACCCTGGGGCCCCGCTTACCTGCCAGGACCCTTTGAGCTGCCCCAGGCCTACCCAACCCCCGGGCAAGTCACCAGGGCAAAGCCAGAATTGTGGCTGGGCTGCTGAAACTCTTGCCTGGCCTGGCCTGGCCTGCTGGATCGATTCCCTTCCAGACCTGCGAGTTGACATGGTCTCATGGAGGGCTGCTCAGACTCCTGCCGCCTCTGCCCAGGCCCGCCACCCCTCGCTTGGGTTGCTGGACTCTGACTCCAGGGCCCCACATACCTGCCAGGACCCTTCCAGCTGCTCCCAGCCTGCCTGGCTCCCAGGCAGGTCACCAGGACAAAGCCAGAATTGTGGCCAGGCTCCTGGAACTGTCACCCGGCCTGGCCCACCAAATCAGCCCCCTTCTGGACCTCCAGGTTGACAAGATCTCATGGAGGGCTGCCCGGGCTCCTGCTGCATCAGCCTGGGCCTGTTGCCCCTCGCTAAGGTTGCTGGGCTCCGACCCCAGATTTTGAGCTGACCCCAGATTCAAGGCAGGTCACTCGGGCGAATCTGGAATTGTGGCTGGGCTCCTGGAACTCTCGCCCAGCCTGGCCCCAGGACAGGTCCCCTTCCAGAGCTGGAGGTTGACATGGCCTCATGGAGGACTGCCCGAGCTCCTGCTGCCTCAGCCTGAGCCAGCTGCCCCTCACAGGGGTCCTGAAAAACATGTCCCCCAAAATCTCCACGAATGTTTCCTCAAAATTTTGTGAATGTGGCACCCTGCCCCGGGGGGAGCCACCAAAAGTGTCCACTCACCTGGATCGAACAGTTGGGCAACACGTTTTGTACAACCCCTTATGGACTTCCAGGTGGAGGTCAGGCACCAGGTCAATCCCATGCATTCCAATGGGGATTTCCAGGCACACTGTCAACCCCATGCATTCCAATGTGGACTTCCAGGCACAATGTCAACCCGGGCATATCACTGGCAGGCCGGCCAGGCCCCAACGCCACCGGGGCAGCTTCCCTAGCACCATGTCAACCCAGGCCTGAGCAGCCGGCTCCTGCAGCCCCATGTCAACCCAGGCATTTCAATGGCAGGCCCCTCCAGCATGCCAACAGGAGGTTGGCAAGCTGGCCATGCCCCTTGCTCTCCATGACCATTGAGGCGATGATCATTCAACATCAGCTTCACTGGGCCAGCCACATCATTTGGATGTCTAACTCCAAAATCCCAAAGCAAATTTTATTCTTCCAGTTCAGTCAATGTGTACGCTCAAGAAAAAGGCAGAGAAAGTGCTTCAAGGATGTCCTCAAGGCCAACTGGAAAAAATGTAACATTGATATCAACCTGTGGGAGACTATCACCTAGGACTGCCCCAAGTGGAGAAAGAGTCTAATGTTTGGATCTTGCCTTCATTCTAGATGGTGACCTTTGTGGGGCAGAGTCTGTTCTTTTATTCATTTGTAGGGTACTGATAGAACTGGACCCTAACTGAGACCCATACTACTAACACAAGATAGAAAAGAAATAATAACTGCTGAAAGCCTTGCCTGGTAGAAATTATATGTTTCTTTGCTTTACTCTGAAACCTTACAATGACAACAGGAATAAAAAAAATGGGTGCAGCAAAAACAGCATCTCATGGACCAAGCCAAGAACCCAGAGCCACCCATCCTGCATGAAAACATATAAGAAAGTCTGATGTAACCTGGTGCTCGAAGTAAGCCAAATACACATACGTTTTTTGAAAGAACGTTTTCTCATAAGCACCATATACATTCACCTCGAATGATAGCTACAGATCATCACAAAGTGCTAGCCAATGTGATTTCTGAGTTATGTGATATGATTACTTATTACTGACCTTCCTACACCTGTGAGAATTCAACCCCCATCAGAATTAGCTTTCCTCTAATAACCAATCTAATTGCTGTGAGCTCCTCATGCAGAAACAGTCATCACTGGCTACTATGCTAATTCAGTCACCTTAAAATACAGTTCAGATGAAACGCTCTACTGAATGGACTGTTCCTCAAGTATAATCCTTTTGAGACAATCATGCTATGTCAAAGATGAATTTGGACCACTATGTCTGAAATCAGGCCACATCAATATTTATTAAGAACAATCCAAAGAATGCCTTCCAGCAGAACGACTTTTCACAGAGCTTTTTTCAAACATGCACATTTATTACTCCTGGAAAGAATTATCTCATTTGAAATATTAGACCAATTTAAACTGTGCACTAGGCCATAAAATTCTCTAGCAAGAGACAAGGTACGTTGTTGCAAACGTATGTGGAGTTAGGTCAAATCAAAGACACTTTCATCCACGTAGAACTGTGAAAAGGGCTGGGATAACCATCTGGAAGTATAAAAGATGTTTTTCTTCATCTTAGTCCTGGCTTTTGAGATGCAGAAATGATCTCAAAAGTTGCTTAACCTCCTCCATTGTCTTTTCTTTTAGTTGGTTAGGTTTTTTTCTTTTCCTTGTCCCATTAATTTTTCTTCCACAGAGGTCAGAAGTTATTCAAGGTCAAAACAGGTCAGGACAATGACCCTCAGAAAGAACCAAGTTCCTGATGATAACTAAGCACGCCCAACTATCCACTGTTAAAGAAAACTGAAAAAAAAATGTAATTTAAATGCTAAGCATAATCTTAACTAGCTATCTGTCTTTCCTTTCTTAACTTAAATAATATACATCTATAATCTCCAATTCACACCACAGAGCTGCACCACGACTCAACCATTACTGTTTTTTCCTTTTTGTTTAAATAGAAAATGTGAAAGATTTATTCTTGGAAGAAATAACAGCAAACAACAAGCAGGAAACAATTTCTAATGCTAAAAATACTAAAGCTACCCTATTAATTGAAGAAAGACATAGCGGGGGAAAGGGTCACAAGGGTCATCTTGGTACTGCCTGAGGCTACATATGGTCAGAAATTTTCTTTTCTAGATTGCTCTAGAATCGCCCACATTGAGATTTGTGCACACTGGTGCAGAAAAATTAAAAAACAAAATCAGCACACTTTGATGCCCTTTAAAGACCATGGCTTAGTAGGAAATACCTCAAGATCTTACCAGAACATTTCCACAGCAGGTACACAGAATTTTGCCTTTGCTAGTCAACAATAGTCTCTGCAGAAACCAGTTGGCATTTAAGTATAAATATCAAATACAAATATCTTTTTTTGAAATATGAGCATGGCCTCTTAATGTACGAAGAAAAAGAGCTAGCAACCTCCCTTAAGTGATCAGTTATGTTCTTGTTCAGAAAGACATGAATCTTCAGCATCATAATGATATAAAAGTAATCCGTGTAGTCATATGGGTTTACACTATCAAAGGGCCAGATTGAAAGGGAATGCAGTTAAGACTGGCATACTGGCAGTTAAGAATGGCATATACAAGGCACTATACCCTGGCAGGGTTTAATGTAGCGGTCCTTAGTATGGCACTGTACTTACACTGAAAGTTCTCATTCTCTAGCGCAGCCTTGGGATGGCGCTTATTATGTCAACATTTAACATGTCAATATTGAATCCATTAAACATATTTGATATCAGTATGGCACATTTGGTAGCCTTTGATACTACTTTTCACTATACTTAGAACAGGAAACAAATCATTTTAATTTCAATCACAATATTATTTTTATTGCTGAGAATCCATTAGCTAACACTGCATGAAGCATATATGTTTAAACAAAAAAAATCATTTTCTAACTGAAAAGAAGGCATTCTAATATTATTTCAAAACACAAGTTGTTTTAGACGTCAAAACAAAGAAATGATCAGAAACATCCTATTGTAATTTTGTCTGTTAGGTGTTGGATTATTCCTAAAAAATTCATTTTTGTCCATGTTTTCCAGTGAATTAAATTATAAACAGGTTAAAGCGATTAAGGATATTTCATGTAAAGATAATCCCAGATTACTTCATAACTTTACGTAATTTATTAGCGAAGATTTGAATATATGTTATTGAATAGGGCTGGCAAAACAGTTAAGATTTTTCATAAGACATTTTCAGAAAACACTAAAAATCAGTTTAATTCTGCTCAGTATAGACCCAGTCTGTTAGCCTAAATGCACACAAAATTAATTTGCCAGATATATCCTAAACTGTTCTAATTATGGGATTTTGAGAATAAAGGCTGCAAGAGCTTTACTGATTAAAACACTTATTTTCCACTCACAATTTTGTCAAAATAAATTCCTTTGCAGCTGAACTTGCTTATTTTGTTGTCTCAGCTCCAAGGTGTTCTTTCTAAAAGTTTCAGCAAAATCTACTGACTTCATATTTAATTTTTTTTGGTAGGAGAATAACCAGTAAGAGTTTCTTTTGCCTTTCCCTAAACTGACATTCAGTTTTGGAGGAGGTGATTTAGATAAAGGAGTTGCTATAAAAATGTAAATAATGTCATATTAACGGAATTATCTGTGCTGGTATACAGTGGTGGATCACTTAATACTTGCGAGGGGCTTAATTTTAATGGCTTAGCTATAGAAGCAGCCCATCCATAGCAACATAGATCGCAGACAGAGCTAATGTACTCTGCACCTTTATGCATTTAGGGTATAACACTTATGCTGGAAACAGGCATCCTCTTTGAATTGCAATCAGCTGTACCGCAACATGTCAGGGCATAGCTGATTTGCTAAAATGACATCTGCAGATGTCACCAGGTTTGTTGTCCCACTGGATCAGTCCCCTGCCCCTCCCAGTTATCCACGGGCTCGATCCTGTAGGAAAAGGGCCCTGGGTACCAGACCCTGACTTGGGACACACATCTGCATGCAGGAAAAGGGCTCGATCCTCTGCGCTTGCATACCAGGCACATGAGGGGATCCCATCTTGAGGGGATTCAAGCACAAAGTTGGGGGAACTTCAGTGGGGATCTCCCCTCTCCTCTACCCCATCTGCATTTGCGCACTGAGCCTTGAGCCAGGGTGTGGCACCATGATAGGTGCTCTGGGGCCTAGTGCACTTTTGTCACTTGCAGATGTGTGCAGGGGCAATAATTCCCCAGTGAAGTGTAGAGGAGGAGAGGGGAACCCCTATGGGAGTCATTCCCCCTGCACATTCTGCAGGTCCCCGCTTCTGTTTACACACTGTCATTGGTAAATTGCTTCATATATCCAAGAAAGCTGGAGTAGCTCTACATGATGCTGCGGTCAACACTGTAAATATATCCTTAATCTCATTTTTTCCATTAGGAACTTCAGTGAAGCTGTTTAAGTGCTTAAAAAGTAAGTGTGTACTCAGTAATATAACTAGGGGTACACAAGTGGGGCACCAGCCCTGGGCACAGCGTAGAGGGCAGCACCAGAATGGTGGCCCCAGGGAAGCTTACACTACGGTGACAGCAGGAGCAGCCACCACTGTATGGGGAACCTGTATACAACAGCAGCAGCAGTTGTTGCCAGTGTGTGGACAGCCTGGGATGCCAGCAGCAATAGCAGGAGTACCAGTTTCTGATAAGACTTTTTGCCACTTAGCACCCCCACATCTTCCCAGGGGCCAACATTCCCACTTCTATCTCTGTATTTGCCTATGCATTTTGCTAGAGATCTTACCGTGTGGCATGGTCAAGATCCACAAGACCCATCCTTTCCTTGCATCTATACCACATGTTATCTAGGCCCTGACTGCCCAACTTCTGGATGGCACGGGGCTACAGACCCCATGGGCCACAAATTCCAGGAGACCCTTCTTGGTGTCCCCCTCACTGGACGAGCAGCCCGGCTCCCCTCTGTTGTGTGGGCAGCACAAGCAACCCAGCTCCCTTCTGGTGTGCTGGCTGTACAAGCAGTGCAGCCTTTTTTTTGTTGTGCATACAGCCGGAGCAAACAAACCCCTCTCTTGATGTACAGGTAGCCTTGATCTCCCCTTAATGCATATGCAGTGTCTTTCTGCTACACACCCTCTAGAGCAGGGCCAGGAACAGAAGCTGGTTGATGCGGGGAGAGCCTGGAGACCTCAGCCACCACAACAGCAGAAGTGATGGGGGAAGCAGCAACTGGGCAGGAACTAGGGGCTATATATAACCTCACGTGCAGTCCACAGGCCACCAGTCAGACAACCCTAATCTAGACTCTGATCCTACAAATCACTATACACTTGTATAACCTTTTGCACATGAGTAGTCAATAGGACTATGCTCATGGAGTTAAATGTATGCATAAGTATTTTGCTGGACAGGGGCCTGTATCTTTTATTCATGATTCAAAATCCTTGGTAACCTTTGCTGATATTTCTGTTGCAATTGTATAACTGCATGTTGTATAAATCAGAGGGTACATATTTAGTTGCAAATGAAGAGACATTTGGAGCTTCATATTCAGAATGGTTTGGCACCTATATAGAGGGCCCAGATAGCAAGTTACTTATGATAGGGGAGTTGAGGATTAGGATTATTTGTACAACTGGCAGGGCTATAAAAAAATTGTATGCATTTCTTCCCTGCCCCAGTCTTCTGTTTTACAAAAATAACAACCAAAATCCTTTAATTCACACCCTTGTATTACACTGAGGAATGGATTAAATGGATCGAATTAAATAAACAGAAAATCCATGTCAGAAATGGAAAAACTGCAGCCAGAAAAGCAAGAAACACCAGTATAATATATAACAGCAGTAGTGTGCCAGGACATGTTTGCCCCTCAATATGTCCAGGTAGACTCAGAATCATCGGTTTTGTGTTAAGTAGAACGTTCTCCCCTTAGAAAGCCTGAAGCAGGAAAACAAATCTTTTAAAGGATTTCTACTAGCTACACTTCCCATTCTTCAACTTCTAACTAGTCAACATTCTGGTTTTAGAACATAAGGCTTTGGAGAACAGCTTTTTGCCTGAACAGCAGGTTTGCTGGCTACTTTACTTATGTTGCCACATAGCCATCCTTTTGCAAGTAATCTTCTATCCAAAAAAGTGCTTAGCTATGAGTAACAGCAAAAAAGTCAGTGAAAACACTGCAAACAGCTACAGTTTAAAAAGCGCCTACGCACGTTACATCTCTCCCTATTTGAGGGAAAAGCAATTTATGCACAAAGGCTCATCTAACATTTCTGCCATCTATATGGCTAGTTCAATAAAAGGTATTACTAAACAAATCCTGCTTCTGGCATTCTTGTGGAAGCATTTAAGCACCTGCTTATGATTAAGCATGTCCTTAAATCCTATTGAGTTCAATGGCATTTCAATAATGCTTTCCTGAAGAGGTATTAATTGAGGGCATTTTTAGCATAAGTCTGTAGGTCTGATCCATTACTGCATTTGAGCAGCATTTCACATGCTGAGAGTACTTTAACACTGCAGCAAGAGGTATGAATAGAGCTTGTGTTGACATACCCAAACAGGCGTAACAGGGCAGGAGCAGAATACAAGTCAATACTGGCTTCCATGCTGCTGGTAGCAGGAGCGTGCCCAGGTGTCAGCTGCAACAAAAGCTATATTTGTGTGTACCCTTCAAAGGCGGCTCCTGGAACTGCTGCCCTGGTCACCCCACATCAGTTGTGCCACTGTCCTCAAGCTAGCATTATACTAGACAGGTCAGGTACAGAGAGCTGTAGAGCTTTGGCAGTGAGGGAGAACAGAGAATCATAGGAAAGTAAGGCTTGAAGGGAGCACATGAGGTCTACCACAGCCCCTTGCTTATGAGGGATCATCTCTGACTAAACCATCCTAGTTAAGTGTCTAACCTCGTCTTGAAAATATTCTGCGAAAACACTCCCAAGCAAAACCTACTGAGAACACAAGGGAAATACTCAGGCTGGTTGCATGCACTGAGCTTCACACTGCCAGGACCATGTTGCTATCTATGCTCACAAGTTTAAAAAGCTAGCCAGAGTACATGTAGCTGAGTTCCAGCCACATCTTTGCAGTGGAGCCACACTTTCAGGAATTGGTTAATGGTGGTTTTCAGACTTTTGCCCTCAATACAAGGTAAAGCCCACATCAGGGGCTACCCCCAACTTTTGTCGGGTTGCAAAAGCATTGTCACCTGAGAAAAAAGTCTGTGATGCAAGAACACCACCACAATCCTGTCACATTTCTGAACGTACCTGCAGTTAGCAGGTGATGCTGCAGGTAGCACTCCAGAGCAGGTGCACTAATGCTGGAATGTGATCTTTAACTACTTGACTATATGCTACAGCAGTGAGGGCCAACCTTTTTGGCAGGGATGCCATAAAATAGCCCCATAGCTTCCTCAAGTGCCACTCTAATCCCCTTTCTCCACCTAATCTGCTGCTCTGCTTTCTGCTACCTACCCTATGCTCCCTGCCTGATTTGTTGCTTTCTGTGACAAAAATCGAACTCTGAAAAGAACTTATGTGGGGAAGAAGATGAGCAGAGCTGGTGTGAGACCAGCTCTGGTGTGCCAAGCCAAGGAAGCAGCGGGTGCAGAGCTGCGGCCAGAGAAAGCACTGCACCAGAAGAAAAAAAAAAAGCCAAAAAACAGCTGATCCAGGAGAAGCCAGGATTGGCTCCTGCACCAGTGTGCACACGCTTTATGGCCGCATGCCAGTGCTGATTCACTGGCCAGCCCACGGAACCTGGAATAAAAACCACACCAGACAGGAAGCCTGGGGGATCAGAAGTGCACACTCAATGACCCAGAACAGAGCTGTGCTTCACGGAGGGAAAGTGGTGGCAGCCCCAAGATGGGGCTTTTGGAGATATTTCAAGCCCAGAAAGACAGTATTACTTACCTGAGGCAGAGCCGTGGATTCATGATGTGTCCTGAATGGATTGGGCTCACCAGGAACCTGTGGAGAGAAGGAGAGACATCTGTCTGTGCCATGGTGATGACAGACTAAGAAAATTGAAACTGACACTGGGAGTCAAAGTAACCCAGGGTCAGGAAGAAGCTAGGTCAGGCCCATTGAGGCAAAAGCCAAGTGAGGTGAACTGACATCCACACATGTTTATACAGTTTCAAATGGCCAAGACACGTGTACCAACACCATGACCAAACCTAGAAGACAAGGATTCTACATCACTGGTTGGTGTTAGGTGGGGTGTAGGGAAGGCAGAGCCCCAAAATGGGAAGACTGATGGGGGAGGATCGAAGGAGGGGACCAGGAGGGATGGAACATACATCTTCTTCCCTACTAAATACATTTATTCCAGCAAAGAAATGGCAGGTGAGAACCACTGAAGACCCTCTGGAATCTGACTCGATAATTGACCATCTTTCCTGTGGCCAATGGTGACATCTGATAAACTGATACACACCAGATGCTCTGGTGAACAGCACAGCCAATTACACTTTGCTTTCTGCTTCTTGCCCTATCTACTTGCTGTGCTTCTTGTCCCCTCCCTGATCTGCTGTGTGTAAGACACAGAGACTGCCCATGCCAAAGATTCACCACTCTTGTGCTACAGTCTCTCAGTAATAGAAAAAAAAAATTTCTCCAATGTTAGATAAGTGTGTGTAACAACTAAGCACACTGTAAACTGTTCTTTCATATTCCTGGTGATTCCACGAAATTAACTTCTATGGAAATTATACAATGAAAACAATACATAGTCCACATATTACAGAGGCAGTATGAATTTAAAACAGCAGTAAAAATATACTTGGTGTAGAATTTAATAAACTGTTTCATTGTATTTATCACTGTAAAGGCAGTTTCACTAACACATTTTTACAGTAGATACATTGGTTTATTAATTAATTAATACTTTTATTATAAAGGCACTCATTCTCCACTGGTGAGATATGGAGGCTTAAATTGCTGTTTACACTATTTTGCTCCTTTATTTGGTGTAAAGTGGCTGAGGTAGGAATGAGGATCTCTCACACAGATAGCAGATACAATTAAATCATTAGCATAGGCAGTTGAATATCATCTTAAAGAAGGGGGTGAGAATAAAAATAAAATAAAATAAAAACAAACATAGTTTCTCTTAGCTAGTTAGAAATTCATAACTTTCAACTTCATAGTATAGAAATTCTCACACAACTTCTCAACCATTAAGAATCTCTTAACAATATTTTCATAAAGAGTAAATCCAGTAACTGTTATGACTGCTTTACAGTCCAGAAATGTGGACTACATAGGCCAGGCACAGCAGGAGATTGAACAGCTTCCGCGCGAGATGTCTGCTCAAGATCCTGAAAATAAAGTGGGAGGACAAAATGCCAGACACAGTGGTGCTGGAGCATGTCAGACTGACACACTTATTAACCACTATCAACAAGAAGAGGTTGTGATAGCTTGTCCATGTCAGGATAATAGGAGGAGGCCATAACCCCAAGAATATTTTGTACAGCAAGATTCAGGATGGCTCTAGAAAGCAGGGTCATCTTTTATGGCAGTACCATGATGTGTGCAAAAATTATATGATGTCATTCAACATCCAGATCAAAAGCTGGGAGGAGTGCAAAGAATCCCATCAATCTGAAGGGAACATCTGTCACTAGGTGCAGCTCAGCATGAACCAGCTTTGATCCAGAGGATGGAAGCAAAGCGAGAAAGAAGGAAGAAGCACACAGTAAACTCGGGCTCCAATTCAGACAACACATGGATCTGTAAAACTTGTAACCAACTATGTCATTCTTGAATTGGTCTTGTCAGTCACAAGCAAACTCTTCAGGCACCTGATTATACCTCTTAACACATAGCAGCTCGATCCAGAGGTTGCCTACAAATCCAGTAACAAGAAAAAATAGAAACTAAATATGTTTACAAGAGCTGGATGATTAATCAGAGAAATTAAAGAGCCATTGTTTGCAATTCTCAAGAGATCTTTGAACAGACTTGACTCAACTGCCTATTGAAGACAAAGAAAGCAGAATTCTTGAATACAGGTTGTAAGACTGGCCATTGAAACAGCAGTCTGAACAATCACAGTCCAAATACATAATACAGAGGTACATATCATATTAAAATATGTCCATTAAAAAGTAAGTTATTACCTACATTTTCAAATTCAATCCATATATATTGGAATATTAATTATCACAAATGAAAATAAAGGTGTTACATGTCTATAAAAAACTATGGAAAATTGATTTTTTCCTTTTTCTTTTTAAACGCATAGAATAAGCCTGCAGTAACAACTGTGTAATCCTAAGACTCTATGGGCTTGCAGCAGGTCAAATAGAAGTGGTGCAAATTTGAGCCGAGGCTTTTTGCCTCAAAACACGTGCTTGGACATACACTTTGTTGTGGAGCAAATTGTGCCACTTGGGGCAAAATAACCCTGCTGGCTCCTTCTGGATCTGTAGCCAGGGGGGGCTAGAGCCTGGGGCCAGCACCTGTGCTGTCTCAGCAACATAAAAAGCTGCCCTGGCAAGTAGCTGAGGACTACTCACTCTCAGGACCTTCTGGGGCCCAGCCAATTGGTACCTAGGAACACTACCCCTTGTGCCAGCTGGACTGCTGAAGCAGCCCTGAGATTTCCCTGCATCCTTTATCCACTGCAGCAGTCTGGCAGTGGGGACTGCTGCCTGACTGACCTGCTGCAACCTGCTGCACACCTGCCAGGTCCGGATGGGGACTGCACAGCCAGTAGAGGCATCTGCCACTCTGGGCCAGCTGCCAGTGGGCTGTGGCTTCAGGGTTGGCCTTTGTGCAGCACTACTGCCATGTGTGCCCCTGCCCGGCCATCTGGGCAGCTATTGCCCAGAAGATGTTCTGGGTGTGGTGGCCTACTTTGAACTGTCAAAGTATGTTCTCCTGGCCCCAACTGGCCAGGAGGTCAGCCACAGCCAGCTGGGTCCAAGGTGCCAGCTCTGAGCAAGCAGGGTCCTGCCACTGGCCTCCCTAGCAGGAATTCTGGTGTTCCCTATTGGAAAACTGAAAAATCCCTGATAAAAAAAATCCCAAAGTCACTCTGTAAAATACCCAAAAATACATGTTCCTTCACAATTAAAACAAAAGACCACTGGAAGGAGAGAGAGAGAGAGTGAGACAGAGAGACAGTGATCAGTTGGGCAATATTTTCTTGATATATCTACAGTGTTAAAGCAATTTGGAAGACTACCAGTGTCTCTATCATATACCAATCACATGATCAGGGGGCAACAGGGCAGGCCCTACAAGGAGAGGCTATGGGACCTGAACCTGTTAAGCCTCCACAAAGAAGGCTGAGGGGGAATCTAGTGGCCTGTTACAAACTAGTCAGAGGGGACCAGCAGGCATTGGGGGAGTCCCTATTCCCCCATGCACTACCAGGAGTGACTAGAAATAATGGTCACAAGCTGGCAGAGGGTAGATTTAGGCTAGATATCAGGAGGCACTACTTCACTGTCAGGGCAGATTGGATCTGGAACCAATTTCCAAGAGAAGTGACGCTGGCTGGGGGTCTTTAAGAGAAGGCTAGATGAACACCTTGCTGGGGTCGTTTGACCCCAGTACTCTTTCCTGCCATGGCAGGGGGTCAGACT
Source organism: Crocodylus siamensis (assembly GCF_052110815.1). Taxonomy (NCBI): domain Eukaryota; kingdom Metazoa; phylum Chordata; order Crocodylia; family Crocodylidae; genus Crocodylus; species Crocodylus siamensis. Next base: position 155,010,410 of record NC_143397.1, on the reverse strand, counting down.
CGATGATCTACTCAGGTCCCTTCCGACCCTGCAAACTATGAAACTATGAAATAATGTGAATTCTAAATACATGTTTAATGAATTCATGAGTATGTATTTTGCTGCCCCCCACACAGGCTACAGGCCGCACCAACAGGACCCACAGCCCCCCCCACAGGGGCTACCCCCCGCTCCAGGGCCCACATCCCCTGCCCCATACCCACTTGGTCCTCCCAGCCCCCTGGATTACTGCCCTTCCTGGCTGCATCCCCCGCCAGTTCCTGCAGCCCCCCCCAATGACTGCCCCACCAAGCCCCACCTTACCCACTCCACCAGACCCCTCACAGCTGCTCCACCCAACTCCAGACCCCACTTGCACCCCCAGCCCCCCATGGCTGCCCCCCAGCCTCCAGCACTTTAAAAAAAAGCCTCTACTTACCAAGCAGGAGCTGTGGGGGCTCCAGCACCTCCTGGCAGAGCCCCCACAAGGCAACAGGGTGTAGCAGGGCCTGGGCTGGGGCCACCAGGGCTGTCACCCTGCCCTGCACTGTGTGGGAGGGCTCCAGTGACCTCAACAGCAGCTCAAACTGCCAGTAAGTGCTGGGGGGGTTTTGAGGGGGCTCCCTCAATGGGGGATGAGGCAGAGAAGGGATCAAGGAGCTCAGGTGGTAGGCAGGATGTGAGGCCAGGTGCAGAAGGGATCAGGGGGATCGGGGGACTGGAGGGGGATGGGGCCAGGTGGGAAAGGGATCAGGGGGATGGGGGAGTGGGCAGTGTCAGTGGGTGCCCCCCTTCATGGTCCCCTCCCCCATCCTCCAGCCCCCCAACCCCTTACTTACCAGCAGTGGAGCCTGTGTCCAGCTCCCTGCTGCTGGCATGCTGTCTGCCCTGCACAGGCAAGCAGCATGCCTCAGCACCAGGGTGAGGGCTAACCATAGGGATGCTCTGGCAGCCAGAGCATTTTTGTGGAGGGCCCACACTCCGGTTGCCTGCCCTGCTTTTTTTTCTATGGCGCTTTTTGACCCCATGGATATCCAGGGGTCTAATTTTACCCCCATGCTGGAAATTTGCAGTCCAGGGAATATTTTCTCATACCTGCACATGCCTCTTGCAGCATCTCAGTGGGGTTTGAGATGCTGTAAGAAGCACAGGCAGGCTTGTCTGGATGCACCCTATAAGGGTATTTAGGGCATCCTAAGGGCACCTTAAGTATAGGGTTTCCAATACTACTTTAATATTTAGGGAAGTGATTTATGAATAATGTTACGAAGAAGGTACAGGTGGCAACAACCGGGTTTGTTAAGGGATGAAGCCATTCTTGGGGTAGAGGGAAAAGAAGCACCAGACAGAAGCACTCTGCTTCCATTGTCTTGGGTAAGTAGCTCAGCCTACAGCAGACAAGGTTCTTTGGGTGAATCTGATATCTTTTATTAGACCAACTTAAGTAGCTGGAAAACAATTATTAAGCAAGCTTTCGGGTTCAAAAATCCTTCATCAGGCTAAGCAAGTTTCAGCAGTTGGTGTGTGCTCTTCCTGGATGGAATGAAAAGTAAAGAAGCCAGAGGCTGGTCTGGTATGGATACAAGACAGGTAGTCAGCATTTATATTTCAGAGTTATCAGCAAAAGCAAACAAAATGCTCTCTAAAAATAATTGGTTTTGGACACTAAAACAAATCATCTGGGTGTTCCTCTGATGAAAGAGTAGAAGAACAGCCCACTCACAGTACAGGAACTGTAATTTAAAAATGACAGGCAATAAAAAATATTAATTCTCTCTCTCCTGATTTAGCTGAACTAGAAAAAGTGTATATAATTTTATGTCTGAATTTGGTAAGTGAAAGTAACTCATGTTTTACTAGATAAAAACTATTTAAAACATTAAAAATGCCTACTCTCATAATTAGCATATTTTGAAAAGGAAGTTGGCTCACTGCAAAATGTTTAAATATAGTATTATGTGATTATATGTGAAAGCCTGTAATAGGCTTAATAGGCTCATAAAAAGCATATTTACATCATACTACTTTTCAGTTTCACATCATAGTAATGGACATTAAAAGTTTATAATAAAAATCTTATTATGAAGCTGTTCAAATGTCATTTCAAATTTCAGGCTATCAAGGTGAAGGTGAAAGGAAGACCAGAAACACAATAGCTGGAGAACAAAAATACAAATTAGATGCCTGAGGTGCAACAAGTAAGAAAAGGAAGGTTGGACTAGTATTTTTTTACCCATGTACTATAAAGATGGCTTACTTCTTGCATTTATATATGCATAGTTTTAGCAAAATGTACACACTGGTTAGGTTAGCCCCTATGGAAATCTCCATTTATACACAAGGGGCCAGTTCGCTATGGCATCAACGTGTACAAATTAATCACAGAATAATAAAATTGCACTCTAAATAAATGGCTTGTATCAGAAAATTCCATTGGCTACTAAGCTACCTTGCTAGTGTTTAACAATTCGACAGTGAGTGAATATTTGTCTTTATGTAGGAATAGCTACACCATCTTCCTGCCAAACTTGGTATACCCTCAAGAAAGCCTGAGCATAGCACTGGGGCACACACTCAGAACCGCTCTAAACTTCAGTGCTTTATTGCTGCATGTCGTTTCAGTGACAGAAGGTACAAATATGCAGTGCTTGTTCCTTTGTGATAGTCTCAGCCTCAGTAGGGAGATGGCATAGAGATGGCCTTTGGGCCCTTTTCTTTTTTTCCACCCTTTCTATCTTATTCTGCTTTATGAATCTCACTCTTGAATGGCAAGATTCAGCAGTCTCCCCTTGGACATCTCATTGGAATATTATATGTGATGTGATCATATCACACTGCCAAAAGAGGTATAGGCCAACCAGGGATGGGGAGGTGTATTGTAATATTTATGAAGACAGAGACTAATATTTCACTGTGGGTTTCAAAAATAATGAATAAGCTACATATTTTAACTGCTGTGGCCTTATGATGTCATTCAAAAGCCCTGACTTAATTACAGCTTTGTTCTGTGAATCCGGGTATAAATTATTTTATGGCTGTTATACAAGAAGCTGGTAGTTAACACTTTTAAAATTAAAATAAAAGAAAGCTGGTACTTCAAAAAGAAAACACCATATTAAAATAAAACAGGATCTAGTACAGGACAAAGGGTGATATTGTGCTTAAACCACTGGACTGGGATTCAGGCACTTTACATTCAACTTTGGGCCACTGCAGACTTCCGGTGTAACTTTGGACATGGCATTTAATCTCTTGTCTGATTTCTTCCCCCCTATAAACACAGAATATAAATACTGTCATTCTTCTGTCCTATGCTGTAACATATTTAGTTTGTGAGCTCCTTGTCACACCTAGCACATAGGACCTTGGGGTCATCTAACCACTCTCATAATAAAGTAATTACAGTGCGGGATAATATATTTGTGTTATCTTCCATGTTTATTGTCATGTTCGGGAGAAGCCTCTTGTAAACACTCCCCTTCAAAATCCTCTTTTTGCTGAGTCTACAAACAACTTGACAACTTTTGGGCTGCCAGCCTGCTTAGACCACTTGGTATATTACTTCATAATGTCTCGTTTCCTTGAATGACTCAGCCTGTCTATTGATCTTTTGTGTAAACCATATTATCCTTCTGTTCTTTTTTTGTATTGTGCCTCTTACAACAAGACCCTGATCCACAACTGGACCTATGAATTAGAGCAATGCAGACAGACAGACATCGCCATACTCAGTTTCTTCCTCAAAAGACCATCCATTGAAAACCCCCATACAAATGAAAGGAAAAGATATGAGGGCCTATAGTTTTCTCATTCCATGGATCACTTCATTTTCTGTTAAAGGATCACTTCCTTCACACTGGATAGCTGCCAAAACATTCCATTTTATAGATGACAAGGGATTGATTTCAATTAGGGACCCACAGAGCACTATCTGAGCAACATGTGAGGTAGATACTAACCAGTGGTCTAAATAATTTCAAGACCAATGTTCTTTCTGACTAGTTCTGTTTAATGTTAACATTGTTTTCCATTCACTCAAAAGCTAGGCAGCCAAGGATCTACTTTGATGTGGATGCTCACAGTATTGTTTATCACATGAACAATAACAGATGAAGGAAGAGATGTGCTGAAGTACAACTTTGCAATCAGTGGCTGTTGATGAGTATTTATGATAGCATAAGCAATAAGTTAAATTACTGATCATTCTTCTCATTCATTGTGTTGATTAAGCTCTCTAGCTACATGAACAACATTTTAAAAGATATATAAGCTGATGATGTAAATCTTTTAAAAAGGTGTTGAGAAGAAATTTGAGAGGGGTTTTGTTAAGTAACATGGAAGTGAGAAATTACACCATTAGAGACACTGAAGTGAAAAACTGTACTCCCTATAAGAGCATTCATCGTGCTGATTGCTCCAAATTTTCCCTCAGTTTAATAAGTGGTAAATCCTCTCTATATAGTAAAGCAGTAATTGAAAATTTCTTCTAACTAGTTCTGGTCAGAAATTTTGCTGCAGAAAGAGATTTGTAAAAGATTATTCTCCTTCTGATTTTCAGTTGTCTATGCTTTTTAGTCCTGGAGATTCCTCACTAATAAAAATAAATTCTATTTTTATTAAAGAGAAAAAAATCACTTACTTGAATGGGCATCTATCTGCTTTCTGTGCCAAATAAAAAACTAAGTTTTGATATTTGTTTTGGATGTTACCCTATATCGTTTGAAAATGTATTATAGTTCCATGACATTATTCCTAATCTTATTAAACACAGGTCAATTATGTTTTATCCTTGTCCATTCAGCACTAATAATTAGTATAGTAGTATAGTACTTCTCAACCTCTTTAGACTTAACACACCCCTTGTAAGCCTCAAGACATCCCTCTAACGTTTGGATCTTGCCTTCATTCTAGATGGTGATCTTTGTGGGGCAGGATCTAGTTTTCAATTCATTTGTAGGGTAGTGATACAATTGGACCCTAACAGGGGTCCATAGATACTACCACTATATAGAAAAGAAATAATAATCATGGAAAGCCTTGACTGGTGGAAAATATGCATTTCTTTGCTGTAGTTAGTTGTCTGCATACTAAATAGGACTGAAAAGATAAAGACACCAGTTCACAAAGAAAACATTCTTCTATTAATATATTGTCCATCCAGTTCATTCTTGCCTGAAATTTGGTCTGCATTGGATGCTTTTTAAAAGCCTATGCAATGATCAAAGCTCAAGACTCTTCTCTCCTTTTAACCCACAAAATGGAGTCAGAAGTGACTACCTTCTTCAGGAGGGTTTTTTTTTATTCTTTTGATATAGATTGCTTTAAAAAACAACAACATAATATAATGCTTTTTAACCTACATAACAAAACAATGTGAAAATGAAGGCAAGCAGCAGGGTAAGGAAATGAGCATGAAAGTAGAAATGAGAAAGGTGGCACATAGAAGAAAATAAACTTATGAATAAGGTCTGGAATTAAATTGATTCATTTCTCAAAGCAGATTCACTTCCTGTGTTCATATTTTGAATCATTATTGTGCCATGAATCATTATCCTGCAATATTAATATAACAGATGGCTTCTTTAGTTATTAGGTGATGCAGCATTATAAACTTTTAATTATAGAAAAAGGAAATTAGTGTTAATGACTTCTTAATGTAAAATCTTTTAGTCAGAAATGGAACCTGCCATAAATGTTACTAAGTAATTTTGAAGGCCATGAGTCATTGAATCAAGATGAGAAAAATTACATGTAAAATCCATCACCCCTAAGACCCAACAGTTTGCAGATGTTTCTGAAATAGACAAAGCTAAACTGGAGTGCTTTAGGACTTGATCCCATTTTTACCAATAGTAATGACAAAAACTTCAGTGATTTCTCATACAAGCAGGATTTGACTTACAGTTCAAGAAGCTGGGAAAAAACACAAAACAATGTGGTTAATAAGGACCCAACTTTCCCTGCCCACTGTGGATCAGGGAACCCTGGGTGAGGGAGATTCCTTGCCCTCCATCGAAGCTGACCTAATGAAGGAACACCTTGACAGGCTGGATACCTTCAAGTCAGCCAGCCCTGACAGTTTACACCCGGGGTACTCAAGGAGCTGGCAAGCATCATAGCTCAGCCCCTGGCACAGATCTTTGAGAACTGCTGGTGCTCTGGTGAAGTGCCCGAAGATTGGAAGAAGGCCAAAGGCATGCCAATCTTCATGAAAGAGAGGAAAGTAGATCTGGCAAACTACAGGCCCATCAGCTTGACCTCTATCCTGGGGAAGGTCTTCGAAAAGATTATCAAAGAGACCATTCTTAACAGACTGGCCTATGACAATATCCTGAGGGATAGCCAGCATGGGTTTGTTGCGGGTAGGTCTTGCTTGACCAATCTCATTTTCTTTTATGACCAGGTGACCTATCACCTGGACAAGTGGGAAGAGATTGATGTCGTACATCTTGACTTCAAAAAAGCCTTCGACCTGCTATCCCATGATCACCGCTTAGCAAACCTGGCTGTGTCCTTGACCTCACTACAATCTGCTGGCTGGGTAATTGGCTCTGTGGTAGGACCCAGAGGGTGGTGGTTCATGGAATCCAATCGTCTTGGTGCTCAGTCACCAGTGGGGTCCCTCAAGGCTCTGTCCTAGGGCCTGTACTGTTGAACATCTACATCAACGATGTGGACATTGGTGACAGAAGCGGACTGGCCAAGTTTGCCGATGACACCAAACTTTGGGGTAAAGCATGCACACCTGAGGACAAGAGACTAATCCAGGCAGATCTTGACAGGCTCATGAAATGGGCGGATGAGAACCTGATGGTGTTCAACACTGAAAAATGCAAGGTTCTCCACCTTGGGAGGGGAAAAATCTGCAGCATGCTTATAGATTCAGCAGTACTACACTGGTTAGCACTACAGATGAAAGGGACTTTGGGGTCATGATTGACCACAAGATGAACATGAGCCTTCAATGTGATGCTGTGGCTAGTAAAGCAAGCAAAACACTGTCTTGCATCCATAGATGCTTCTCAAGCAAATCCCAGGGCGTCATTCTCCCATTGTACTTGGCCTTGGTGAGGCCTCAGCTGGAGTACTGCATCCAGTTTTGGGCTCCACAATTCAAAAAGGATGTGGAGAAGCTTGAGAGAGTGCAGAGGAGAGCCACGCACATGATCAGAGGTCAGGAAAACAGACCTTATGATGAAAGGCTGAGAGCCATGGGGCTCTTCAGCCTAGAAAAGCACAGGCTCAGGGGTGATCTGATAGCCACCTAGAAGTTTATCGGGGTGCTCATCAGGATCTGAGGGAACATCTGTTCACCAGAGTGCCCCAAGGGATGACAAGATCAAACAGTCACAAACTCCACCGCAAACAATTCAGGCTGACCATCAGGAAGAACTTCTCTACTGTCCAAAGGTTTGGAATAGACTGCCACCGGAGGCAGTTCAAGCACCCACTTCAAACACCTTCAAGACACATTTGGATGCTTATCTTGCTGGGATCCTATGATCCCTGCTGACTTCCTGCCCATGGCAGGGGGCTGGACTCGATGATCCTCCGGGGTCCCTTGCAGCCCAAATGTCTATGAAATTTATGAACTATGCACATTAAAATTCATCTCACATTTGAGTATTTAAATCCATATCATAGCAGTATGCAAAGGCCAACTGGGCAATTCTGAGCCCTGGCCATCAGTGATGCACAGAGCAGCATCCTCTGTCAGACTTTTGCATGCACTATTGTGCCTTGAAAATTGGAAAACACACAAATGATTAATAAGAATGATTTACTATTTAGTATGTAACCTCTATGGAGCCCTGAGCATGTTGAGTGCTATGTACAAACAAACATTCCCTCATGATAAAATGGGTAAGTAAATAATAGTGGAACTAAACTGGAAATTTCATATCCAAATCTAGATCAAATTATTTACATTGGTTATGAATGATCAGATCTGGTGTTTAAATTTAACTTGCCTCTACTGGTCTTTTTACAGTTGAGCAAACACAAATAAGTTGCAATTTCCACTAAGCAATTAAATTAGTCAGCAGCAAAGAAAGAGATCTTGGGGAATCGTTACACGTAGTCTGGGGTGGAGGGGAAGGGTGCATTTTAATTAGAGTGGCTCTAAGTGCTGCTCTAACTGAAGCCCCCAAAGTGTCTCATGTATTTAGTGTCCCATACTTCAAAACGGTGGCAGGGGCACTAACTAAAGCTCATTCAACAAGCTTTCATTAAAGCACCCCTGCTGCCATTTTGAAGTGTGGGAAAGCTGAATACATGAGACACAGAGGCTGCTGGAGCACACTAATTACACACTAATTGCAGCACATCAACCAGGATCCCCACATGTGAGTAGGTACCCTTGGATTCTAGTCTCAGTTCACTAAAAGAGAACATGACATCCCCCACTACACTATACTTTGATTGGAGGTGGTTAGAACAATTTCTATTGCAGACTGCCAAGTCATTGCAGTTTTGACAAAGTCTGCAACAAGGATAGTTGGTTCCAAGCCAAGTGAATGAGCAACTCTCCCAACTTCTGGCTAGGACATTAGCCTATAGTAGGGTTAGTCTTTATCTTGACTGAATACATGCAATCTAGGATAAAAAACTCTTATATGAATTAGAAGACCTGAGCAGACACCTGAACCTGGGTCTCCTATAGCATCCAGTATACCTATCTACCAAGCCTTCCCCATTTTCTCTCTCTCAACTGTTTGTGCAAACAATGTAAAACAAAATTATCTTTTGAAACCTTGAAAATTAACATGAAATGGAATTGATATCCTGTGGTCAACTCTAGTTTGCATATGGTATCTAAGTAACTGCTCCAAAAATTAAATTCATGTTATTTGTCTTCTTTTGAGGAATGAGTTCTTTGTCATTATTATAGCCTTAAGTATAAAATAAACTGAAAATCTAAATTGGAATGCCATTATTTATTTGGTCAATAATTAGTTTCTTTTGACTTTGGTTTCATTTTGTTCTGTTCTGTTCTTTACTATTAGCATTATTGGGGTTAACTACTAATTGCTTTAATTATTAAATTATTGTGAAATTGTTATAGATTTTATTCATTTCCATCATATCAGAACAACAAATGCCCAGTCATATGATATCTATGACAAAATATCCAAAAGCAATCCTGCTTCCAAATTAGTGCCCACAAGTTTAGATATTTAAGTTATTGCACTCCTATAAACATCAATATCAACTTCTATGAATCTGATAGGTAGACATTTAAACATCTTATTTGTGGATACAAACAGACATAGTCACACAGACATAACCAAGTTGACTGGCACACAAATTTGGCAAGACACTTCTAAACTTAATTCTTTTTTTTTTTTTAAGTTTTGTAGTATCTACCCAATTCCATCTAACCTCTGAAAATCTATTTTAAATAAAGTGAGGTATATTGCAAATAAACCAACAATTTGATACAATTACTTAACCTTTCTGTGCGCCTACCTACTTTCATTGTGCTAATCTAAATGTGATAATTTTATCTATGAATCAGAAACAAAACTTTCAACTCGCCTTTCAAGTAGAGACAAGCAGTGGTCACAGCATGACTTGATTATATAAATGCTACCTTACTGCCAGGAATGACAACAGAGCAAGTGAAATAGTTGTTAAAAATAGTTTTAAATGAGCCACTTTGTTCTGTATAAAGCAAATGAATAAAAATTAAAAAATGCAACAAAAAGAGGTAATGGGAATGGAAAGACCTTTAATAAGTCATCAAAACCTAAAATGCAGGAGTTAGTGGGGGAGGGTAAAAAACAAAAAATAAAACAAACTGCTAAAGATAACATTTTCTATTTAAACAATGAGAGATGGAAAGAAACAAAAGGCTGGAAAAAGCAGAGGCTCAAACCTAAGTTATAAAGTTACGAAATAAAGTCTACACATATAGGGAATTTTTTTCTTCAAGCATGTACTATAAGTATGGGCATTAAACAAACAAGAGGAACAATAGCAGGGACTGAAATACAAAGGTTACCATTACTATGGAATCCACAGAGGAGTTAATTTTGGTTAGTGTTATTCTTTCTTTAAAAACCAGCAGAAAGTGTCTCCTAAAATAGCACGTACAATTTTGCTTTAGCTTCACCTCTTTTAAACAAGCAATTACTATGATTCTTTGAAAAAGTATAATTGTAATTACATTATGTACAAAGCATCCACCTACTTATGATCCCTGCATGGCAAAAAAACAAAGGAAAACAAAGTAATTAGCAATATTTTTCCTTCATTTTCAAGAATAAAAACAAGTATCCAAAGATGGAGCTGAAATATTTACTTATAATGTATTTACTTATAATGACATGCACTTGCTACATAATGTGCTGCCTTTCAAAATACTACCCATATTCATGCTGCACTATGTTTGGGTCAAGGAATAATGTTATTGTGATATAGAAAGTAAGTTTCACTCTGCCCCGGCTCCTACTTGGCTCAGCCCCCCAGGGGGACAGTAGGGGAGGGGGTACTTACCAACCCCTTTCCAGGGAGGCAGGGTCCCCCAAATCCTGGGCAAGCCCCCCCCCTTGCCCAGGAGTAGCATAGGTGCCAGCGGCAGGCCCACTGCGCATGCACATAGTTTAAAAGGGCCTGCCAAAGGAAAAAAGGCCCAGTCGGGCTTAAGGAGTGGTGTGAGATGCACCAGTGAACACCTATCGCGCCCCCACACCCCGAAGCTCCCCAGCGACCCCTAACATCTGCAGAGCACCCCCACCGACCCCCAGCATAGCTGCAGGTAAGTGAGGCCCTTGGTAGGAGCAGACTAGCCCAGCTCACCTTTGGGGTGATGGCTGACTCAGAGCCAAGGAGGCTTTCACCCCGCCCCGACTCCTATTTCTCACAGTCCCCCAGGAAGCCATGCAACCAGAGCCTTGTGAGCATGCTGTGCAAACAGGAGCACTTGTCTGCCCAACTCATGAGTTAGCACAGAGTTTGTGCAGGAGCATGAGCAGGAGGGCCCAAGGTCCTGCCTGTGTGCCCTAGGGAAGGCAGTCCCAGCCACAGCTGGCCTCCCAATAGTGTCATGTGGATGGGCATGTACCACAACCCAAGGGTCCCCTCAGGGTCTGCAGCCCCCGCCTTTGGTGCCTCAGAGGCCTCCACCCAGATGGAGCCCATGGTTCCAGGCTCAATGCAGACAGAGCCCCTGGCTTTTGGCTGCAGGGGCTGCCTGTGACTCTTTCAGGCTCTGGGGTCTGGGAGCATGGCCACCTCCACTTCCGAGGTCTTCTCCCTTTTGGGGTCTCTGGTGCACCAGCTGAAGGAGCTCCAGGCCGCAGTCTAGAGTCTGCTTGCCATCAGGGATGGTGAGTGGGAGACAGAATCCTACTCCCAGGCCCTTCTCCCCCAGAGGGTAGAGGGTAGACCATGGTCACCCTCCAGGACAAGGGAGAACCTCCCATTCTGTCCAGCCAGAGGGTTGGACCAAGGTGGTCAAGGGCCCCAAGGCCCACCACACCAAGGTCCCCACCCTACTGGAGCTTTGCAACAGGTATGAACCTCTTGCAGCCCCAGCAGAGCCTGCCAAGCTGCCAGCTCCTGCAGGCAACACATGAGATCTATCTGATGCAAGAAGTCTATGGGCTGATGAGAGGCAAAGCACTGCTCGATCTGGTACTGGCAATGGGGAACAACCTTATCAGTGACCTAACAACTGAAGGGAAGCTGAGTGACAGTGACCATGAGCTGATCACCTTCACCATCCAGCTGGCAAGTCAGTCAGCAATACAGAAGTCCTTGACTTCAGGAAAGCTGACTTTGGCAAGCTCAGGAGGCTTGTCAGTGAGGCACTAAGGGACCATGACCCAAAGGGGAGGGGAGTTCAGGATGAGTGGTGCTTCTCAAGGAAGTGATCCTGGATGCACAAGCAGTCTTTCTCATCTCAGAGGAAAGATAGCAAAATGGCATAGCCGCCCCCTTGGCTCTGTGGGGAACTAGCAGACCTCCTACATCTGAAAAGAAAGGCCTACAAAGGATGGAGGATGAGATCCACCTCAAAGGACAAATATTCTACACTTGTCCAAACCTGCAGAATGTGAACCAGAAAAGCCAAGGCTATGACTGAACTCCAAATGGCTACAAGTATCAAGGACAATAAAAAAGTCTTTTTTTAGATATGCAGTGAGCTGGAGGAAAACCAAGGGCAACATTAGATGAGACAGTTGACTGCTGATGCCCAGAAAAAAGCCAACTTGCTTAATGGGTATTTTGCATCGGTCTTTCAACAGTCCCATGGGATGCCCCTGCCCATTATGGGATGGGAAGGCCTGGGTGAGGGAGATTCCTTACCCTCCATCAATGCTGACCTTGTGAAGGAACACCTTGAGAGGCTGGACACCTTCAAGTCAGCCAGCCCTGACAGCTTACACACAAGGGTACTCAAGGAGCTGGCAAGCATCATAGATCCATGCCAGGGGCTGAGCTTCGAGAACTCTTGGTGCTCTGGTGAAGTGCCAGATGATTGGAAGAAGGCCAATGTGGTGCCTATCTTCAAAAAAAAAGGAGGAAAGTGGATCCAGCAAAGTACAGGCCCATCAGCCTGACCTCAATTCCATGGAAGATCCCAGAAAAGGTTATCAAAGAGACCATTCTCAACAGACTGGTCAATGGCAAAATCCTGAGGGATAGCCAGCATGGGTCTGTTGGCGGTAGGTCTTGCTTGACCAATCATATTTCCTAGTTGGAACCAGAGTGTGGTGGTTGATGAAAGTCAATCATTGTGGTGCATGGTGACCAGTGGGATCCCTCAAGACTATGTCCTTGGGCCTATATTATTCAACATTTATTAATGATGTGGACATTGGCATCAGAAGTGGACTGGCCAAGTTTGCCAATGATACCAAACTTCGGGGTAAAGCATCCACACCTGAGGATAGGAGGGCAATCCAGGGAGACATTGACAAGCTCAGGAAATGAGCAGATGAGAACCTGATGGTGTTTAACATGAAAAAATGCAAGGTTCTCCACCTTGGAAAGAAAAATCTTCAGCATGCTTATAGGCTCAACACTACTACGCTGGCTAGCACTATGGACGAAAGGGACTTGGGGGTCATGATTGACCAAAAGATGAACATGAGCCTTCAATGTGATTCTGTGGCTAGTAAAGCAAGCAAAACACTGGCTTGCATCTATAGATACTTCTCAAGCAAATCCCAGGATATCATTCTGCCATTGTACTCAGCCTTGGTGAGGTCGCAGTTGGAGTACTGCATCCACAATTCAAAAAGGATGTGGAAAAGCTTGAGAGAATGCAGAGGAGAGCCACATGCATGATCAGAGGTCAGGAAAACAGACCTTATGATGAGAGGCTGAGAGCTATGGGACTCTTCAGCCTGGAAAAGCACAGGCTCAGGGGTGATCTGGTGGCTGCCTATAATTTTATCAGGGGTGTTCACCAGGATCTGGGGGAAAATCTCTTCACCAGAGTACCCCAAGGGATGATAAGATCAAATAGTCACAAACTCCTCCATGACCGTTTCATGCTGGACTTAAGAAAAAATTTCTTTACTGTCCGAGCCCCCAAGGTTTGGAATAGACTGCTGCCGGAGATGGTTCAAGCACCTACTTTGAACAACTTCAAGAGACATTTGGATGCTTATCTTGCTGCTATCCTATGATCCCTGCTGACTTCCTGTCCCTGGGGCAGGGAGCTGGACTCAAAAATCTTTCGGGGTCCCTTCCAGTCCTAATGTCTACGAAATCTATGAAAGACTTGCTAAGGTTTCTCATGAATGGATTTTGCCACCACAGAAACTGTTTTACTTAGGATACTTTCTTTTCCTGGTTGAAAGCATACATTCTCATGCTCAAAAGTACCAGATAATCCATCTGCAGCCCAACAGCTGTCTCATTCTATAATGCTGCCAATAATAAAATGGTGGCACCTCAGCTGCAAAGTAATTTCTGTTAATTTTAAGGAATATAAATTCCTGATAGGGTAACAAAAATTCTGACTAGAGAAACTTCATTTGAAGCCATGCCATTCATTTGAGCAAGCAACAGAGATTGCAGTTAATAAAAGAAATTTCCTTGAAGAGAGAAAGAGAATTAGGCTGTTGACAGACATGCATTTAAAGACATAAGGAGTTCTGATCCTCAATCCCAACAACTGTGCTTCCTGGCATGCCACACATGCATGGCAGGATGCATGATCTGGGGATCAGATTCCTGTTGTGCTCCACATGCTAGTGAAGGGGCAGCCCAGGATTGTGACTCCTTGCTCCCCCTATACTGGCAAGCTAAAAGCCATGTATCCAACAACCAATTGATTGTCACCTAGCTCTTGGTCCCCAGTGGGGCTTGAACTGGCTCCCATGTAATCTTTGGAGTCAGCTGATAAGATGATCATTGGCCAGGTCCAGGGACTGCGCCAGAGCTGATTCAAACCCTGGTGTGGTTTTGATCCAATTTTCACTATAATAATTGAATTAACAACGGTCCTTTTTTTTTTTTTAGCTAAGAGTATCACCAAGTCTACTTTTAATTTGAAAAATCATATTTAAAATGAAAAAATGTCAATTCTAACTTCAAAGGTCTTTCTGGTTATCTTTGTTCACCACATTCAGGATTGCCAGACTTTAAAGGAAAGAAAAAGTATACTGCCTATATATATATATATATATATATATATATATATATATAACGGAGGCAGTATACTTTTTCATATATATATATATATATATGTTAGGTGTCTCATAACTTTTAATTAATCAAAAGCCTTTTCCTTTTCAACTTCACTCTCCCACATACAGCCAGACATAGAATTCTATTTTAGGGCAGATTTGCATATTTCATAATCTGTTTTCATTCCAATTTGGAATAAAACCAAAATTTTAAAAAAAACATCTCTGAGAAGGGAATAAGAACTTGATTTTTCTTTCCCATTTTGAGCCAGATTTCTCTCAATTTGTGAGAAAGCCCAGCTCTGCATCAATCACATTTCCACAGATCCTGACTCAGACCACTCTACTACTCCTGGGGCAACTACTTCTGCAGGTTCATGGGAACTGGACAGCCAGGAGACTTTGAAAGCCATGAGGCAATGGCTACCTACGTGGCAAGCTGCTGGGAAGCAAATGAGCTGGTAGAAACTTAGTTAATACCCTGAATATTCATCTGGAATGTGAAAAATATGCAGGACTGCAGAACGTACCATATTTTCTTTTTTGTGGCTGTCACGATAATCACTGAGTATTTCACAATTACATGCATGTAGCAGGGCACTGGGGTGCGCCCACTCCTTTAAGTAAGCTAGCAGCCAGAACAGATGCTTGAAAGTGGTTCAGAAGGATAATAAGAGACTTACCTTACTGGAAGAGGGCTCAAGCTGGAACTATATAAGCCCAGAGCCTGAGCCAGTCAAGCAGTCTTTCCCTGGCAAGCAACAGGGTTAGGAGCTCTGGGTAACAGGGTTCCTGAAGGAAATGCAAGTTATAAAGACAACTCTGCAGACCTGGGATCAGAGGCAAGGAATGCCTGAGATTTTACAGGCAAGTGGCCTCTCTTTTATTTTGAGCCCACAGAGGGTCCTGGTTCACAGGGAAGGGCTAAGTCAGACCAGAGGATCCCTGTGCATGGACAAGGGCTTCAGGGTGGACCAGGGATCCAGAAGCCCAGAAGAAGGGCTGCACCCAGGACCAGGTGCTTAGGGAAAGGCTAAGCTTGACCAGAGGGTCCCTGAGACTGGAGAAGGGGCAGCATGCAGGACCCTGGAGAAGGTGCTACATGTAGGACCAGAGGCTCGAGAGTCCAGGAAGGGGCTGTGAAAGGAACCAGAGGAGTCTGAAGGCCAAAGGGGGCTGAGTACATACCTAGGTAGCATCACACAGAGAGAACCCCTGCGAGGCTTGGCGCATGATGTAGGGGAGGTAAGGATCCACACACAGAGCCCTTAAAGTGGCAGATGCCCAACTATAGTACAGACAGGTTGAAAGGGCCTGCCATCTTGGGGTCAGGACTGTGCCTGAAGGGACCCAGGAAAGGGCCAGTGGGGATCGACACAGGCTGAGGGTCATGCCAAGCTCACAGGCAGCCTCATTTTTATAATCTTCATTAAGAGCAAGGTGTGGCAGGAAAGATTAAAGGGAAGGGCAGCGGCCAAGTCTGAGCCAGTCATGACAATGCTATATCCCCCGCCCCATAAACCCCCTAAAGTCCTGTAGTGATGGGTAAGCAGCAAAGGAGCAAGTGTGGATATACTGGGAGCTCTATTTATAGACCTGCACACAGGCAGCTCAGGGAATAGAGTCACTTTTCACTGGACTGAAGCAGAAGTTGAATTTGGCAGTGCCCTAAGTGACTGAGCATCCTTAGTTACGATCACACTGTTCACCTCTGTAGCATGAGGAAGAGACTAGAAAAGGGGCCCTAAACATTGTCAGCTTCACCATAACCCTGGTCAGCATACTGCAACTGATGAGGATCCCACTACAGTGGTTGAAAAACACACAAAAAGCCAAAAAGGACAATGACACTACTTATAGTTTCATAGTTTCTAGAGTTGAAAGGGACCTGAGCAGATCATCGAGTCTGACCCCCTGCCATGGCAGGAAAGAGTACTGGAGTCAAACAACACCAGCAAGGTGTACATCTAGCTTCTTCTTAAAGATACCCAGGCTAGGAGCCAGCACCACTTCTCTTGGAAGTTGGTTCCAGATCCTAGCCAACCTGACTATGAAGTAGTGCCTCCTGCTATCTAACCTAAATCTACCCTCTGCCAGCTTGTGACCGTTATTCCTCGTCACTCCTGGTAGTCCATGGGGGAACAGGCTGCTGGTCCCCTCTGACTAGTTTGTAGCTGGCCACTAGATCTCCTTTCAGCCTTCTCTTGTGGAGGCTGAACAGGTTCAGGTCCCGTAGGCTCTCCTTGTAGGGTCTGCCCTGCTGCCCCCGATCATGCGAGTGGCCCTCCTCTGGATCCTCTCCATGTTGTCCACATCCCTCTTGAAGTGTGGCGCCGAGAACTGGACGCAGTACTCCAGCTGCGGCCTGACCAGTGCTGCATAGAGGGGGAGGATCACCTCCTTGGACCTGCTTGAGATGCACCTGTGGATACATGACAAGGTGTGGTTGGCCTTCCTGACTGCATCCCCATACTGCCAGCCCATGTTCATCTTGGCATCAATGATGATGCCATGATCCTTTTCTGCCTCTGCACTGACAAGAAGGGAGTTCCCCAGCCTGTAGGTATGGTGCCAGTTGTTCCTCTCCAGGTGTATCACCTTGCACTTGTCGGTGTTAAAACCCACCCTATTCTCATCCGCCCACCCCTGTAACCTGTCTACATCTAATTGCAGCCTATTCCCCTCTTCTAGCATGCCCACATCCCCCACATCTTAGTGTCATCTGTGAATTTGAACAGGGTGCTTTTTACCCGCTCATCCAAGTCACTGATGAAGATGTTGAACAGTGCTGGCCCCAGGACCAAGCCCTACAGAACCCCACTGCCCACATCCCTCCCAGTCGAAAATGACCCATCCACCACCACTCTCTGGGTGCGGCCCTCCAGCCAGTTGGTGACCCATTTGACTGTGTGGGTGTCGACACCACAGTCCCCCAGTTTCTTAAGGAGAACAGGGTGAGAGACAGTGTCAAAAGCCTTCCTAAAATCCAGGAAGACTATGTTCACTGCTATCCCTGCATCTAAGGATTTGATGATTTAGTCATAGAAGGCCACCAGGTTGGTCTGACAAGACCTGCCACTAATGAACGCATGTTGATTGCCCTAAGCATAATCTCCCCTGCTGGCCCCTTGTGGATATGCGCCACAATAATTCTCTCAAAAAGCTTGCCCAGGATTGAGGTAAGACTAACTGGCATATAGTTTCCTGGATCCTCCTTCCTCCCCTTTTTGAAAATGGGAATCACATTGGCCCTCTTCCAGTCCCCTGGCACCATACCAGAGCACCACAAGTGCTCGTAAAGCTGTTCTGGGGGTCCCACAGTGACCTCAGCCAATTCCCTCAGTACTCTAGGGTGGAGATCATCCGGACCAGCTGATTTGAATACATCCAGTCCTTCCAGAAGTTTCCTAACTAGTTCCTCTTTAACCCTTGGCCTAGGTGCATCTCCCCTGG
Source organism: Crocodylus siamensis (assembly GCF_052110815.1). Taxonomy (NCBI): domain Eukaryota; kingdom Metazoa; phylum Chordata; order Crocodylia; family Crocodylidae; genus Crocodylus; species Crocodylus siamensis. The sequence goes on along the minus strand of NC_143397.1, from coordinate 154,992,333 downwards.
GGTCTAAGGGGGGCCCAAAGGGGGGGGGGGTGACTGTTCCGGTCCCTGCTTAGGAAAATGGAGGCAAAGGAATTGTTAAATAAGTTAGCTTTGTCGTCTGGTGTGATGACCAAATTTCCTAGCATATCTTGCAGGGGCCCCACATTACCTGGAACCTTCTTTTTGCCCCCTATGTATTTAAAAAAGGATGTCTTGTTGTCCTTGATCCGGGAAGCTAGTCCCAGTTCCATCTCCGCCTTGGCCTTCCTGACTGACCCCCTGCATCCACGAGCAACTGCAGTATAATCCTCCCTGGTGATGGCCCCTCCCTTCCACTGGGTGGAAGACATTCCCGGATGCTTTTGGTGAGCCATGGGGGTTTTTGCGCCCTCCTGCCCGCTTTGATCCATGTTGGGATTACCTCCCTTTGAGTTTTGAGGATCATCTCCTTAAGGAACAACCACTCTTCTTGGACACCTGACTCCCCTCCCCTCTGGGACCTCAGTGCTTCCCCGACTATTCTTAGCTCATTGAAGTCCACCCTCCTGAAATCTAGGCTGCTGCCTTGCAGTAGGCCTTTGCCACCTTGCGCTGGATTGTGAATTCCAGCAAGCGATGATTACTGTCACCCAGGTGGTTGAGCACCCTCAGCCCCTTCACCAGGTCATCAGCCATGACCAGCACCAGGTCCAACAAGGCGTCTCCCCTAGTGGGACTGTGCACTTCCTGGGTTAGATGGAGATCCTGCATTTTGGCTAGGAACCTACATGAGTGGTCAGACCTGGCTGACTGCTGTTTCCAGCAGATGTCTGGAAAGTTCAGGTCCCCCATGATGACCACATCCTTTGACCTAACTACCTCTGTGAGCTGACTTAAGAATTCCTGGTCTAGCTCTTCTCCTTGGTTGGGTGGTCTGTAGTAGGTCCCCACCATTAAGTCTCTTTCCCCATGACTGCCTTATATTCTAACCCAGAGCACTTCAGAGTGCCCCTCCTCTGACTCTTTGCTAATTGACGAGGATGTGTATTCCTCCTTAATGTAGAGTGCCATGCCCCCACCTTTCCTCCCTGTCCTATCTTTCCTGTACAGCCTGTAGCCCTTGATATTCACCACCCAGTCATGCATGGTCCCACCATGTTTCAGTGATACCCACTGTGTCTGGGTTGGTGTCAGCTAGCAGGACGGTAAGTTCCTCTTGCTTGTTTCCCATATTACAAGCATTTGTGTAAAGGCATTCGAGGCCTCCTGTGGATGTATGCACTGGCCCCCTACTTTAAGCATTACCCTGGCCCCTGTCGCTTACCTGTGCATATGTTTCACTCGTCAGCCTAGACTGGTAGGCTGTACTTGTGGGGTTTGCTTGGTTTGGCAGTCCAATGCTTCCTCCACCCTCCTCTTCCCCTTCCCCCAACAAGCCTAGTTTAAAGCGTGCCAGAGGAGATCTGCCAACCTAGAAGAAAACACACACTTACCTTTAGGGGAAAGGTGTAGCCCATCCATTCAAGCATGTCTCTTGTCTTGATGTGCCCATCATTGTTGAGGAAGCCAAAGCCTGCCTCGAGACACCATTCCCGAAGCCGCCAGTTGGTCTCTGCGATGCATGTTGCATGCCATCTTCCAATCAGTGCTTGGAATGTGTGCATGCTAATGGACTGTACAACAGCAGATAGACCACAGAGAACAGCTCTAGTTGGTAGAGAGCTACCCTGATTCAACATTCAGATAGTGGCCCTGAGTGAAACTCACTTAGCCGAAGAAGGACAACTAACTGGAAAAGGAGCCAGATACACTTTCTCCTGGAGCAGCTGTAGTAAAGAAGTGTGATGTGAAGCTGGTGTTGGGTTTGCTATCAAAACACAGCTAGTTAGCAAGCTTACAAATCTCCCAAAGGGAATGAATGACAGACTCATGCTAATGAGACTCCCACTCTCTGGGTAAAGTTCTGCAATTATCATCAGTGCCTATGTACACACTATGACCAACACAGATGTGCTTAAGGACAACTTTTACAAAAGTCTAAAGTCTCTTAACACAGAAGTGCTGAATAGGTCTGTGTGAATCAGTAAGTATTTGTTCTGGATTTGGATTCAGCCTATTCAGAGGGACAGTGATTTGATTTGATGATTTGAATCTCTGTCCTGATTCGATTCGGCTGATTCTGATTCAGCTATTTCAGCCATAGACTATACAGGCAGTCCTTGACAATGCTAGACAATGCTTCGTCCAGCTGGTAAGTCTGTTGTGGTGGGTGGAGGGGGAGGGAAGGGGTGTGGGGAGGACAGATCAACGCCTCCACAGTGAGCAAGAGATTGGGCCTGGGGCTGGGAGAAGCTACCCAACCGGGGTGGGGAGGCAGGGGACTCAGGAAGGAAGGCTCCCATCACTATGTGCCACTAGTCCAGGAGCTGCTTTTCTGGTGGCTCCTTTAGCAGCTCTCGCCACCAGTCTGGGAGGGCATGGGAGAAGTATGTGCCCCCAGATGTGCACAGGGCAAGCTAGGGTGGGCTGCACTCTGTGAGGCAAGCCCCCACTGCTGGGCTGCACTCTGTGGGTTGTGAGCCAGGACTGTGCTCCAGGCTGAAGCTGGGGCTAGCCACCCAGAGCTCAGCCCTGACTCCACCCGCCCAATGGAGTGCAACCTAGAAGTTGGGGCTTACTGCCTGGAGTACAGATCTGACTCTGTCCGCCCTGCAGAACACAACCCAGCAGCAGGAGCTTGCCACCCAGGGTGCAGCCTTGGTTCCACCCACACCATGGAGTATAGCTTGGCAGTAGGCAGCTGGGGCTAGTCTACTGGAGCACAGCCCAGCCCAGTCTGCATGCGCGGATCTGGGGACACACGCCTGTTCCCATGCCATTCCAGACAGGGGGTGAGAGCCTCTGGAGGAGCCACCAGAAGAGCAGCTCCCAAACCGGTGGCATGCAGTGGTGGGACCCCCCCTTCCTGAATCCTGCACATCCCTGTCCCCACCCTGTCTTGGCTGGGCAGCTTGTCTCAGCCCCAGCCCCAATCCTTCCCTCGCTGTGGAGGCGTTGATCTGTGCCCCCCCATGCCCCTTCCCTCCCCCCTCCATCCACCACAACAGACTTACCAGCTGTGTCCAGTGTCATCGAGGACATTGCCCGTATAGTCTATGGCCAAATCTCTGGATCTCTCTAAATCTCTCTGAACCAATTCAGAGGCTTTAAATTTGATTCTGACTTTTTAATGGGTCTCCGATTTGATTTGGAGATTCGGCCGCTGAATTGGAGTGTGTGAAACAGGCTTTTTGCTGAAGAACCACACAGCCAACTAGTAACGATTGATGTGAACTCCAGTAACATCAAGAATAATTGGGCATCTTTCAGGGACTCCGTCTACTTGGCTGCATCCAATGCCCTCAGTCCCACCATATGTAAACATCAAGATTGGTTTGATGAAAACAATACTGACCTAGAAATACTATTCAATGAGAAACATTGGTCCATAAGGCCTGCTTAGAAGACAGCACTTCAATATCTAACAACATCAAGAGGATTATCCAATGCAAAAGAAATGCAAAACTCATGGCTGAGCAACAAGGCAAATGAGCTTCAGTCCTAGACAGACAGGAGTGAGATGAAGAACGTCTATGATGCTCTGAGGATAATATATGGGCCACAGTCATAAGGAACATCTCCAATACCAAGTCTTCATGGCACCACACTGCTCATCAATAAAGGAAATATACTGCAGAGATAAGCAGAACAGTTCAAAAACATCCTCAATCAACAACCATCTATTAGTGAGGAAGCAATTGATCGACTGCCCCAGGCAGGCATTAACATATCTCTTGCTGATCCTCCAACACTGACTGAGCCTGTGAAAGCAATTAATTTGCTGTCATATGGTAAAGCACCTGGAGCAGATGCTATACCAGCAGAGGTCTACAAGGCTTGCACATGGCTTTGAAACTGACCGAACTCTTGCAGTCAATGTTGACTCAAGGTACCACATCCCAGGAATACAAGGGTATATCCATCAACCACTTGTACAAATGGAAAGATAATACACAATTTTATGACAACCATGGGGCAACTTCTTGCTGTCAATAGCCAGTAAAATCCTCACCAGAATTCTGTTGAATCATCTTGTGCAATGTATTGAACAAAGGCTCTTGCCTGAGAGTCAAAGTGGTTTCAGGAACAGACACAGAAGCATAGATATGGTGTTTGCAGCTTGTCAACTTCAGGAGAAATACCAGGAACAGAACTCTAACCTGTACTTGACTTTCATTGATCTGACAAAAGCATTTGATACCGTCAGTCGGGAGGGCCTTTGGAAGATCACAGCAAAATTTGATTGCCAAGAGAAATGAATTGCATTGGTTTGGCAATTCCATGATGGTATGCTTGCTCAGGTTGTGGATGACAGTGAGTCATCTGAACCATTCCCAGTAACAAATGGAATCAAGCAAAGCTGTGTGTTGGCCCCAACCCTCTTCAGTATGATGTTCTCTGCCATGTTTACAGATGTTTGTTTGTTTGGGTTTTTTTGTGACTGTCACACTAGGATTGACATTAGTTACTGGACTGATGACAAAATCTTCAATTTGAGGAGACTATAGGTGATGATGAAGTTTCAGGAAGTGACTGTTTGTGATCTTCTGCTTGTTGATGACTGTTCCCTGAATGCCAAATCTGAGTCTGACATGCAATGGAGTATGGACTATTTCTCTTCAGCTTATGGCAATTTTGGTCACACAATCAACACAAGAAAGACAGAAGTGATGCACCAACCTGCACCAGGAAAGCCTTATGTGGAGCCCACAGTGAATGGCCAAACCCTCCAGGCAGTAGACAAGTTCACCTCTCTCTCAAGGAACTTGTCCAGGACAGAAAGTGCTCTCAGGGGATGTGTCCAGGTGAGCCTGCACATGCCTCTTGCAACAACACTTTTGAGATGATTTAAGAGGCATGTGCAAGAACAAAAAAACACTCCCCGTGCTGCAAATTTGCAACCAGGGAGCAAAATTAGACCCCTGAATATCCAAAGGTCAAACAATACCCTGGGGGGGAAACCTAGGTCAGGGCACAGGAGACAGCAGGGGAATGTCTTCAGAGGCTATCTCCAGCCTTCTGCTTGTTTTCCTGCTGTCACCAGCCTCATGAGGGGGCTGGATAGAGCAGGAGCCTGGAGACAAGCCCCTGGAGATAAGCTGGAGACTTCCCCAGCTCTCTCCAGCCTCCTGCTCATTCTCTGCTACTGCTGGTGAATGGGGGGAGGGGCTTGGAGAGCAAGCAGGGAGCTGGGAAAATGAATGGAGGGTGGGAGAATGAGCAGGACATGGAGGGGAATGAACAGGGGGTGGGAGGAATGAATGGAGAGCAGGGGAATGAATGGGAGATAGGAGGAATGAATGGGGCAGGGAGAATGAATGGGGATGGGGGAATGAACAGGGAGTTGGGGGTGAGGTTATGGGGAATGAGTCTCTTGCTCATTCTCCTATTTTCTCCAGCCTTCTGCTTCTTCTCCTGCTCATCTCCAGCCTCTGAAGGCTGGAGAAGAGCAGGGGAATGAGCAAGGGACTGGAGACCAGTGGGGGGGCAGCTGTAGCCCTTGGGGGGGCCTCGGACCCTGCAGGCAGGGTAGTCCGTGTGCTGCTGGGGGGGTTCTTCTCTGTGGGGGAGCAGAGGACCATTGGCAACACATAGGGGGTGCATGCAGGTGCTGCCAACACTATCAGCAGTGCCTGTGGGCAGTCACCACTTGCCACCACCACCACCCCTTGCCACCAGTGGCATCTGCAGGCAGTCAGCAATCACCGCTGACCACCACTATCACTACTGGTGGTGCCTGCGGGTGGTCACCACCCCCTGGTTGGTGCTCGCCACCCCACTCCCTGCTGCCAACAGTGCCAGCAGTGTCTGTGGGAGCTGCCTGCTTACCACTGCTGCCACGCTCCTGCCTCTGCCATAGCCACTATACCCCACCAGCTGCCAGGGGCACATGACATTCATGTAGGGGACCCATCCCTCCTAAGCAGCCCCCACAACTCAGTCCCCCCACACCCACCCATAATCCCCCCACCCCCCTTCTTACCTCCTCCTGCAAACCCCACATCCACCCATCACACTCTCACCATGTGACAAGGAAACCAAAAGCAAACATTAAAACAAAAGCAAAAAGCCCCAGCTCAAATTTGCACCACTTCTATCTGAGCTGCTGCAAGAGTATGTGCTTGGATGTGTGGATGTGCTCAGGGAGGCCAGAAGAAATGCTTCAAGGACTCTCTCCAGTCATACTTGAAACATTTCAACTTTGACCCAAGGTTTTGGGAAGATCTTGCTCATGATCCTTCCACCTGGCAAAGCCCTTTCCATATTGGAGCTACCATCTCTGAGTGGAGAAGAGGAGAATTGCTGAGGCAGACAAGAAGTGCAAACAGTGCAAATCTCACAACAGCAGCACATCTGCTGTTGATCAAGCAACACAAAGTGGAATCTCTTGTTCAGTGTGCCACAGACAGTTCAAAACACAAATTGGCCTGATTAGCCATTCACATGTTCACAGAAACCAAACCAACCAGTGATGAAATGGTCATCTTCAAATTCACAGGAAAAACAACAAAAACTCTGACATTTCTTACATTTCAAGTGCTTGACTTTGTAGCTTTAAATAATGCTTTTTAAGGTACTGTGCATGTCTTGTAAATTAAAAGTACATTTTGAACATAGATAAGATACCCAAATACAATGTGAACATGATAATTTTCTTCATGGAGAAAAAGTCAGTACTAGATAAAGTGAAGTTAAGCTGTGAGGAATTATTACTGCTGGTTAGAATATTGAGACAGTATGTGTGAAATTTACCTTTCAAAGCTGGCTTGCAAACACTTGACTAATTTTGCAGTTAAAGTTCACAGCATTTCATGGCATGTGGGCTATCTCTGACAATAAAATTAAAGCCATGTCACAGAGGCAGTTCTGTATTGCATTGTCTCTCATAAAATCTAAAAAGTCAGTTTGCAATTGTCTCTCTCTTCACTTTATTCTGATGAAAAGCAATTATGGAATGCAAATGCTCTCTATGAGAAGTTTCAATCTGCGTTGTTTTCACAGTAGGGCACATGTGAGGTGCACGTATAGATGTGCCCACTGAGACCAACTGATACTATATGACAACCACGCTTTATATCCTTCCAAACCATATTGGGAAGCTGCTAAATGATACTTCCTTATGTATTTTTTTCTTGTTGCCCCCCATTGTCTTCAGGAGCTTAGATCATAACACTTAGCAAACAGCATGTTAAAATTGCATGGAATCAACTGTGAAGCCAAAGTCATGTTACATCTGTGTATTCACAGTGTCATATTCTATTAGAATGTAACATCTCTGAAAGTAGGGTTTGAGTGTTTTTGCAGCCATGATAGCCAGAAAATGTACAAAAGGCAAGACTTTTTTTGATAACTTCTATTGGACTAACTGAATAGCTGGGAGAGCTGTTGCATAAGCTATCATGCATCAGGTACCCTTTCTCAGGTCTGATGCCTCATGACCCAAAACTTGTCCAACAGCTCTCTTAACAACACAGTTGCTCCAATAAAAGTTATCACAAAAAAGTCTTGCTTCTCAGACATCTCTGAAAATAAGTTCATCTAGGCTAGGGACAGACATTCAAAAAGCCTAAGCCTAAATTGAATCAATATTTGCAAGTTAGTCTAACGAGGCTATACTGAACTGATTTGTAACTGCACAGACATCCCAGACATGCAGGCACATGCCTACAGTGGCTCAAGCAAGAAGCTCGGGGCCACTAGAGCAGCCCTTCCATCCCTTCCACAGCACTGAGATGAGGGGGAGTGGGCATAGCCAGGCACCAAGCCAATTAGCTGTAATTAGCCCAGCAGGGGATTGATAACAGTGTTTATCACCCCTAATTCAGTGTTTATCACCCTGTTAAAAAAAACATAGGGACATTACCAGCTACCTGTTGATTCTGCCTGTTGACTCAGCACAGACCTTAGCCAGCATGTGGCTGCTAGCTAATACACAGACACTTCCTCAGCAAGACAGAGGGGAGGGTGGATTCCTGCTTAGCAGGGGGTTGGGGGGAGCAGCCCACAGTCTCTTCTGGAGCTCCAGCCAGGGAGAAGAGGGGAGGAGCCAGCCCTCCTGTGGAGCAGAGAGCCCTGCCCAGATCAGACCACATTCTGGGCACTGGGAGGCTCTGTTTTATCTTAAACCAGCATGAGGTCTGGGATAGACATTGCATAAACCAGTTTGATCCAAATCAGTTAACTCTGATACTACATTGAACATTTATCTCAACCTGGTTTCAGCCATTCCGAAACTGGGCTATGTGCACTGAAGATCTGTTCCCTTACAGGTTTAAATCAGTTTCTGATCACTTAAACCAGTGTGTGTGTAATGTCTGCCCCTAGTCCCAAAGATAGAATTTAGCATTGTAATTGAAAATTAAAAAGTCCTATAATTCATTACTTTTAGAATGACTTCTAGTAGGTCTCTCAGTGCCTTATTTAGTTAAACCATGTTGGGAAAATGTAGTTCCTAAATCATTCATGAGCTTGGAGTCTGATGTTAAGGTGCCTCGGAGCCTAAGGGATTGTCTACTCTTAAAATAAAACTTTTTGTTTCAATTAGGCTTATGTAGTTAAAATGGCAAAACAGTTATTGCACAGATATCATTATACCATTACAAACAATATATAAACACTTTTGGAAACTGGATCTAGGCTCTTAGAAGACATAAGTGCTTTTTAAAAACTTTACTTATTAAAAATAGCTGAATCATTTTTATATAACAATATAAATATCTAAAACATTTTTATATGTAGGCTTGGCATTTTGTCAAGGCAAACAGATTATTCTGGAAAAATCCCAACATTTCTGTATATGCCTCTTGAGCAGATTGAGGTATGTCCATATTGTTTAGTTATTTCATCTCTTTTCCTTATGCTGAGGTTCTTTTCTTCCCTCTCTGCACCTGTATATTCTTTGGTTGGTCCATAAATAAAATTATTATATTGTATGTGCTAGTAAAATGCAACATTTTAAACTGGAAAAATTAAATCAGTATTTTGTACTACAGAAATAAGAGGGAGGTAAAAAAACCTTAAGTGTTGAGTTAGCTTATTTATCCACCTCAAACACTAACAAGGAAGAGGAGAAAAGAAAAGAAGAGAAAGAGAAGAAGAGACTACAAAGAGACAAATGGACCAACTGACCACACATTTTTTTTAAAGTATTTATTTTAAGACTCTATTAAATAGTGAATACCAAAAGTACCAAGAAAAAATAATACTGAAAACCCTATGCTTGTAGGATTTTAAATGAAACCACATACTTCCTCTCAAAGCTTGGAAAGATGGGTATTTCTTATGGCCAAAATAGTGGAATGTTAAGTCATCCAGAGAGGCTAAGTTAATTAACAGCTGCTGTGTGCTGACTACAGTAAGGGGTATCTTGCAAGGTGCCTTCTATTAAAAACTTCTGAAAGTCTAAGCACTTTAGTAACTAGTTTTGCACACACACCTTGTGCCTTTCTTATGCTCTGAATTAATTAAAATTGGAATAATTACTATTAATTTAATAAAGAAGAGAATATTCTATAACCTTAATTGATGTCATTTTGACCCAATAGAAAACTACAGAGCAGCCTGGTAAATATAATGTTACAAATACTAATGAAGGCTAAATTAATGTAAAGAAGGTTAAAATGTGAACTTTAATGTTGAGCCAAAGAAGATGGAAAAATAAACAGAATCCTTGAAGGTAATGCAGAATGACTATGGAAAGCCTGGATAAATTTGCTGATTAGGCTTAGACACTAATACAATAGTTTAGGGCAGAAGCAGGCAAAGCCCAACCTGCAGGCTGGATCCAGCCAGCAACGGACTCCATTTCCTAGCAGCCTCTGCCCATGTGGCTGCAGCCAGTTTCAATGGAGTCCCAAGCAACAGCTGATAGCGTGGGGCCGGGGTTTCCATGGAGACCAGGAGCAGGGTTCTGCTGCGGTTGAGAGCCGGTGGGCTCAGCTGCTGCCACCTGTGCAGGGCAGGCAGAGGTTACAGTGCTGGGAGAGGTGGCTATAGGGAGCTATGGGGAATTTGGGGGCGGCTATAGCCCCCCCCCACACCTGCCCCTAAAGCCACCCCTGCTGCCCGGGTGCACAGCAGTGTGAGGAAATGCTCTGCAGCCAGGCTTGGATCTTGCAGTAGTGACAGCATGGTCCAGAGCCAGGGCAGAGCCACAATCTACAGACAGCATGCCCTGGGCAGAGGCATACAGGCAGTGCATCATGTCTGTGTCCCAGCTCCAGACCATGCTGTCACCACCACATGATCTCAGCCCAGCTGCAGAGCAGCTCTGCACCCTGCCACATGCCCAACCAGCACTGCTGGGGCCGATCTCCACAAAAACCCCAGCCTCACACTATCACAGCATGGCTGCTTCTGGGGTCTCCATGGAAACCAGCCCCAGCCATGCGGGCAGAGTCTGCTGGGAAATGGAGTCCAGCTGCCGGTCAGAACCACCATTTTGCCCATTTCTGGTTTAGGGAAACCAATCTGTCAATGTAATGAGATATTACTCAATTCAGGAATTGATCCTGCCTTCTAATGCACAATGCCTAGGCAGATTTTATCCCAACGTAGATAGCAGGATAGCATCCTCTTTAACATTCAAAAAGTACATTAAGAAATATGACCGGTACTTCAGTATTTTAGCCATCATTCCCCCTAACACCAAGGCTGCTAGAAGGGCAGACCCAGCTTCCTAACTTTGTAAATAATACATACATAAAATGCACATAATATTCACTGATCTTATGGGCATTCTGTAGTAAGGACAATTAAGTAGGTTAGTGAGCAATTTAAGTTGAGGCTTCTATAAAGCTTTGTAAATTCACCAAGAATGCATGCAAAACTCCCCAGTGACCTGGGGACAGCTATCTAGACTATTGTTCCTTCCACTACTTTAACAAACAATTACAATTATGTACAGCAATCCCAACAAAAGGAGCTGGAGTTCACTTAACCAACTGACCAGACTGGTTCCCACATGCCTACCTCCTTTTGTTGGAGTACAAGAAGATCTTTGATCATAATCTGGAGATCTAAAATATATGCCTCTTTTACATCACAACAGGTAAGTTCTTAGCCACACTCTCTGAAATCCCTACACTGCCATTGTATACATCTGCAGGGATCTAGCAGACCTCCAGAGGCTAAAAAGAAAGGCCTACAGATGATGGAGGATAGGATTCACCTCCAAGGAGGAATATTCTGCACTGCTTCAGTCCTGCAGGGAACAAACCAGGAAAGCCAAGGTTGTGACTGAACTCCAACTAGCTTTGAGCATCAAGGACAATAAAAAGTCCTTTTTCAGATATGTGGAGAGCTGGAGGAAAAGCAAGGGCAACACTGAACCCCTGCTGAACCAGATGGGACAACTGATACCCAGGAAAAAAGCCAACCTATTAAATGGGTATTTTGTGTCGGTCTTTCATCAGTCCTATGGGACGCCCATGCCCACGATGGGACAGGGAGGGCTGGGTAAGGGAGATCCCCTGCCCTCAATCAATGCTGACCTCTTGAAGGAACACCTTGAGAGGCTGGATACCTTCAAGTCAGCCAGCCCTGACAGCTTACACCCCAGGGTACTCAAGGAGCTGGCAAGCATCAGAGCCCAGCCTCTGGCATGGATCTTTGAAAACTCCTGGCGCTCTGGTGTAGTACCTGAACACTGGAAGAAGGCCAACGTGGTGCCTATCTTCAAGAAAGGAAGGAAAGTGGATCCAACAAACTGACTTCTACCCTGGGGAAGATCTTAGAAAAGTTTACTAAAGAGGCCATCCTTAATGGACTGGCCGACACCAACATCCTGAAGGACAGCCAGCATGGGTTTGTTGCAGGTAGTTCTTGCTTGACCAATCTCATTTCCTTCTATGACCAGGTGACCTGTCACCTGGACAAGGGAGACGAGATTGATGTCATATATCTTGACTTCAAAAAAGCTTTCAATCTGGTATCCTATGATCACTTCTTGGCAAAACTGGCCAATTGTGGCCTTGGGTCCACCACAATCCTCTGGCTGGGAAATTGGCTCCATGGTCAGGCCAAGAGGGTGGTAATTGACGGAAGTCAGTTATCATGATCTGACTCCAATGTCCACATCATTAATCAAGATGTTGAACAATATGGGTCATCAGGATAGGTTGAACAGGATAGAGCCATATTGTTCAACATCTTCATTAATGATGTGGACACTGGAGTCAGAAGTGGACTGGCCAAGTTTGCCGATGACACCAAACTTTGGGGCAAAGCATCCACACCAGAAGACAGGAGGACAATCCAGGCTGACCTGGCCAGGCTCAGCAAATGGGCAGACGAGAACCTGATGGTGTTTAACATTGGAAAACGCAAGGTTCTCCACCTTGGGAGGCAAAACCTGCAGCGTGCTTATATGCTTGGCAGTGCTACACTGGCTAGTACTATGAAAGAAAGAGACTTGGGGGTCATCATTGACCACAAGATGAACATGAGCCTTCAATGTGATGCTGTGGCTAGTAAAGCGAGCAAAATACTGTCTTGCATCCATAGATGCTTCCCAGGCAAATCCCAGGGTGTCATTCTCCCATTGTACTTGGCCTTGGTGAGGCCGCAGCTGGAGTACTGCGTCCAATTTTGGGTTCCACAATTCAAAAAGGATGTGGAGAAACTTGAGAGAGTCCAGAGAAGAGGCACACATATGATCAGAGGTCAGGAAAACAGAACTTATGATAACAGGCTGAGAGCCATGGAGCTCTTTAGCCAGAAAAAGCACAGGCTCAGGGGTGATTTGATGGCCACCAATAAGTTTATCGGGGTGACCACCAGTTTCTGGGGGAATGTTTATTCACCAGAGTGCCCCAAGGGATGATGAGGTCAAACGGTTATAAACTACTGCAAGACAGTTTCAGGCTGGACATAAGGAAGAATTTCTCTCTACTGTCCAAGCCCCCAAGGTCTGAAACAGCCTGCCATCAGAGATGGTTCAAGCACCTATACTGAACACCTTAAAGAGGAAATTGGATGCTTATTTTGCTGGGATCCTATGACCCCAGCTGACTTCCTGCACTTCGGGCGGGGGGCTGGACTTGATGATCTTCCAAGGTCCCTTCCAGCCCTAATGTCTTTGAAACTCTATGAAATCTGTGAAATCTGGAGGCAGTCTCTGAAACCAAAAGATGAATGAATGGGGGAGGACAGAGTATATGGAGAAACATGAAATATGGCTTTGCTGGCCCACTCAAAAATGCCATGCTTAGGTCTGCATCTTAGTGCAGCTTTGCTAAAGAGAGATTGTGCATGGCCCTAGCACCCTGGCTAATGCACTTGAGCTGATCTACAAAGGGTCACAATTAGTTGGCTCACGGTGTTGGCTGTGAATATGAAGGTGGTCAATTTGAGAAAGAACGTGGGAACCAGTTATCCACTGTCACTCTGCTGTCCTCAAATTACCATGTGCAAGTTAAGACTCTTCCTTTGCCTTGTATTAATAAATGTGTACCATTTACATGTTTTGAGGCTATTTTTTCATTCTCTTTCATCCTCTTATTTTTTCATCCCTTTAAAGATCATAACCCTAAAGTGCTAAATTTTCAAAAATCCCCCTCTCCCCCCCGATCAGGGTTTTTTTGGATGTGTAAGTATGTTTTGAATCAAGCAAAAATCATATGAAAACAAACAGGTGTAATAAGCCAAAAACAGGTCAAAGGACAAATACTAATTCCCCCTCGGTGGAGCTTTAGCAAAACACAGCCACCTGGTGTCACATAGCTTCCCTTGGAATCTAATGAAAGAAAGGCTGAAAGTGCCATGAGAACAGTCTACTTGAAACCAAGAGATACTGGGAAACCTCAATAGGCCACTGCTCATTTCCAATGATCTTTCAGACAAGAAAAAGGAAGCTTGCAAATATTAGTGTCTACCAGAAGCAAATCTCTGAAGTTGCTGCAACATGCCCATAATTTTTCCAGTGTCCAGCTAGTGAACAGCTTGCTGAATTTCAATTGTGTTTCTGCCAGCACTGTTTTTTAAATAACAGCAGACCTTGGCACATAGAGGATTGATTCAGACACAAAGAAAGTTTCTGAACCCTATAAAATAAAATACAAAAAATCAAAACTTCTAATAGTTGGAGAAAACTTGATCTAAAACCTGAAAACTGGAATTCTATTGGGTTTTTGAACTGTGCAGAAGATGCTCTCAGTTTGAATCTAGATTCAGCCTCATGTGACTGCAGATTACTGAAATGGACACATAATAAATCAAGGCTTAAACTAGCTATCTTGGGTGCCAATATCAATCTATCTGCAATGGCTGAGATCTCATTGGGTGCATCTACATGTGACATTTACTGCACAGTAGTTTATTAACTGCATAGTAAATGTCTCAGCATCTACACATGTGTCCCTATTAAGGTGCATGAAACTAATAACCTCTGTGGCAGGGTAGGATGTGTAAATGCAGGCCCTACCCTGCTGTGGATTTTTTCCATGTGCAGCAGTGCATGTATAGATGCAGCTGGCTGAGGCACAAGGGTGCTTCAGTGCAGGGGTGCCTGCTGGCTAGCCCCACATTAAAGCACCCTTGTGCCTCAACCAGCCCCTCTGCAGCACATTGAGTCTGGCTGGAGCAGCCCCAGGCTGGTAGGATGACCCCCGGAGCCTCCTGCCAGCAGAAGCTGCTGTGACTTGGCTCAATGTGCTGTTTTCCAGGCACACGTGTAAACCATGCACCCAGGAGCTTTCCAGGAGCATTAAACTGCAAAACAATTAGCTCCATTGTTTATTGGTGCCCTGCTAATGGCCCGTGTAGATGCACCCAGTGAGGGTTAATCTATTCAGCCTCACAGGTGCATTCTGCAGCCTGGACTGACCTAGCCAGAATGCTATCAACACAGTAGATTAAAGTTAACTCCAGTGCATCTACATTATACTGAAGACATTACTGCAACTACAGAGTAGAAATTAGCTTGTTTACCTTATTCTATTTTTATAGGGGACAGATTAACCCATGGATTCTGATGCCTCTAAATTTTGTAGATATCAAAATCTTGATTAAGACCTCTATTTTGCATCACTTGTTCCTATCTATATGAATTATATTTTCCCTGATGATGCATTCCTATGATATAACAGGATACAGACCAATCAGCAGGGAATGTAAGTAAGAAACAATGCATGATATTTTGTTATACGTTGAAAGATAAGCTAAATAAATCAGAAACAACTGGTCTTTGCACATGATATTGTATCAGTTTACAAAAATAGGTAGTACAAGAATAAGGGATGGAAGACACCTGCTGTTATGTGGCTTATGCTCATGTGTGCTTTAACATCTGCATTTCTCTTCGTATAGAATTCATTATAAGAAGTGGTGTCCCTTCATTCCAGACCAAGATTCTGTTCTCACACCAGTATAGTCTCTCTCCCTGGTAGTGGTAGGTGTCCAGAGTCTTCCCAACAGGAGAAGACCTTTATCTCTACAAAGGAGAGAGCACACAGTAAACTTGTGTATGAGTTTATATTGTGCTAGCCACTCTACACTGGTCCACTATGTGGACACACTTATCATGCATTACGTGCAAGATGGCTCACTGGCTCACTGCACTTTTAAAATAAGCAACCTTGCACACTAAGACTGTATCTCCATTGAACTTAATGACAAACTTGCATAAACTTCAAATGGACCGGGATAATGGCCAATGTTACTTTTGGCTAGCTAATATGAGAGTACCTCCAGAACTCTAAACAGATCCAACAAAGTGCTGCTTCAAGGAAACCTTATTTTTAAAAGGGGGGGGGAGAGGATTCTTTTCATACATTAGGAAAAAAATTCCTTTTCAGTCAGTTCTACTCCTCAGTGAGGATGAATCATTACAATTTGGGGCCTGATCTAATGCTCCCAATCAAAGTCCAGGCAAGTCTTTCCAACAGTTTGAGAGGCCTGCGGCTTAGGATCACTTAAGGGCCATTTTGCAACCACAGTCCTATTATTAGCTGCTTTCTTTGATGCATTATATTTCAAATGCAGTAAATAAGGGGAGAATAACTTGGTAGGCTCACATCTGATAACCTTTTTTGGCTTATTTCCTGGAAAAACAAGGATGTTCCATTTCATTTTTCTTTTAGCTCTTTTATTTGATTTAATCAAACTTTCATAATTAAATGGCCATAAAAAGGGTGAGGCTCATGTACAATAATATATTTTCAGTTGGCTGTGTTGCAAAAGCATGTTTATTTCATCATATGTTTGTTGCTTTCCTTTAGTCTGTCAGCAAGACATCAGCAATATCACTAGTTGCTGACTGTATAACAATAACCACCTTGAAAGCAGCTGAACTTGTCAGTAGGTTAGTAATAAAATAGAATTAGCACTTCCTTTACATGGTTTCAGTCAAAATCATGGTCCTTTGGGGAATATTACATCTTTGTCCATAGTGAGTTTGGAAATGAAAATAAATAGCCAGTAACAACAGACTCGCAATAACAGATTGGGCAGCAAACCAAAAAGAATGTATACTGTAACAATGCAACTTGCTTAAATCAATGTCCCAGAAATTTCAGTTCATTTATAGATAGAAAAAAAAATGAAGTGCAACTTTCAAACTATATTATTTGATGTCAAAACCCTGTCACAAACATCAATTTTTAGGCCACTGATAAATCTGCTTTTGTTGCCTTTCAAACTTTTCTATCTCCAGTCCAATTAATTTGTTAAATTTCAGCTCAGCTTCTATTATCTGAAACCAGCGCATGAAACATAAAAGGAAGAACAACATGGATTTTTTTCCCCCCTGAAGTTGCTAGTATCTCGTAGCTGCCCTGGGGAGAAATGGAATGTCAGAATGATCTGGGGCCCCTCTCATATAACAAACAGAAAGAAGTAGAAATCACTGATAATAATAGTGTAGTCTAACCCCCAGTGTGTCATATAAAATAATTAATGCATACACTGTTCCGAGACCCAAATTAAGACGTTAACACTGTAGAACATAGCTAAGGCGGCAGGCTCCTTGCTTATCTGAGAACCATTTGGAAAGTAGGGTTCTAGCCCTCACGATAAACTGAACATAAAAAATACAGGGGTGTCTGAGTCTGCAGACAGATTGCAAGAATAGTTTTGAAAGATACGAGCTGCCCTATTCTTCTTCAAGACTGGTTAACTACACCAAAGTAGTGATTTGAGACTACAGAAACAACACCCACAAGGATTCTATACTTTAACAGCAGAAAAAAAAATGCAATGACTCATCTCCTACCCATCCACCCACTAAAATATACCTAGCTATTGGGCTAAGTATGCCTGATGGGGAAAATGGGCCACTCAGTCATGGATGCTGCTGTTTGAGAGAAAAATGGCTTCTGTGAGGTCACAGTGGAGTAGCAGAGCCACAGAGAGTTCTGCATATCATCATGTGTCCAGATATCGCTACTTTCTCTTCACTCATATAAATCGTCCTTGTCGTTTTTGGAGGGCTTTTAAGATAGTCATCTATGGCTTATAAAAAATCCTGCCTCCAAAACCTCTAATAGACAAAAAGTACATGCTGCAGTTTTTAACAACACAGTTTTTTCTCACTGAACTTGGGACAACGTATTACATCCAAATGGAAAACAATGATGAAAAGCTTTAAAAAAACCTCTTTGTCTACCAACTGACCAATCTTTCTGGTATAAAGATAACTCAGTATCATCCTCATACTATTGTATATATTAGTCTTCTGATAACATTTTCATCTTACATTACATTTTTCATGCACAAGCTCATACTAAGACACCATCAATAAAGAATAATAAAGTATGCAAATATTCATGGCAATTTACTTGGGATTAAAAGCCATCATAACACCTTGTAAAATTAGATGTTTACCTGCTCTTTTAGTTTTAGCACTGGTCTCTACCTTTCAGGCCATGTTAATGACAAAACCCATATTGAGAAATACATAAAAAACCATAAGATGAAAACCAGCAAGCTTGAAAATAATTGTGATTAAGTACACCAGCAAATGTTCTTACAGCCTCAGTTTCAGGAGACATCCTTCATGAAGTCAGTAGCACAATAATAAATAGGCCTATGTGGGTTGGTTCTAAGTTGAGGTCTAAATGAGTAGCATTCCTAAGCAGGTACAGTTCAAAGGTAAATATACAAAACTTAATCCTGTACCAGAAGACCCACAAAAACATAGTCAAGCTCCTGGTACAGATTTACAGACTCCCATCAGTTAGAATTACACCCGGCTGAGTTCTGTCTCATTCCCAGAAGCATATTATTTCTCACAGAGGCATTTTCCCCTTTGTGTGGGGAAAAAAAGTTATAATCCATTGTTAGGATGGATGTTGGATGTTGAGTTACTACCACAAAACCAATCTCCTGTTCACGATTCCCTTCAAAACTCTGAAATTCAAACACTGAAAACATAGGAAATATTTAGTTGCAGCCTCTACTACTACTCACCTAACAGATGACCGTCATTACACAAAAAGTATCACACACCTAACAAATGCAAAGTTAAGGTAACAGGCCAAATCAAATGAAAAAAACCACAAGGAAAACAACTAACTGTACAAACCAAAATTGTTTTGTATTGGATAAAGATGCAATGATACATATCTGCTATGGAAGAATAAAGTATCTTAATATTAGCTTAATTTCTTGCCGCCCTTAAAAGAGGCAGAGTTAATGTTTCCTGTATTCAAAAAAGATTTCTTCTCCCTATGTAGATTCAGTGTTATACACCAATGCCATTCATGATGCTCAAACATATGGCATATTTTCTTTAAGAAAATACTATTTAACTTTCTACCATACATTATTGTATTCCTACTTTATTCATTGTCCTTGTAATCAGAGTTGTTGTATTTTGGCTCTAAGATAAAAACTTCCAAAAGGCAATAAGCAAATGGCATGTTTGAACAGAAAAAAATTATGTCCTTTTCTTTAATGGAAGCTCTGCCTCATAGCTCACCTACCTTCCCTCACTAACCATAGATTAAATTTAGAAATAATTTGTACTTAATTTGAACCAACATGTAATTAATAACAATACATAACTATGCTGGCAAACTTTGACTATAGCATAAAGATGTATAAGCAAAATTTGTGGTTTTTTTATTTACATAGTTACACTCATGCTTTGTAAGTGTTTATGTTTACTCAGCTAAATACAATGCTTATGCTAATGTATGCACATTCTACTTAAATAAACACTAATTACCACAAAATTCATCATAAATGTACATCATTAATAATATATTTTGTAATAGGTTTTAACACGTTCATAACATGATATATTTTTAGTTTAGGGCTTATTTTTATACTCACAGGGCATGTCTACACAAGACATTTACTGCACAGTAAATGTTGCGTGTCTACATGTAAGGCTGGAGTAAGTTAATTTACTCTGCAGCAGGATAGTAGCTGTAAATGCAGGTACTATCTTTCTGCAGAGTAAAAACCTCTGCAACAGCACACATGTAGGTGTTTCCCTAGATAGCAGGGGCTGAGGGTACTTCAGTGCAGGGGCTGCCTGCTAGCTAGCCCTGCACTGAAGTGCCCCTGTGCCCTAGCCAGCCGCCCAACAGCATGTTGAGGCAAGGGAAGCACCCTGGGCTGACAGACTGGGTGCATCTACATGTATCGCCATGACATCATTGTTACTGTGCCATCATTTAGTACTGTCTTTTGGACAGCCTGACACTGCAGCAGGCATGCTGTGCATGGTTAGTTTTAGGCACTACATCACCATAGTGATGTACTACAATGGGGAAGAGTAGAGTATCGCTACGGTGATGTAGCTGTACCATCATGGGGTTTTCCCATGGACAGTACGTCTCCATAGTGCATTGCGTGTAGATGTGCTCACTTTTCATGCATGCTTCTTCATAAATTCAAGGACAGCAGTGATGGCATTTATCTTCAAACCAGTCTAGACAGAGGCTTGTTCAACAACACAAGGTTTAAAGCAAAAATCCAGGTAAAAGCTGGTTCTGAGAGATTTCTGGTTTCAGATGATGAGGCCTTTGTTGTCCACAGTGAATCTTTCCCGAAAAATCTATTGGGCAGATTTTCTGCATCATGCAAGAGCTTTGGGTTGACAATTAGTCTCAAGAAGATTGTGATCATGTACCAAGGGGTGGAAGAATCAGTTCCTGACATCACTCTGGAGAGTAAAGCTCTTGGCATCATTGTCAGCTTTTGCTACTTGGGTTCTAAGATCACCATGAATCTTGACCTTCAAACTGAACTGACTAACAGAATTGAAAAAGCATCTAAGAATTTCAGGCTATTACAGAAACATGCATGGAATAACAACAAACTATCAACTAAGGTGAAGATTTGAATCTAAGAGACTTACATGCTGTCATCCCTGCTTTACCATTCAGAACTGTGGACTACATATGCTAGGCACAGCAAGAGACTGAACAGCTTCCACATGAGATGCCTGTGCAAGATCCTGAAAAAAAAGTGGAAGACAAAATGCCAGACACAGAGGTGCTCAAGCATTCAGGATTGACACACTTAGAGATCATGATCAAGAAGAGGTTGTGATGGCTCAGCCATATCAAGAGAATGGGAAGAGACCATATCCCCAAGAATATTTTGTATGGTGATATGAGATGACTGTAGAAAGCAGGGTTACCTTCTACCAGGATACCACAATATGTGCAAAAATGATATGAAGCCATTCAACCTCAATGTAAAAAGCTGGGAGTGCACAGAATCCTGTCTAATCTAAAAGGAACATCTGGCACTGGGTGAAGCTCAACATGAAGCACATTTGATTCATAGAATGGAGGCAAAGCGAGAAAAAAAGGAAGCACCCTGCTGTAAACTCAGACAACACATAGATCTGTGAAACTTGTAACAAGCTGTGTCACTCTGGAATTGGACTAGTCAGCCACAAGTGGATTCATCAGGCATCTGACCAGACCTCTTACGAGCACATCATGATCCAGAGGATTGACAGTTGCCTATAAATTGAAATAACTCTATGTACTTAGAGGCTATAGAAACCATTATGTGCCATGCTAGGACAAGCAGTATAAACAGCTCTCTAACATCATCAAGTAATTCAATGACCCTATAACTGTAAAAAATTTCAGAACAGCTGGCTACCACATTGAACAATATCAAAAAGAAGAAATGGTTCACTACCATAGAAGAATTGGCTATAACCCACTCACACAGGCAAAGGCAGCCAAAAAACAGCATTGCCCTGCATCCACAAACTCTATCATGAAAACACCATGCAACAACAGCGAGTACAGTAACCCAAGCAAGTAACACAGAAATTATTAGACACCTGATTTGTGAATAACGTCAATCACCCAACCTTAATTTAACTGCTCTCAACTCTAACAAAGAGTTTAATGCAGCTATTAAAATATCAAGATTGGCAAGGCTACCAGATCAAATAAGATATTCCCAGAATTTGTTACCAAGCTCAGAACCACAATGAAAAGATGGCTACAGAAATCCATTTATAAACGTCTAAAAAGTAACAGACTTCCAAAAAACTGAAAGAAAGCTGTTGTTATTGCTATCCTGAAACTCAATAAACCACCAGAGGATCCAAGGAATTACTGACCCATCTCACTATCCTACACAGCAAACAAACTCATGGAGCACATAATTCTGAATAGTATAGAGAACCTCATTGATCCCCAGCTCCCAAAAGAACGAGCTGGCTTTCAGAAAAAGTGGTGTACTACTAGCCAAGTTACATTACTTCCATCTGACATAGAAAATGGATTTGAAATGAGGCATAAAAAGAGGCTTAGCACTACATAACAGTGTGCTGAGACTCATACTAAGCTACACAACTTACACACATACACACAACCCTATACTGTTGGGCATTAGACCAAGTTATATAAGAAGACAGTAACATCATTACTGGCAATAGACGCAAGAGATGATGAGTATCACCTGCTCCATTGACTATTAACTGAAGACCCAAATAGATGGAGACTTAAAAGACTCAAGCCATTCATACATGAAGCCCACAAGCTCCTACAAGAAACTGGGGATGCTGAACCAGACCTCTGGTAGCAATGGAGTGGGCCAACCACTGGGAAAAAAATAGACCTTTTCCTACACCGTTTTATGCAAACACCAAATGAGTCCCCTATTGGGCATGGCCTTGACAGAGAAGCATACATCAAGCTGAACAGACTGAGATATGAATATGAATGCTTCAAAACAACAATGTGAAAGATAAATATCTTGGACATCCCTCTTTGTGAATGCAGTGTCCGGTAGACAGTATAACTTTTAATAGAAAACAGCAATATTTAATTTCTATGTACTTGCTTGGGTTACTGTACTCGCTGTTGTTGCATGGTGTTTTCATGATAGAGTTTGCAGGGCAGGGCAATGCTGTTTTTTGGCTGCTTTGCCTGTAAGTGTGAGTGGGTTATAACCAGAATGGGTAGGTGAAATCTGCACATTGAGCAATTAATACCAGATAGTGGCTTCATAGATTTGGAAGTTGATATCTGATGCCATATGAAAGATGACAACAATGACAAAGTAAAGGCTAATCTCTTTTTTAAATGGTCATGTGCCATCAGGGGAAGCCCTGCATGGTAAAGCTGGCTGCCTTCCCTACCCCCTGCCATGCAGGTGCCAGGACTCTGCCAAGCCCCATGCGATACAGCCAGCTCCCTTCCCCACCCCGTACCATTCAGGTCCTAGGACTCCATGAGGACACTTTCAGCAGATTCACAGGACCTGCATGGCAGGGAGTGGGGAAGGCAACTGGAGTGGGGCTTCTCCCAGTGGTGCATGAGTGCCAAGAGCTGCGTGTGTGCCACAGGGAGCCCCACTTAATAGAGGTTTGCCTGCCTGGCTGTGATCCTTGCCACCACATGCTTTGCTGGCTGGAGCTGTGCGTCACTGGATGGCAGCACCTGTGCAGGCCATGAGCACCGTGTTCCCACCAGCCCCAGCCACATACTTCATGCTCCTCCCTAGCTGCAGCTCACCCTCCCTCTACCCCCACTACTTCCCTACCTGCTTCCTGGAATGATTGCTGCAGCAGGAAGGTGAGGAGCTGCTAGACATTGGGGAAACCAAGTTGCTCCCCCCAACAGTTGCAGCTCAGCAGCAGTATCACCTAGGAAGCTATGTGCTGTCTGGACTGGCTCTTCTGTGCTAAGAAGAATAGTCAGGTAGGCTCTGAGGTCCTGGAGGGGAGAGGAGTCAGGTGTCCACAGAGAGTGGTTGTTCCTTAAGGAGACAATCCCCCAAGCCCAAAGGGAGGTAACCCCAACATGGATCAAAGGGGACGAGGGCTGCAAAAGCCCCCATGGCTCACCAAAAGCATACGGGAACATCTCCTAGCTAAAAAGGAGGCGTACACCCAATGGAAGGGAGGGGCCATCACCAGGGAGGACTATACCTCGGTTACTCGGGGCTGTAGGGGGGTGGTCAGGAATGCCAAGGCAGAGATGGAACTGGAACTAGCTACCCAGATCAAGGACAACAAGAAGTCCTTTTTTAAATACATAGGGAGTAAAAACAAGGTACTGAGTAACGTGGGGCCTCCACAAGACAAGCTAGGAAATCTGGTCATCGCACCAGATGACAAAGCTAACCTATTTAAAAACTTCTTTCCTCCATTTTCTGAGCAGGGACTGGGTCACCCCCCACAACAGGACCCCTGTGAGCCCCAGGGGAGGCGCACCCATGCCTAGGGTCAGTGAAGACCTAGTCAGGGAACTTCTGGAGGGACTGGATGTATTTAAATCAGCTGGTCCTGATGATCTCAACCCCAGAGTGCTGAGGGAATTAGCAGAGGTCATTTCAGGCCCCCTGGCATGGCTTTACAAGCACTCATGGTGCTCTGGCATAGTGCCAGAGGACTGTAAAAGGACCAATGTGGTTCCTTTTTTCAAAAAAGGGAGGAAGGAGGACCCAGCAACTATAGGCCAATCAGTCTTACCTCGACTGGGTAAGCTTTTTGAGAGAATTATCCTGGCGCATGTCCATGAGGAGCCAGCAGGGGAGATTATGATTAGGGGCAACCAACAAGGGTTCATTAGAGGCATATCCTGTCAGACCAACCTGGTGACCTTCTATGACCAGGTCACCAAATCCTTAGATGCAGGGGTAGCAGTGGACATAGTCTTCCTGGACTTTATGAAGGCCTTCAACACTGTCTCTTACCTCATTCTCATTAAAAAACTAGGGGACTCTGGTGTCGACACCTACACAGCCAAATGGGTCACTAACTGGCTGGAGGGCTGCACCCAGAGAGTGGTGGTGGATGGGTCTTATTCGACTGGGCAGTTGGTGACGGACGTGCGAGAGAAGGCTGACAATGGGGTGCTCTCAGGTGATAGTGTAGAGAAGCCCAGGAAGGATGCGAGTCCCCTGACTGTTAGTTCAGACCTAGTTAAGGATTACCTGGAGGGCTTAGATGTATCCAAGTCAGCAGGCCCAGATGACCTTCATCCGTGGGTGCTGAGGGAATTGGCTGGTGTCATTGCAGAGCCATTGGCATAGCTTTTTGAGGACTCCTGGTGCTTGAGCCAAGTCCCTGAGGACTGGAAAAGGGCCAATGTGGTCCCTATTTTCAAGAAGGGGAGGAAGGAAGAGCCTGGCAACTACAGGCCAGTCAGCCTCACTTCTATCCTGGGAAAGGTCTTTGAAAAAATTATCAAGGGCCACATTTGTGAGAGCCCTGCAGAGGAAGTGATGGTGAGGGGTAACCTGTCTAATCTAAAAGGAACATCTGGGTTTGTGCCAGGCCGATCCTGCCTGACTAACCTGGTCTGTTTCTATGACCAGGTAACAAAGAGCTTAGATGGGAAGGAGGAACTCAATGTCATCTTCTTGGACTTCCAGAAGGCCTTCGACACAGTGTCCTACCCAATTCTGGTGGGCAAGCTGGGGGACTGTGGCATTGACAAATGCACAGTCATATGGGTGGCAAACTGGCTCCAGGGGCGCACCCAGAGGGTGGTGGTGGACAGGTCCATGTTGACCTGGGAGGGTGTGGGCAGCAGAGTCCCCCAGGGCTCGGTCCTTGGGCCGGTGCTGTTCAACATCTTCATTAGCAACCTGGACGAGGCCGTGGAGAGCACCCTGTTGAAGTCTGCTGATGACACCAAGCTGTGGGGTAAAGTGAAACACCGGCAGGCAGGGACCGCATCCAGGCAGACCTGGATAAGCTAGAGAAGTGGGCGGATCTAAACAAGATGTGGTTCAACAAGGACAAGTGTAAAGTGCTGCACCTGGGGAGAGGGAACAAGCATTATGGTTATAGCTTGGGGGCTGACCCTCTCGGCAGAACAGAGGCAGAGAGGGATCTTGGAGTCATGATTGACTCGAGGATGAATATGAGTTGCCAATGCAACAAGCCAATAGGCAAAGCCAACTGCACCCTGTCAAGCATCAATAGGGGCATCACTAACAGGTCCAGAGAGGTCTTGCTCCCCCTCTCTGCGATGCTGGTCAGGCCACAGGTGGAGTACTGTGTCCAGTTCTGGGCACAGCACTTCAAGAGGGACATGGAGAACCTGGAGAGAGTCCAGAGGAGGGCCACTCGTACGGTTGGGGGGCCTCTGTGGCCAGCCCTATGAGAAGAGGCTGAGGGACCTGAAACTCTTCAGTCTCCGCAAGAGGAGACTGAGGGGGGATCTTGTGGCTGCCTACAACCTTATCAGGGGCCAGCAGCAGGGACTTGGGGAAAGTCTGTTCACCAGGGCCCCCCTTGGAGTCACCAGGAACAATGGCCACAAGCTGAGGGAGGATAGGTTTAGGTAAGATATTAGGAAGAACTACTTCACTGTAAGGGTGGCCAGAGCCTGGAATAGGCTTCCCAGAGAGGTGGTACTCTCACCTTCCCTTTATGAGGAGACTGGATAGGCACCTGGCTGGGGTTTTATGACCACTCCCACCCCCAGTGCTCCTTCCTGCCCATGGCAGGGGGTCGGACTTGATGGTCTGTCTAGGTCCCTTCCGACTCATTGATTCTATGATTCTAGGACCTGGAGGGATGTGGGCAACAGGGTTCCACAGGGCTCAGTCCTCAAGCCCACACTGTTCAACATCTTCATTAGTGACTTGGATGATTCACCCTGTTCAAATTAGCTGAGGACACTAAGATGTGGGGGGATGTGGGGACGCTAGACGAGAGGAATAGGCTGCAATCAGACCTAGACAGGTTATCAGGGGGCGGATGAGAACAGGATGGGTTTCAACACTGACAAGTCTAAAGTACTGCACCTTGGGGGGAAGAACCAGCAGCATACCTACAGGCTGGGGAACTCCCTTCTTGTCAGTGCAGAAGCAGACAAGTCATCATTGATGCCAAGATGAACATGGGCCGGCAGTGTGGGGATGCAGTCAGGAAGGCCAACTGCACCTTGTCATGCATTCACAGATCCATCTCAAGCAGGTCCAAGGAGGTGATGCTCCCCCTCTATGCGGCACTGATTAGGCCGCAGGTCTCCACCTGCATCCAGTTCTGGGCACCACACTTCAAGAGAGATGTGGACAGCATGAAGAGGGTCCAGAGGAGGGCCACCCGCATGATCAGGGGTCAGCAGGGCAGGCCGTATGAGGAGAGGCTAAGGGACCTGAACCTGTTCAGCCTCCACAAGAGAAGGCTGAGGGGGGATCTAGTGGCCTGTTACAAACTAGTCAGAGGGGACCAGCAGCATTGGGGGAATCCCTGTTCCCCCGAGCACTACCAGGAGTGACTAGAAATAACAGTCACAAGGGTAGGTTCAGGCTAGATATCAGGAGGTGCTACTTTACGGTCAGGGCAGCTAGGATCTGGAATCAACTTCCAAGAGAAGTGGCGCTGGCTCCTACCTTGGGGATCTTTAAGAGGAGGCTAGATGTACATCTCGCCAGGGTCGTTTGACCCCAGTCCTCTTTCCTGCCATAGCAGGGGGTTGGACTTGATGATCTGCTCAGGTCCCTTCCGACCCTACCAACTATGAAAATATAAGGCTGGGACTGAGGCACACAGGCTAGGCTGAATACAAATAGTTGATGGTCACCTGCAGGCCAGATAAAATTGCCTGGCAGGCTGGATCTGGCCCATGGGCCTTATTTTGTCTGCCCCTGTTGTACATTCATCATTACTGGTACCCTATGATCCATTATATTAGTTCAACATAATTACTAACTAAAACATGTAAACATTTAGCAAATATTGCTTAAATACAACCTTTTTGTGTCTCACTGAGTGCCTCTACATGTGCAATTAATTAGAAGCAATACACGCCAGAGCAGTTTGAGCCAGAGTAAAGTACTCCTGGGCACAGGTTTTATATGTGCAATTGCAACATCAGTACTTTGGCTGGGGGAGAGCAATTAACACCAGAGCTTGGGGGCATAGGAGGTCAGCCTGAAACTCTGGGTGGTGACTTTGATGGTGGAGGGGCTAGCTGGGACATAAGGGTGCTGACAGTCTGAAGCTGTGTAGCTAGGTGACAGGCAACAGTTTGGCCCCATGCTGACTGGGCTGACCAGGTGCAATTTATGACTGCAGTCAGTGTCTACACATTCATTTCAATCACAGTTAATTACCCCGCAGTAGAATATAAATGTCCTTAGCAGTACAAGTGTTAATTAGTTTACTGCAGCCTAATAGTATTGCACATGTAGACAGTGACACTTTACTTTGCAAGTAATTAGTCTACTCCACAGTTGATCACATGTGCAGATGAAGCCACTGAAAAGTACAATACACAACATAAGGCATACTGGATCTCAAATGAGGAAGAAGGTTTTCCTGTAACAGATGGGTTAATTCTAATACAGTTCTGGGAGATGCTCTCATAATAAGCATGATATGTTTTGGATGTGAAGTTAAAAATACTTTTTTTCCCAATTCCATTTCTGGAAGATCAATATAATGCAATGGAATGGTGATAAGAGTTGGTGTCTTCTCTATTAACTGCAGGTTTTATGTAACATCTACCATATCCTTCACTGCCGAAACCCAACTGGCAAATTGAAAAAATATCCTCAATGGGAACTTTAATGGTGAAAATTCTCAACCAGGTTCTTTTGATCAAATGTCCAGTAATCTACTGAGAACACTGAGTAAACCTTCAGTGTCCATCCTCATTGGCTTAGCTGTCAGGGGAATACTTAATTATTTGTAACCTCTTTAAAACAGTAGCTGTGGAAGACATCATTTGTGTGACAGGGAGGCAGAATCTGATCTTATTTACAATAATATAAATCTTGTATAATTTCACTGACATCAGTGATGTCATTCTGGAGTCATACCAGTGCCTTGCTGAGAATAATCAGCAAAACCAACTTTGGAAGGCCATCATCTCCCAAAGCCTAGCCAACGGCTACTACCATGGTTGAATGGATATGTTTCCTAAATCATTTCCTTTCTTCGAATAAATCTGTTACTATACAGTAAAATTTGCTGTCTCCCCAAAAGTATTCCCAAACCCACTGCTGGAGATAGTTGCTTCCCAACCAGAAGCAAGACAATGGCACCTGTGCGGGTAAGCTAATTAGCACTGCTAAGTGACAATGACATTCAAGGTACTGTTGCTGGAGATGGTAATTTTTGCAAGTTTACTGTGTACACATGGCCTACATAATTAAACTTTATTGATGCCCTATTCTTAGTCATATATTTCAGTGTAATTACAAGCTAAAACATCTTTAAGGATTCTGAAGCATAAGGCCTTTTATACATTAATCCCTGATCTTTACAACATAACTCTTCCTGACATCGTGATTCACTAGTCTCTCTCCTGAGAGTCCATCCCATTGTAAGTTGCATATTATATGATCTCCATGGTAACTGGGCTGAGAATATGATCTAGAAAACAAGAAACACCGATGTTCCTGTCTTAAAGTGATATCATATATTAAGGACTGAGCTCTAGCAATACAAAGATATTTTTTGGTTATTTACTTTCTTTTTCTAGCTGGAAAACACAGTGCAAATTGGTGATGTTAAACTTCAGACGAGAAGAGTTAGAATTTTGCATCTCTTCAATGAAAAATCTCCCTTTTCAATACTATCAATATAAGCAGAAAATCATGGCATGACAACTATTTTAAAATCATATGACACAACAAGTCATAATATCTAAAGTTCTGTCTCCAGCACTACAACATGCATACTGTTAACCTTGGTCATGTCTGCATATCTCTATGCATATCTCTATGCACTCTTAAATGGAAATAGCTGCTGGGAGGCACAATTTGTTGCTTGTACAACACTTAATCTTGAATTGGGGTGATAGAGAAATTTAAAGAATTCTATTTACTGCATGCTATATTAATGTTGTGGGTCATCCTAAAGAATATTGGGTGTTGTGAGCAAATCCTAACTATATTTAAGCTGGAACCTTTACTTCAGCACTATATAATCTATAAAACCAAACTGAAGTCTCAAAACAAAAAAAGCAAAAAAAAGAAAAGGAAAGGAAAAACCCACAAGAATATCACCTGGAATTGTTACTGCAGCACTTTGTTTCATTTGCCTTCAAATATTTCAAGTACAGTTTCTTTTATTGTGTTAACTTCTAGTCACAAGAGCAGAAGTACATGAAAATGAAAAAGTATTTAAAGTTCACTGAAAAAAAATTCTCAAAAGAAGGTTTCCCAAATATTGAGAAAGATTCAGGACTGTTGGTTATTTGGTGGGTTTATTCGTTCCCAATATGTCTATAATTATTTAACTTCCTTGAAATATATCCCTTGTCTCTCCCTTAACTTTAATCTTCTTTCTCCTTTATGTCCTTCACCATCAATTAATCATTTTCTCTGAAAATGCACATACAGCAGTTCAGCAGTTATCCTCTGCAGAACCACCACTAACAGAAATGATGGTCCAAAACCCAAAACATAGAAATATCCCTGCACGTATATAAAACAAGTTACTGAAATCATCTTTTTTCACTGCAAGTTATTAAAGTTATGAATGTTAACAGGAGTTGGATGCTTTTCCTGATAAATGTGCTTTCCTTGGATTCAGTTATCCTCCCATCTAGTCTTCCCCTAACTGAAATATCCATGTCTGTGGTTTAAGAGTGATACTTATCTGCGCACTCTTCATTCCAGTAGCCCCAGCTTTTTCCTCTCACCCTAAACCAGTGATCTCCCAGTTCATGGTCTGCAGGAAATACATCCCATGGCCCCTGCCAACTGGAGAACACTGTCCAAGAAAATCTGCAGATAAGTTTAAATGGCTACCTGACTTTTTAAGCTAGTGACTGATTGGGTATGCAAAGTGTTCCCTCTCAAGTAAAAACAGAATTTGTAATGATCCAACTAAAAAGAATTGTTTTATAACTTTCAACAGCCTGAGGCACTGGTAACGTATGTCATCTATCACTCTTGGGACAGGCCTTACAAAGAAGTTTTTGCCACTGCACATTTAGAAAATGTCAGGTAATGTCTGCAGTAAAGCTAGGTGGATTTCAGACTTGTCTGTGTTCTTTCCAGTTATTCAACAAGTGTTTACCATACAGAGCATGAAATGTGAAGCAAAAACTTTATAAGAGCTAGTATCAGGACCTTTAACTTTCCACCCTGCAACAGATTAGTAATATAAGCAGAGAGGCTATACAGATATTCAAAAAGCCCAACGTGGAATCGATCCATGTTATGCAGTTTTCTGTACACAGTGTAGTTTAGATTGGTAGTAAACAGAACACACATTCTCCCTTTGGTGGGTGGGTGGGGGGAGAAAATCTTGGACTGGGTTCTGTCTTTTTTAAACCAATCTGCATGTGCTGAACTTCTGTTCTGTTGTTACAAGTATAGACTGTTTTTTGACAACAGTATAATGCCTGTACCTGGCCATAGTAATATACCGGTATCTTTTACAACTCAGTTGTCTGTAAAATTAAATCTAAAGTTCAATGTAATGTTCAAAGTTCATCAGGCTCAGAGGGTAGGAGTCAATGGCTCAATGTCTAGTTGGCAGCTGTTATCAAGTGGAGTGCGCCAGGACTCAGTCCTGGGACTGCGTTTGTTCAATGTCTTCATCAGCGACCTGGAAGAAAGCATAGAGTGCACCCTCACCAAGTCTGCAGATGACACCAAGCTGAGGGGAGTAGTCAATATGCTGGAGGGTAGGGCTAGGAATCAGAGACTTAGAGAAATTGGAGGGGCCCCCCCATATGAAAAGGATGTAGAGAAATTGGAGAGAGTCCAGAAGAGGGCAAGAAAAATGGTATGGAGGATGGGGAGCATGACTTATGAGGAGAGGCTGAGGGAACCTGGCTTATTTAGTCTGGAGAAGAGAAGACTGAGGGGGCATTTAATAGCAGCTATCAACTATTTGAAGGGAGGTTCAAAAGCAGATGGAGCTAGATTGTTCTTACTGGTGACAGATGACAGAACAAGGAGCAGTAGTTTCAAGTTGCAGCAAGGGAAGTTCAGGTTACATATCAGGAAGAACTTTCTCACTAGGGGGTAGTAAAACACTGGAACAGGATGTACAGAGAAGTTGTGGACTCTCCAATCCTTGGAGGCTTTTAGGACCCAGCTAAACAAAGCCTTGGCTGGGATGATCTAGTTGGGGTTGGTCCTGCTTTGAGCAGGGGGTTGGACTAAATGACCTGGGCTAGGGACAGACAGTCAAGATGCCTGAAGCTGAATTGATTCCATCTTTTCAGGTTTCAGTAAACTGCTTAGATTGAACTGATAAGAAAATGAACTCCTGTTCACTTTTCAAAAGTGAAAGGGAGCCAGATTCCTGCAGTGACCTATACTAGGAGAGCTCACCTCCCAGCCTGCTGGCCAGTGGGGAGATGAGTGATTTCCATAGCCATGCCCCCTCTTTAGCCTTCAGTCAGCTGAGAAGCAGGTCTGGGGGGAAACTTGCCCCTCACCCCAGACCTAGGGTGGCCATCATAGAGGACATTCCTGGATCCTGTCCCCTTAGCCATGCCCACTTCTCAGCCTGGGCTGGCTACCTAACACTGGACCCCCAGATGGAGTCTCCCTCTACCTAACACTGGACCACCAGATGGAGTCTCCCTCTACCTAACACTGGACCACCATATGGAGTCTCCCCAGTGTTGGGGAAGAGGGAAGGGGGAGCCAGGAACTTGGCCGATCACCTGGCTATGCCCCATCCATGGCCAGCAGGCTGGCTGAGGAGGAGTGTGTGCGTTGGGGGAGAGCTCAGTTGGACTGTGCCAGGTACAGGGGTGGTGAAGCCTTCAGTGGGGGCTGTTTCCCACCATACATTCACTCAGCAGGCAGACCGAGCAAGGAACACAGCTGGATGATTGGCTTGGCCCCCAGCTGCAGGGAAGCCCACAGTGGGGACTTTACTCCCCCGACCACTCGGCCATGCCTCCTGGTCAGCTGGCAGGCCAGCTGAGGAGGGAGTGGAGGGGAAATAGCCCCCTACCTGGCTTTGGACCCCAGCCAAGCTGTGCCTGGCACAGGGGGTGGGAAGCCCATATTGGGGACCGGTTTCCCCCAACTCCCTCCTCAGCTGGCCCACTGGCCAGGGCAGGGTCATGGCTGGGTGATCATTACCCTGGCTCCTGGCTCAGGTGGGACTGCTGACTTCCCTGCAGCCAGGAGCTGGAACGATCATCCAGCAACATTTTCCCCCTGGCCAGAAGGCCTGCTAAGAAGGGAGTGGGGAGAAAAATGGCAGCCTCCTCACCCTCCCTCTCTTACCCCCTTTCTGCTGCTGTGTCCCAGGATCTGCTTTGTCAGCACAGCCCTTAGCACTGCCATGTTGCTGGAGCCAGCTCAGGGGATCAGAGCAGCAGCTGCCCGATACCTCCTCAGCAGAGCTGCAGCCTGGGGCCTTGTCCTTCCCCAGGAGTTGGGCCCCACTGCCCCTGCCAGCTGAGGTGGGAGTGGGGGAAGAAAAATGCCCACTTTGTGTCCAGCAGAGGGGGGAAGCTTGCAGTGGGGGCTTTATTCCCCTGCCCCAGCTGGAAACTGGATCAATTCCCCATGCAAAGAGGGGGTGAGGTGGGGAAATCCACCCCACACCTGGCTGCAAGAAAAAGTCCCTGCTAGGAGCTGGGGACAGAGCCAGCCCTGCTCTGTTGAAGCAAAGCACACCCCAGGGCTGCAGAGCATGCTGAGATGCTGGGTGACTGTGGTTTAACTTGAATCAGGAAGGGATCTTGGAGAAAAAGTTCCGTAAAGCAGTTTGACCCAAATCCCCAAAACCCAAGTTTGATACTACATACAACCAGGTTTAGCTTAAACCAGTTTCATCTATTTTGAAACTGGTTTATGTGCACTGAACTTCTGTTCTGTTACAGGTTTAAACCAGTTTCTGATCACTTAAACCAGTTTTTGTCTGACTTCTGTCCCTGGCCCTGAGGTCCCTTCCAACCCTAACTTTCTATGATTCTATGATTGTATGTTGACTACCATCTTTTACATGGTTTCTTGTCTGATGGCTGTACATGATCTTATACTTGAGGATGAGTTCCCTAGAAACAAGTCATTCTTAATAGCTGTATCTTCTTTGTTTTTAATGCTATCTTTCAATCAAGATGTATGCATGTAACAAAGCCAGGAAATGGAATCACAGGCATGTCAATTGGATCCATTATGTGGTAAAAATACAGCTTTGTAATGGAATACAGAGTACAAAAGATACATGTATTTGTACTGCCACTGTAATGTGTCAGAGAGCACTGCCAAAATAAAAATTGTTTTATTTTGTTTCTGTTTTTAATTTTACCTCTTAAAGTTTGAGATGACACTGTTCTCAAACTTTGTATAGCTTGTCACTTTAAATAAGGAACATCTTCAAGAAGCAAGAGTACAAATGTGTAGTGGTCAATTATGTCTGCAAGACACTCAAGTTTAACAAAGAACATTTGCAAGTTCCCACCAGACTTCTAAAGTGCTTAATACCCACTGTTGTTTGGATACCCTTATAACTGATATCTTTTCTCTTTGCTGGTGCAGTTCACACCTTATAAATAGCTATCATTGATAGACAATTGTTCCAAGTGGTAAAAACATATTTAAAAAAAAAATAGGAGTTACGATAATGTAACTAATTCCATAGATACCAAATCTCATGCGACTACAGTCTTCATTATACAGCCCTTGATCTGCATAAAATAAGGATACAGCTCTCAGGAATTTGCCTCGAACACATCACAGTGGTATGTGTCAAGTATGCAACAGACAGCATACACCTAGGACATTAGTGACAGCTGTGCAATTAAGACAGCAAAGATCCAAATGAAACATAAGAATAGGGAATTTTGTATATTCAGCTCACATTATTCTGTAAGGCTGGAGGGGAGAAGGTAGGCACCATCAGTTCGGGCATAGACATAAAAGCAGCAGGAGCTACAGGTGCAAGGCCTACACAGCCCCTCATGCCTCAGAGATGTCAGAGCCTAGCGTACAAAATATAAATAATGGACAATGTAACTGGTTGCTTGTTGTGATTATCTGCCAGCCTTCTTCAGCTGCCAACACCCTCACACCCTGAGCCCACAAACTGCTCCACCAGCCTTCCATTTCATTCACTTTTCTGATAAAGCAGGGTATGTCCATTTGGTGGGACCCCAGAGTTTGCAGACATGGCATAGCCAGCCAAGCCAGAACTTCCAGACTGCCTACCATCAGATTAAGAACCTAAAAACCCTAGACCCTCAGCTCTAACTAGGGATCAGTTGCTGACTGCATCAGGATCCTGGAAGCCTCAAGAACACCAACATGACCCAGAGTACTCAGAGCCTGGTCCCCTGCCTCAGAGCAAAGTTTCAAAGCTGGTGAGTCCGTAGATAGGTGTTGGGACAGAAGGCATGGTAGGCCTACACAAGACCCACAGAGCCCCCAAAGCTGTGCAGTGAAATTAACATTCAGTGACACAAAACCCAGAAAATTTGCTCTCAGAATTTCCAGTTAATGGGAAACTTAGAAAATACTGAGAGTTTGCCCTGATTTGGATCAAAACCCAATTTAAAAAAAACCAAAACTTTCCTATGACCTGGAAGCCACACTTTCAGCTAGGTATTGCTTCATCCCATTCATGTCCATGTGCAAACGTGCAAGAAAATTCATTTTCAAATTTACACCAGCCCCCTGATACTCAATGTTATTATTCTATACACATAAACTCTGGGCCCTATTACAGCTACCCTCACTCTTTTTCTTTACCTTTCTTTGTTACATTACATATTCATACAGGCCTATATTCAGTCTGGGAACACCTTCATTCATGTCACTTTATTAACATAAACTGTTCTATTGGCTTCAATAAACCCTATTGGCAGGGTCAAAGCCATGCTTTATCTTTTCCCTTTTTTTTGGGGGGGGGGGGAGGGAGAGGGGTAAGCTTCATGTCAAATCTCTATTTTTCATTCACCTCTATCTACTACTGTCTTTTAAAGTCTCCTGAATGTCTGTTATACAAAAAACACCAGAGAAGACCCACTTCTACTGAAGTCAATGGTACTATGACACTTTTACCAGGTCTTTAAAGTGCATAAAAATATTCTCTGAAATTTCATATCAAATAATCTCGTAACTGTAAGTTAATGCTGACTTTTTTAATAGCAATGAGCATAGGGGGCCCTATAAATTCCAGCATTTGATCTTTGGTTCTAACAGACCATGCATATTTTTCCCCCTTTTCCTTTTTTCATTCATAATACCACCTATATCCTGTATGGATGTCTTTTCCTCTTCACAAGCAGTTCACCTTCAAAGAGAATACATAAGCAGACCCATTTGAACAGACATACAGATCAAATGCAAGGTCAGAAACCAAACCTCTAGTGGCTTTAGCAGTGATTTTAGGACATAGCATTTATCACATTTGTCATTTGTTTATTACCATCACTTAAGCTGTTCTTTTTTGTTTTCCATTCTCCAAAGGAGTCATTTTCTTTTATATAGTACCATATATTTAACTTTTGCTGCCATCATCATATCTGTGCATCCTCTTCAGTATGTTAAGTGCCATCACCTGTCATCATCAGCAGTTTCAAGCAATTCCCCTGTGAAAGCCACAGATTTATTATATATAGGCTGTAAATTTATTAGCTCGGCATAAATGCCACTAAGAAAGAATTTGTTTCTAAATAGCAGAGGTAAAAGCAATTTAATTGTAAGCAAAACAGCTTTATTATCACTCAGGTGACATGAAAAGAATGAACTGGGATTCAAATTGGAATGCAGTTGTTCTTGCAATTATTCCCATGTCACAAGGTGTGTTGTAGGATCTCTTTCCATAATTAATAATTAAGAGCTTGCATATTTTCTATACTATATGCATGTATGTATGCATGCATGCACATATGTCCACAAAAATACACTTTACTTATGCACACAGAAACTAACCACCAAGCACACATTCTCATAGTCCTTTTTTTCCCTTTAAACATTATTTACTTCTATTCTCAGTTTCCTGACATAGTGTAATCACACTCCTTATTACCATCTATAAATGTACTCACTGTTGTTTGTGCAACTTCCACATCCAGAATTTATTACACTTGATAGATGTGACGTATTGCATTGGTACTACGCCGTGTAAAATGAGTTGACCTTTTAATACAGTAGATGGGTTGAATGTGAGGAATGACTTCCAGCTGAAATTCCATATTTCAAGAAGTTCACTCTGCATATATATTTAGATATGATGTTAGTCACTGTTGTCTGATCAAGATTCAGCATATGCATTTGTTTACCCTAATTCATTTGATAATCGTGACTGTTAATATGTTTTAGCAACAGAATATAAAGCAGTGTACTAGTTGAGTGATCAGTTTCTGTCCATGCTGTGCATACATACAGCATTATAAATCAATAATAAAATGAAAGTTAATTTCAATCCACATTTGCATAATAACTCGCATGCAAATTATTCTAATATAAAGTGGAGAACTTTAGACATGGAAAGATGTACTGTCTGAGGTGCTCCACATGTCTTTGAAGCAATACATCTGAGGGTGCAGAAGAAGCATTTAAAAAGATGGCAGACGCACTTCAAAACCAACCCTCACAAACTGAGGAACACTTAAAATGAACATCACTTCCTGAAATGTGTTCAGCCTCCTGCAGAGCATGAGGGGGGACTTTTTGGTCCTCCAACATTCCACAATGCTCTACTTCCCTCCCCACCCCATTCTGGGGTAGGAGGAAAGCAGTGCACTTGACTTACCTTGTAAATGTAGTCCCCATTTACAAAAAGGGGAAAAAGGAGGCCCCCAGCAATTACAGGCCAGTCAGTCTTAACTCAGTCCTTGGGAAGACCTTTTAGAAAATTATCAAGGAGCACATCTTCAAGGGCCCAGCAGGGAAGTAATGCTCGGGGCAACCAACATGGGTTCACATGGGTTAGAGGGCAGGTTCTGCCTAACTAACCTGGTTTCTTTTTATGATCAGGTCACAAAGTCCCTGGACGAGAGTGTCAGGGTGGATGTCACCTTCCTGGACTTTAAGGAGGCCTTTGACATGGTTTCCCAACACATTCTCTTAAAAAAACTTGGCCACTGCGGCAATGATGCCTACACAGTCAGATGGGTGGCAAACTGGCTAGATGCTCACACCCAGATAGTGGTGGTAGATGGCTCATTTTTGACCTGGAGGGATGTGGGCAGTGGAGTCCCCCAAGGCTCAGTCCTGGGGACTGTACTGTTCAACATCTTTATCAGCAATCTGGATGTTAGTGTGGAATGAAAGCTGTCCAAATTCACTGATGACACCAAGGTGTGGGGTGAGGTGGGCACGTTGGAGGTGAAGGACCAAATCCAGCTAGATCTAGACAGGTTACAGAGGTGGGTAGATGCGACTAGGACGGAATTCAATGCAGACAAGTGCAAGGTCATGTATCAAGGGAGAAGGAACCAGCAACACACCCATAGGCTGGGAAACACCCTTCTTGTCAACACGGTGGGAGAAAGGGATCTTGGAGTCATCGTTGACTGCAGGATGAACATGAGCTGCCAATGCGAGGATGAGGTCAGTAAGGCTAACAGCACCTTGCCGTGCATCTACAGGTGCATCACAAGCAGGTCCAGGGAGGTGATCCTTCCCCTCTATGCGGCATTGGCCACAGTTAGAGTACTGCACCCAGTTCTGGGCACTGCACTTCAAGAAGGATGTGGCTAGCATTAAGAGGGTCCAGAGGATGGCCACTTGCAGTGGGGCAAGCCCTACGAGGAAAGGCTAAAGGGCTTGAACCTATTCAGCCTCCACAAAAGAAGGCTGAGAGGGGATTTGGTGGCCATTTAGAAACTCACCGGGGGGACCAGCAAGAACTGGGGGAGGCTCTGTTCCCCCGGGCACCACCTGGGGTTACTAGGAATAAGGGCCACAAATTGTTAGAGAGAAGGTTCAAGCTGAACATCAGGAGACATTACTTTACAGCTAGGGCTGCCAGTCTCTGGAATGGGCTCCCAAGTGAGGTGATACTCTCTCCTACCTCGGGGATCTTCAAGAGGAGGCTGAACAGATACTTGGCTGGGGTGATATGACTGTAGTACCCATTCCTGCCCAGGACACGGGGTCAGACCTGGTGATCTGTCTAGGTCCCTTTTGACTATTATACTATGATACTATGACAGTTAAAAATACACATTTGGATCCACATAAGGCATTCACTGTTTCATAAACTTGAAACCTGCTTTATTTATTTATATTGCTCTCTTTGCAAATGAGTTTTTCATTTCAACCTCTATTTTAGCTAAAAGATTTGTAAAATCCCATTTAGTTAGAAAGCTGCTGGGTTCTTTATGTAACTCACATGGAAGGGTTAGATTTTTATGAAACAGCAGCAGGTTCTACAGAGGGGGTGCTGACATACGTGTAGCTCTCTGCTGGAACTCATGGCACTTTGCAGAAAGCGCCATGAGTTAGTGTGGTCACTCTGCCCCACAAGACATTGGCTGTTGGGTCCAGGGATTGGGAGATCAAGCTCCAGTTTGGATTGGCTGCATATCTGCAGCCACTCTCCCCTAGCCCCATCCCCTCCCGCTCTCCAGCTCTGGTACTGTCTTCAGAATGGGATGGGGAAAGGGAGCAGTGGCAACTCAGTCCAGGGTTTGCCCAGCCTGTGCAAAGATAAAATATAAAGATATAAAGATGGGTCAGCTTGATTAATTGAATGGGTCATAACAATAAGTACAAGTAGTTCATAAGCTCAAGTATTTTAATATCTGTCTAACAAATTGTTTAGTGAGCAATTTGACTTATGCATGAATAACTAATGCTAAATATAAATTTTAGGAAACATAAGTACTAATATAGAAAGAAAACTATTCCGGGGTCGCCTTGACCCAACTGGAAAGAGGAAGACGCCGAGGTTGGCTTGACCCAACTAGAAAGAGGAAAATGCCCTTGTGATGATTCCCATCGCAAGAGATAATTATAACTAACAGAAAAAAATTATGTTATGACTAATCTCATTGCGCGCGCAACTAAGCATATGTAGAAGGAACCATATAAATATGGAAGTTAAAAATTCCTCTGGGTAGCTCTCGGTCCTTAAGACGAGAGTCTACCCTTCTGCAGAAGCAATAAATTTTCTACTGGCACTCTTGTGCCTCTTGACTCATATTATCACAGCTAGTGCCCACGACGCAAGACCAAGCTGTCCTTTCCTGTTTGGGCAGCTAACTCAGGTTTTGCTGACAGCTACAGGGTGGGGTGTGTAAACTGGAGTTCCCACCCACCTCCAGGCAGGGAGGTGGTTCCAAATCACCCACCATCACACACTGGACAAACCCAGATAGAGCTCTCTCCATTCCCTTCCCACCCCACCCTCCCATACTGGAAACAGCACCAGCGGCACAGCTGGGCTGCTTCAACCCAGCCCTGCTCCTAGTGTACACTGCTGTCAGTTACATTGCTGTGAATTACGCTACATTAATGAAGGTGCTCCATTTTGGAGCACCTTCATCTGAACCCTCATGTAATAATGGTTCCAATTGTTGTGCAATCAGGCACTCTTAAGGTGCTCTGCAACCATGCATTTCTGTCAGTGCACAGCTTTAGAGTGCTTCAGGGGCCTGACCACATGACAGACTGTCACTTCCGTCAGCACCCAGTGTGATCAGAATTCAAAAATCACCAGCACTAAACAGTTCCAACAAGCACCCTGAACATTTGGCTCTTCTTAGAGAAGCACCAAAAGGGAGGAGCTAAATTCTTTTGAAATTGATTGAGTTACTCCAACCA
This sequence comes from Crocodylus siamensis, assembly GCF_052110815.1. Taxonomy (NCBI): domain Eukaryota; kingdom Metazoa; phylum Chordata; order Crocodylia; family Crocodylidae; genus Crocodylus; species Crocodylus siamensis. Next base: position 154,952,187 of record NC_143397.1, on the reverse strand, counting down.
AGGTCAATATGTAGTAATTAAAGTTCATATTTAGAGGCACTCCCTTACTTAAAAAGCTACAGAAGTTGGGAATTGGGAGATGGTTCCTCAGTTAAGGGAGTTAGTTAGTTAGAGAGGATAAAAGACTGCAGAGGTTTACCTACAGCTCCACAATAATGTTCATTGTTAGATCTCTTTCACATGTTCCTGCATTTATTGAAAAAAATGTTCCTGCATTTACTGACTACAAATACTATTTTATGTATTATGAAATTGCTTTAGACAGTATCATGGAAAGAACATAATTCTTTTTAGAAGGGCACATAGCAATTACACTAAAACAGCTAGGGAGTTGGGGGCTCGGGGGCACTGGCAGGGGTTGGGGCCAGTTGAGGCAGGGGTCGGAGGCTTTGAGGGCACTGTCAGGGGGAGGGACCATCCCCGCTAGGGTTGGGGGCCTTGGGGAGACTGGCAGGGAGAGGGGCTAGCCGTGTCAGTGGTTGGGGGCCTGTGGGGGCTGGTGGGTGGAGGGGGGGCTGGGGAAGTGGGAAGGGCTGGCAGAGGTCCCCCCCACATTCCCTTTCCCCCTCCTCCAGCCCCCTGACCCCTTACTCACCAGCACCAGAGCTCTGGTGCTGAAACATGGGCTGCGTGTTTCAGCACCAGGGCAAGGGGCCAACCATAGCGATGTTCTGTCAGCCAGAGTGTCTCTATGGAGGCCCCAGCCTCCGGTTGCCTCAGAGCACGGTCAAGGAATGTGGCCTGCCCTGCTTTTTTATGCTTCACTTTTTTTAGACCCATAGATATCCAGGGGTAAATTTTTCTCCCCACACTGCAAGTTTACAGCACATGGAACATTTTTTTGTTCCCGCACATGCCTGTTGCCCTGCCTCAAAGGGGTGTGAGACAGGGCAAGAGGCACGTGCGTGCTCATGTGGACGCGCCCTTAGGTGCTACTGCAATATAAATAACAAACAGAATGCAACAGAACCACCTCTAAATTTTCAAAAAACTTGCTGTGATAAAACCTGGAGATTTCATCCTTCTGATTCTGTTTGCTTTGAGGGTGCCCTTGGGTCACATTTTTTAAGCATTTTTATGCATTAATGAGGACTAAAAACTGCTGGTATTTTTATTTTGGTTTGAGGGGGGGTTGATAGAAACAGACACCCACATAATTGCTCATAGCTTGTGATAAAAATTGCATGAGTTGCTAGCACTGAGAAGGTGAATTTATTTAACATACGACAGGCACAATCATCCACTGTTTACTAAAGCAGGAATATTGTCCTGCGTGGTTGAAGTTGACTACATAATTCTTTTGGAAAAGCAGAGAAGAAGAGTTTGTATAGGCCTATGCTTTGTTATATTCTTTACCCATATCCTGAGGACTTTTGGCATCCAGAAAATATCCTTTGTTCCTCTCTCATTGCAAGCAGAAAGGCATATTTATACATGCCAAAGCTTGCCTGCCACATGTTCCCATAAGGCCATGAGTCTCCCCACAAGGAACTCTGAAAGAAGAAGACCCTCTGTGACCCAAAAATGGTCCAAAAAATGAAATTAAGAAAAGGGCATAGGAACAGGAGGAAATAAGTAAATGATATGGGCTCCACAATTTAAAAAGGATGTGGAAAAACTTGAGAGAGTCCAGAGAAGAGCCACGCGCATGATCAGAGGGCAGGAGAACAGGCTCTATGATGAGAGGCTGAGACATGGGACTCTTCATCCTGGAAGAGTGGCTGCCAATAAGTATATAAGGGGTGTACATCAGGATCTGGGGGATCGCCTGTTCACCAGAGCGGCCCAGGGGACAACAAGGTCAAATGGTCACAAACTCCTCCAGCACCATTTCAGGCTGGACATAAGGAAAAAACTTTGACTGTCCGAGCCCCCCAAGGCAAGCACCTACTCTAGATAACTTTAAGAAAACATTTGAATGTTTATCTTGCTGGGATCCTTTAAACCCAGCTCACTTCCTCCCCCTGGGGTTGGGGGGGGGAGGGGCGGGGCTGGACTCAAAGATCTTCCAAGGTCCCTTCTAGCCCTAGTGTCTATGAAATCTATGAAACCTATGATATTCACAGAGGAGAGAAAACAGAAATGGAAGTTTGTATAGGTGCCTAGTGTCACCTCAGACCCATCTCCAAAATAAATACACACTGTTCTGACTGACCAGAAGAAATGTTTGTTGCAGATATGGCAATACATATATACATGCCTCAAACTTACCACAGAGCCTGATGCACAAATGTTCATATTCTTGTCACTTCAAATCCCCGCCTCAAACATGCTTTCTTTTCAGTATTAATGATTCTCTGATTCAAAAGTTACCATAACTCTTGAATCAGAGAATCATTAATACTGAAACGAAAGTATGCCTGAGGCGGGGATTTGAAATGACAAGAATATGAACATTTGTGCATCAGGCTCTGCGGTAAGTTCGAGGCATAAAGGACAGCATGGAAAAATAATTGAAAACATGCCTTTTGGAAGGATGATAAAATCAACAAGAAAAGGTACTGGTCAGCCTCCAATTGCTTAATTCTTTATTTTAGAGGTCCCTGCTATATCAGGTGAAAACAGGACCTTCTGATATTATGAAAAACAAATATCATTGAGAAAAAATAGGTTTAGCTTTTTAAGCAGACTTCATGACAGCATGATATATTTTGGTTTAAAAAAAACCAAGAAAGTGCATTATTTCATATAAACAATATTGTAAATGCTACTCAAAGAGGCAGCTTGGGAAACAACTATAGGCATGTAAAAAGAAGGCCAAGAAATGATTCAGCACATTTGCTGCCAGCTTTTTTAGTGGTTTTACATAATTTAATGAATTTAAATACAGCAAAAGAGTAAAGCTTTGATGCTCAGATGCTTATTTCAACATTTTCTATTTCATCAAGTAAGCAAAAGAAATAAAGAAGCCTTGCAAAGCTTTATCCTAATCAGATTTACAAATTAAACAAATGGACACCTCAGAATGTGTTTACTTTGTTTATACTAAAAAAGATTCCCAAGTTGAGATAGTGTAGCATTTTCCTTAACACAAACAATGCAATTTGAGTGGGAGGGGATCTCATGCCCAAAAAATGGTTAAAATATTACCATAATTGAGATTTGTAGGTTTTTGGTCCCCTCTCACTAACAAACCACATATCTTTACTTTTGCATATTTTACTCATTCAAATAATGCAGCACTCCTTCAAATGGTGCCAAACCAGTTCTGTCCTTTGAAAGCATTATTTGCATAAGTCCATTTATGTACATGAGATTCTCTCCCCAGAGCAGCTCTTCAACTCTGTGCTGTGGTGCCTTTTTTAGAGGGAAGTTCCACAATTTTTAAGCAAACCTGGAGTTAGCAAAAACATTTCATTGTCTAATTTAAATCTCAAGATAGCAAATCATTTGAGACATACTCTTCCCAGCTCAATATTTCTAAAGTAGTCATCCACTTCAACTTTCTTCTTATTTTGAAAGCAGCAGAGTCCCTGAAGTTCATTGTCTACAAAAGGCATTGAAAGATGTTTTTATATGCGTTTTAAAATAATGTCTTCAGGTTTTACAGGCAATCAATGCTCTTCAGCTCAGGAATGTGTACAAGAGGTCATCTAGATCATCCCCCTGCCTCAAGGCAGGATGACTTCTGTCTAAGCCACTCCTGACCAACATTCCCATACTATGCTGTTAAAAACTTCCAGGGCTACAGATTCCATAATCTCCCTAGGACACCTGTTCCAAGACTTCATTTTCCATTCAGTCAGGAAGTTTTTCCTGCTATCCAAACTAGATTTTCCTTGTGGCAATTAAGTTCATTACTTCTGACCCTATCCCAAATGTACACAGAAAACAATCTATAACCTTCCTCTTTGCACATTTGAATAATTATCATTTCTCCTCTCAGTCTTCTCTAAATTAAGCAAACTCAATTCTTAGGCTCTCCTTTAGATTCTCTCCATGTGGCCCACATCTTTCTTGAGGCATGGTGCACAAAACTGGACACAACAGCAGAGCGTATACAGTTAATATGTCTTTTAGCCTACACACCTTCAGTTACTGACCAAACTTAAAATCCCCAATCTTCTTCTAAGACAACCAAGCATCTACAGGCAACTCCCGGTTAACACTGTTTCACTTAGTGCTATTTCACTATAGCGCTCATTTGAAATTGATACCTGATTTCACTTAGTGATCAGTGAGTTTCATTATAACACTCGTGGTCACTATCTTGGTTCATTAAAAACAAGCGTGGTCACCATCTTGGGTCGTCAAATAGGTTTGGTTACGCTTAACGCTCATTTCACTTAACACTCGGTTTTTCAAGAACCAATTAAAAGCACTAAGCGGGGGTTATCTGTATAGATGCTAAACAGGTTGATGAATGCACAGCAACAGAGCAGATGGTTTTAGTGTGGACAAGCAACATGGTGTATATGATTCAGTCTAATTTTAATAGTTATACACACTAGAATGGAGCCAACAACATTGATTTTGTCTAATATCATCCTAGCAGTTTCTTCTTTGGGGTCTTACAGTATTTAGTATCTACAGTGCCTGGTCTATCTTAGATTTTTGAGCTCAAGTCATTTGTATTCTGTCTTTATTGAATGCTTTGATTTTTTTTTGTCTTGTTTTCAATGTCTGTAAGGAGCAATAATAAGCCTATCTTTAAAATTTAATCCCAGTCCAGCAAAACTTTTAAACATATGCATAGCTTTAAGCTTTGAGTGATCTCAATCAAGTGAATGAGAATAGATATGTGTATGAAAATAAGCACATGAAAAAGAGCTTAGTTGGACTGAGGCTGGTGCAAAGTGGAACCCATAAATAAGGTTAGCCTAAAAATTAAGATGGGGCTAGAAAGGGATTTTCACTCAAGGCCTAATAAACTTAACCTTATATAGATTCTAAGGATTTCTTATATTATAGCTCTGGTTTTGCAAATTGTTATACCAACTTGCTATGTCTTGACTTAAATTTGAATATAAGATCTTTAGGGCACAGAAAGTCTTTCAGCCTGTTCATGGTGCAAAAGAAAAAAATGAAATCCTAAATTCCTTTAGGCCAGATGTTCATAACTGTAACTTTTCTTTAAGACTGCTATAGACCCATTTCAGGCAAATGTCCTCTGTCATCCTACTTTTAAGCTTGACAGTTCCTAGCATTTCAAAGCCACTTTTATTCTACTTTTAAACACATTAAAGTAAATATTTTGATTTGTTCCAAGACACCACAAGTATCTAGACTTCACAACCATTATAATAGTTTTCCATAAGAGTGGACAGCTTAGTATGGAGAGATTCTCCTGAAAAGAATAGAGAGATTTACATTATTAGAGGCTTCTCCAAAGCAAATAAAAGTTAGGATTTCAGCAATAAAAATGAAAGGCATCTGCAAGCATTTACTTTACAAGGGTGTTTAATGATTAAACTCTACTTTACTGTTTCTTCTCAGGCTTGTTCGGCATTCTTCCGATAAAAAAAGCTGCCTGCATACAGCCTGTTTATGTAAGTGACATTATGTAAAATGTCAACCAATTCTTTTCAATAGAAAAGATTAGAACTTCATAAACACATGTGCATGCACGTACACATGCAACTTTCTTAATAAATGTCAGAGGAGATGGGTGTATTGTGCATGGTGCCTGCAAAAGAAGGGGTGAAAAGCCAGTATTACAAAACAGAATGGAACACAAGGAAATAGACTGAACATACTCTGCTATGACAAGTTTCTGATTCATTGCCTGCTGTGACAGACACTAGATTTCAGATGATTTAACAGATTAGCTACAAATTTGGTAGCTGTAGCATCCGCAGATAACCTGGTGATTTTGGAATATCTGCAGACAGCTTGACACATCTGGAAAAAAAATGTTAAACCTTGCTTTACAGATGCTTCAACAGAACCTCATGTCAAACATTTTGCTTAATAAAAACAAACATCACGTCTAAGAACCCTTTACTACAGAAACATTAAAGGCGATAAAATGGAAAGTGCATGTTCTCCAGGGCTGGGATTGTCTCTCTTACACGTTTATATGGTGCCCAAAATAAAAAAAAGCTCTGGCCTCTTAATTGTATCTTAGTATCATAGTATTATATTAATAATACTATTAATAAATACCAGGATATTTATCATACTACCAGTGTATTTATTCCATTACCCTGCCAAAATACCATAACTACTTTCCCATAAAATCTTCCTCTCAGAAAGAAAATGTATTTTACATTTCTACAGCCATTCATGTCTTTGGCCACTGTACTGAGATAGTTAGCAAAGACATGGACACTCAGTCACTCAGCACTGGAGTGACACAATCACATTATTTCACATAGACCATTGTCAACAAATTTGGGTCATTACTCAGTAATCTTCAAAACAAGGACTTGTAAGAAAATGTCTCTATCCTGATTCATTCCGCTATGGACCGATCACATGTAACATATTGGGCCCATGGTCTACCTTATACACTGGCACTTTTGTACTACTTGGGTACCATGAAGGAATCAGACGCTGTCCACAACTCAGCATCAGTCAGTCCCTCTGATTAAGGGGAAATCCCAACTTGAGTAAAGAAAGAAGATGCCTCTTTTCCAAGCATCCCAGTAAAGGAGGACTACGAACCAGCTTTGTCAATTTCCCTACAAGTCTAATGGACCATGCCACCAAGTTCTAATATGCAGAACCCAAGCCAGAGCCCTCGAAGCAAAGAATCAAGGCAATAGCCAGTTTCCCAACAGCCCCCAGCCCTTACACTGAGCAGAACTTGGCAATGAAGCAGAGGAAGGGATAGAGGAAGGTAAGCCCACAAGTAAAACTTCAGTGCAAATAAAACTAAGTGCCTAGATTCCAGTGTTCAGCCCCATTCCTCATATCCACTCAACCTCTGGGAGTTAATAGAGATGTGGAGAAAGGATATCAGTTAGGATAATTGATTATACTGTTTCAGCAGTAAGAAGAAAAACAAGAACGTATAGGTGTTAACTGCTGGGATGATAGGTGTTAACTTATTTGTTCTTTTTTCTTTGTTACTGCTGAAACAGTAACATCTATTATTGGATCCATAATGATTTTAACTTTTAAAATCATTAACTTCTTCATAGTTATCTGCCCTTTTTATCTTTTTCTAAATAATTTTAACTTCATTTTTTCCTTAGAAAACATGCTTTCAAAAATGGCAAGGAACCCATTTTGTGTTGTTTTGTGTTTTCATCTGAAAAAGGGCAAAAAAAGTCTTTACAGCTACATGTTAGAGATTTAAAGTGATCAGGTTATTAGAAAGAGAAAAAAATCATAAAAAGAAAAATATAGAAAATTGTGTACTTCAAAGTAAAAATAGAATGTGCCAGTCATGTACTTAAGTCATTGTGCTTTAAAAGCGTCAATCTAATTACCTGTTTTATGGGAGTCATGCTGGTGCTAGCAAGAAAAAGCACTCATATTGAGCAATCAGCCACAGAAGAAAAAAAACAAATTGCAAAGATTATTGAGCTTTTGGCATTAGCAATGATTGAGACAGACTTAAAGAAATAATATGAAGCTTTAGATTGCATGGCAGTTCCCTTCCCAATATTAGAATACAGAAACAAAAATATGTTAATGATATAATGAAACCTACACCAGGATTAAGTGATCTAGTTATATGAAACTTACTACTATGCAATAGGGAAATTTTCAGACAGTTTTTCACAGCACAACACTCCCAGCCTGATGGTTAGACATTATTGTGTGAACCCAAGTGAGACTGTACTCCACATATTGCAAGATTTCACACAACTGCCTGAAAAACCGGATTCAGTGATTTTGTATCTTGTTTTTCTAACATGACTCAATCACCCTCAACTCTAAAATTATTCTTAATTGATTTGAGTTTAAGAAGAGTAAAGTTACAGGGAAAAAAAGAGAGTGGAGGCCACTATACAGGCAAAGCAGACCAACCACTTCAAACAGGTGGGTTTCATAAAAAAGACAGTGAGTAGTTCTAACTATAACACCCCTGAATCTTATATCCAATAAAAAAATTAGGAAATGCAGCACCTAACTTTTAGACACTGGGTTCCCCAGAGTAAAACCCCAAACCCAGAGAAAGTACCTAGGGCTATACCACAACTCATGACCACTCATAGAGACTCACATCCCACTTCTTTCAACACAGCCTTTCAGCCCACCTCTGCCTAACTCTATGAACATCTTTTATGCAATAACATAATGGTTAAAGCACTCATCTCATCTGAAAACAGAGGATCTGGGTTCAATGCCCTTCTCATTCTGAAGGAACTCAAGTGCTCTGTCTAGAGACTGCCCTAACCACCAAGATATAGACAAGTCTGGCTAGAACACTCTCCATCCCTCCTGCTAAAGGAAAGGGAAAGAAAAAAGGAAAGGAAAAAGGAAAAAAAGGAAGAGAAAAAAAGGTTCCTTAATCACTGAGCTACAATCAGGTTATTTCTCATTCTCTCACTCAGGAATCTAACACATTTTGTTGCAGAGTAGCAGAGCTTCAGCAGGTGGAGTAGTGTAACCTCTAGAATGGTGGTCAGATAGGTGGGAGATATGGGTTTGAAACCTTTAGGCTGAGAGGGGCACTAAATCTGGGTTTCCCTTTCCTGACTTCTTTGGCAAGTCTCCAACCACTAGACTATTACAGAAAAGGTGACTTAGCCATTTTTACTCCTCTTCTGGCTATACATTAAAAATAAAGCAGCTGTAACTGCATTTTTGAGGGAGCCCATCCTGTGGCTAAACTCAGAGCACATATACCATACTAAGCCTCTTGGAGAATGTAGGTGCTGTTCTGCCCAAAAGAGTTTATGTGGGAGCAAAATGCCAAACTGCCCAACTGTTCAGGACAAAGTAGTTCTGGGCACGTGAAGAATGCCTCGAGGTACCCAAAGTAAATTCCTTGAGGTACTCAAAGTGGAAGCGATGGGGGACGGGGCATTGCTGAGACTAGGGGGTCAGTGGGCACAACCGCTGAAGGCCTCAAATGCCTCTACACGAATGCTCGAAGTATGGGGAAGAAGCAGGAGGAACTCGCCCTCCTCCTAGCTGTCACCAGCCCTGACATAGTAGGGATCACAGAAACGTGGTGGGACTCATCGCATGACTGGGCGGTGAGTGTCAAGGGCTATAGGCTATACAGGAAGGACAGGATAGGAAGGAAAGGTGGAGGAGTAGCACTCTACATCAAGGAGGAATATACTTCCTCGTTAATTAGCATGGGGGTAGAGGGGGGGCACTCTGAGGTGCTCTGGGTTAGAGTAAAAGGCAGTCCAGGGGAGAGAGACTTAACGGTGGGAGTCTACTATAGACCTCCCAACCAGGGAGAAGAGCTCGACCTGGAATTCTTAGGTCAGCTTACAGAGGCAGTGAGGGCTAAGGATGTGGTCATCATGGGGGACCTGAACTTCCCAGACATCTGCTGGGAGGAGCAGTTAGCCAAGTCTGATCGCTCACGTCGGTTCTTAGCCAGACTGCAGGACCTCCATCTAACCCAGGAGGTGCACAGTCCCAACAGGGGAGACGCCTTGTTGGACCTAGTGCTGGCCACGGGTGATGACCTGGTGAGGGGGCTGCGGGTGATGGGCCACCTGGGAGACAGTGATCATCGCTTGCTGGAATTCACCATCCAGCGTAAGGTGGCAAAGGGCTGCAGCAAGGCAACAGCCCTAGACTTTAGGAGGGCTGACTTCAACAAGCTAAGGAGGATCGTTGGGGAAGCGCTGAGGACCCAGAGGGGAAGGGAATCAGATGTCGAAGGTGAGTGGTTGCTCCTTAAGGAGACGATCCTCCATGCCCAAAGGGAGGTAATCCCAACAAGGGTCAAAGGGAGCAGGAGGGCACATAAACCCCCATGGCTCACTAAGAGCATCCGGGAATGTCTCCTTGCTAAAAGGGAGGCATATACCCAATGGAGAGATGGGGTCATCGCCAAGAAGGACTATGTTATAGTCGCCCGAGGATGTAGGGGGGCAGTCAGGAGGGCCAAGGCAGAGTTGGAGATAGGACTAGCTTCCCGGATTAAGGACAATAAGAAGTCCTTCTTCAAATACATAGGGGGTAAAAAGAGGGTCCCGGGTAATGTGGGGCCCCTGCAGGACACGATGGGCAACTTAGTCATCACGCCAGATGACAAAGCTAACATATTTAACGATTTCTTTGCCTCTGTCTTCCTAAGTAGGGACCAGTTCAGCCACCTCCCTGCTGGGCCCCCCTCGGGCCCCGAGAGAGACACGCCTGGGCCAAGGGTTAGCGAGGAGTTAGTTAGGGTACTTCTGGAGAAGCTGGACGTGTTCAAGTCCGCTGGTCCGGACGATCTTCACCCTAGGGTTCTACAGGAACTGGCTGAGGTCATTGCGGGACCCCTGGCACGGCTCTATGAGCACTCGTGGTGCTCTGGCGAGGTGCCGGAGGACTGGAAGAGGGCCAATGTGGTCCCTATCTTCAAAAAGGGAAAAAAAGAGGACCCGGGAAATTACAGGCCAGTTAGTCTGACCTCAATCCCGGGTAAGCGCTTTGAAAAAATTATCCTGGCACACATCCAGGAGGGCCTTGCGGGGGAATGCATGCTCAGGGGCAACCAACATGGGTTTATCAGTGGCAGGTCTTGTCAGACCAACCTGGTGGCCTTTTACGATCAGGTCACCAAATCATTAGACGCAGGGGTTGCTGTGGATGTAGTCTTTTTGGACTTCCGGAAGGCTTTCGACACTGTCTCTCACCCTGTCCTCATCAAAAAGCTGAGAGACTGTGGTGTCGATGCCCACACGGTCAAATGGGTCGCCAACTGGTTGGAGGGCCGCACCCAGAGGGTGGTAGTGGATGGGTTCTTCTCGACCTGGAAGGATGTGGGCAGTGGGGTTCCGCAAGGCTCGGTCCTCGGGCCTGCACTGTTCAACATCTTCATCAGTGACTTGGATGAGGGGGTAGAAAGCACCCTGTTCAAGTTTGCTGATGACACTAAGATGTGGGGGGATGTGGGTGCACTAGAAGGGTGCAATAGGCTACAAGCTGACCTTGACAGGTTGCAACGGTGGGCGGATGAGAATAGGATGGGGTTTAACACTGATAAGTGCAAGGTGTTGCACATGGGGAGGAAGAACCGGCACCACACTTACAGGTTGGGGAACTCTCCTCTTGCCAGCACGGAGACGGAAAAGGATCTTGGAGTCGTCATTGACTCCACGATGAACATGGGCCGGCAGTGTGGGGAGGCAGTCAAGAAGGCCAATCGTACCCTATCATGCATCCACAGATGCATATCGAGCAGGTCCAGGGAGGTGATCCTCCCCCTCTATGCGGCACTGGTCAGGCCGCAGCTGGAGTACTGCGTCCAGTTCTGGGCGCCACACTTCAAGAGGGACGTGGACAATATGGAAAGAGTTCAGAGGAGGGCCACTCGTATGATCAGGGGTCAGCAGGGCAGGCCTTATGAGGATAGGCTACGGGACCTGAACCTGTTTAGCCTCCACAAGAGAAGGCTAAGGGGGGACCTTGTGGCCTGCTACAAACTGGTCAGGGGGGATCAGCAGGTATTGGGGGAGTCCCTGTTCCCCCGTGCGCTGCCAGGAGTGACCAGGAATAACGGTCACAAACTGGCGGAGGGTAAGTTTAGATTAGATATTAGGAGGCGCTACTTCACAGTCAGGGCGGCTAGGGCCTGGAACCAGCTTCCAGGGGAAGTGGTGCAGGCTCCTAGCCTGGGGATTTTTAAAAGGAAGTTAGATGAGCACCTTGCCGGGGTCATCTGACCCCGGTGCTCTTTCCTGCTAAGGCAGGGGGTCGGACTAGATGATCTACCTAGGTCCCTTCCGACTCTAGCTACTATGAAACTATAAAACTATGAAACTATGGAAGGACCCCTAATACTGCTGATAAGGCATGTTCTGTCTTACCAAAACACATATATTTTTGGTGGTGACTAAAAACAAAATTTAAGATATTTGGGGCATATTAATTAAGTTCTTTTAGATTTTAGGTCTTCATTGTTTGGCAGAAGCCAAGGATCATGATTTTGAGTATAGGTGCTTAAATCCTTTTGAAAGATTAGGACTCAGCTTTCACAGCCTCAACCCATTTGTCAGATGGCTGTTTCAGTTACCCTTATTCATTAGGGCTGTGTGAAGCTTTGGTCCCTAATTAGATTTGGTGGAGATCTGGCCCGATTCAGTGGCTGAATCTCTGAATCTGAATCAAATCAGGAGACCCGTTAATCTAGGGGTGGGCAATTATTTTGGGCGGAAGGCCGCTTACTGAGTTTTGGCAAGCCATTGAAGGCCGCATGACAGGCAGCCAGGGGCAGATAAATATTAAATTTTCTAAATTTTTTAGGGGCCCCACGGGCTGGACAGAATGGCCTGGTGGGCTGCATGTGGCCCACGGGCTGCATTTTGCCCACCCCTGCTTTAATCGCTCCAAACTGAATCGGAACCCTCCAAATCAATTTAGAAAGATTCAGAAAGATTCAGTGATTCAGATATAGACACAACTTTAATGTTTTTTCTGTGTACCTCAAAGTACCAGGCGGCTCATGAATGCTGAGATACTGGGGCGGATGAAGCATCCCACAGGAACACAGGGGCTCCCCAGCACACTCAGCAGCATACCTGGAAGTGGACCAGAAGCACTTCCCATTCACTGGGGAGCACACAGGGTCCCCCCCACACCCTCCACCAAACTCAGCAACTGGTGCCTCCTGGGTCTTGAGAGGCACCCAGGTTCCCCCCTATGGCCAATCGCTGAGCTGCGGGGACATGGCAGTGAACCCAGAAGGGAACTGGATGCCCCCCCCATGCTCCTGTGGGATGCTCCATCTGCCCCAGCATCACAGCATTCACGAGCCACGCCTGGTGCCTTGAGGCATGTAGAAAAAACATTTAAAGCTATGTCTATGGCCGAATTGTTGATTATCTGAATCAGCATCAAATCTTCAGATTTGGATTCAGCCAAATCAAATTGGGGACACTGATCCAAATCAACTAATCAAATCACTGTCCCCGATTCAGGCCGAATCCAAATCCGAATTGAATACAGCCCATTTTGCATACCCCTGCTATCCATCAGTCTGAATCATAGAGAATGGTAGAGAAATAGGGCTGGAAAGGACCTCCAGACATCATCGAGTCCAACCCCCTGCCTGAGAGGGTTACATCAATGTCTTTCAGCATTTGTATAAGAATATCACAAGGGTACAGATCTCCAGTTTTCCCCAACAAGGATGACCTATCCTGACCTTACACCAACCTGTACACCTCTATACCTCTATATATATTTGCATGGTTCTGCATTGGTATTGGTCATTTCTCTCTCTCTCTCTTTCTCTCTGCCTCCCCAATCCACTTTCTGTTTTCTATCACTGTGCATGACTGAGCATAATTTCATTCAAAACTCTTTCATGATTAGTTTCCAGATGTTAGCCTGTGTCTTCTCCTCCTATTTCAAAGTTGCATAACTATAAACCTGCTGAATTATTCTTCTAGATCTGTATTTGCTACTTTGATCACACTGTTGTTCACAGGTGCATGCTATTACAGCTCTCTTAATTGTCAATTTATCATCAAACTTTTACAGCTCTCTTTTCTTTGATATTTTTGAAAATAACGGCTAGATACGTTAAGTCCTATGTTGCATAAATGGGACACTGCTCATATTCCTCCCACACAATCTACCTCCATAATCACTGGATGTAATAATGAGGCATAAATTACATAACCGCATGCTTGCTTATCAATATGGATATGAATACTGAACATTTAACAAGAGTTTCAACTAATCAGCACAGAAAAATCAAATGCTGTTCTCCTACTCAATACCCTCAATCATGCATTATTTTGTCTTGTTCATATTGCTCCACTTTCTTATGGAATATTCTCACAAACTATTATTCACATTTTGTCCCCTTTGTCAATTTAAATAATTTCACACAAGCTCTCCTTCTAAAATGCCACCAATGGAGAATAAGAGAAAGCTGTATGAGTTCTAAACCTTCCTAAATAAGCTTTACTTTTTAGCTTAGGTTCATTTTTCCACACTTACTGCAAACTAAAAACAGTGTTCATAATGGGATATAAAAATGAAATGAATGGATTGCACAATGAAGCCTCAGCTTGCTTTAAGTATTTAAGTACACCCAAAAACCATTTATATTTTTATGCACTTCTTGGCATAATCATTAGTCATTAAATATACCTTCTGCACCTATGTATTCCTGTGAAAAAGTGAAAGAAGACATGCTTCCCAAAAAATACCGTAGGTGTGAATATTTTCTATGGCAAGGCTCTACTTGCATGCATCTTCCTCCATGTATTTAATTAGCAAGGTTATAGAATTTGGAATCATCAGGAAGGTTTTGCTTTTGCTTTTAACTGTACTAGCAATAAAACTTAGCTCCTACTAAAAGCATCAAAAACATCTCTTGTGTTATTATCATGTTAAACTTCAGAAATTCCTCAGGCCTTCACATTCCAAGTAATCAGACCTCAAACACAACGTAAGTGCTTCCTTTTGCCTGTATGACACAATGAAAGTATGCAGCTGTAAGTAGGGGATTCCAGATTTGTCTACACTGAATATGGGTCTATGCTGGTTTTAGAACAACAGGGCCAGTAGTGTGACTGGTGAGAGGGTGGGAGTGGGAACAAGAGGGGCACTCACCCTGGATGCCAACTTAGGAGAGGCACTGGAATTGCCCTCCTATCCCCGAAGAATCCATGCCCCAGCAACAAAAGCAGACCCAAAGCTCACCATGCCAGGAACTCCAAGACAGTTCCTGGATTCTGATGCTGTTTTAAGAGCAACAGCTGGGGCACGCAGAGCATGCAGTGATGGCAGCTGCAGTACAGCCAGGGACTTCTCAGCACAGGAGACTTTTGTACCCCCTCTACCATCGCCCCATCTTTCCCCCAGCTCTTAGAATTTGTGCACCATCCCATCCTCTGCCCCCTGCAAGCTTTCAGTACCTTTCCCCCACCACTCTTCAGTAGGGTTTGCCCAGGGCACCAACTCTGCTTGAACAGGATTCTCCGAACAGGACTAACGTACATAGTGTAGATAAGACATGTACTCTGTGTGGATGATTATAGCACGTGTCTTCCTGACACCCTTATCTGTGCAACAAAAGAAACCAACCAGCCATATCCACCCCATCCCCGCAAAAAATTGATCAACATGACCAAAGAGGCAACCACAATATTGCTTTTCTATAGCTCCAGATTTTAGAAGGGTTTTCTCCCCTCCAAAAAATGATTGTGCTTGAAATCCAATATGAAAATTATTTCTGTGCCAAGGGCAGCAAAGGCCTATGCACCGCTGCATTACCACCCTGTTTTAGTCAATGAGCTAACCATTTCCACAACGGCAAATGTCATCCTCTTTTACATGAATTAAATATAATGGGAATAGAATTCTAATACCTCACTGTCAAAGTGCCAAAGCCAAAACTGTAAACCAATATTATATGGGAAGTTTTCCAAAAGCAACCAAATCCTTTCCAGAAGAACGGGGGCTTAAATTTTATAAATCGTGTACCTGGGATCATGTACTTAAAAGTTTCGTCACTCTTTCAGTTAATAGTTGAATCAAGAAACTAATGAATGAAATTTGTATAGGCTTTTTACTTAATAATGTATTAATAGAAAATAAATTGTAGTTTATGTGGCTCTCTATGCAGTTCTAAATTAGTGCCCAGCACATCTGTGTACAGCTCGATGGAATTTAAGTGGAATTTAAAGATCATGATCTCAATTTCTTAGTTTAATCAAACCATCAAATTACACCAAAGTTAGAACATTCTACTCCTTATGGATTTAAATCCACTTCCTGGGGTCAACTCTCTCTCTAACACACTTCAGAAGAAATTAGAAACCGTCTCTTCTGTACCTAACATTATTATATCTTGGACCTTGGATTCAGGTCCAAAAAAGCCTGAAAACAATCATAGCTCATATGCCCAAGGTACTTTCAGCTTCATATTTTTCTGTCATTAAAAACTAGCTATAGGTCTTAAAAATATAAAGCTCCAATCCTGGATGCATACTATACAGCATTTACAACCAAAGGGTCAGTAAGAACTGTTGCCTACCATCCCTACTCCAAGTCTGCCTGAAGATGGAATTCATTCTTCACTTCAGTCTGCAACATTATTCTCATGGAAAAGAAATATGTTGGGACAAGAGAAAAAAGAGAGGGAAGGGATGGATAAACAAGTTAATAACTGATTCAACTGTCAGCTACCTCTTGGATTAACATAAGCATAAAAACTACCAACATCAGATCAATAGGGTTTCACACCCACTTTGTATTCATCCACAAGTCACAGCATGTTATGCACTGGTGAATGCATCCAGCATCAAGCAGCATAGCAAAAGTATGCTAAACTGATCCCGGAACATCAACACTTCAAATCTGTATGTATCTGCAAGTAATGACATTATCATGCTAATGGCAACTTAGGCAGCACTGGACAAGGAATAATAAAACATTCATCTGCTGTATTAAGCAGAAAGACACTTTCCTTCAAAAATCAGGCATGCAAGTTATCTTTGTTCTCACTATCCTTTTCCCCAGGAAAACATTTACTGAGGATTATTGTTGCACAAGAAATGTCTCTCTCTGGGTATGCCTGAATGCTCCTGAATATACTATACTGTTAAGAGTCCCAGGGCACTGATGCAGTGCAGTGACTTGTTCCAAACACAAGTCTGTTTTCATAGTGCTTTCCATTAACCATAGTAGCACTGAGAACTTGCTAATATCCACTGATTTTTTTCCCTAACACTTACATTTTGGGGATCTTACATGGCTGGTTTTGCATCCCTTGGAATGGCAAGATTTAAACTAAAGACCTGAAGATTGCAGAAGCAGGTGTGCAGGTAGGTATGGCACAACACATTCACAGTGCACTTATAATCTCTAGCAAGTTTGCATCCACCTTGAGAAAGGCACACAGTTTGCTTGAGGGAACAGGCTGGGGGAGATACCAGGAAACAAATACATATTAACATAACCTGAAATGCTACGGTATAATTGAAGCAACTCTGCAAACAGTCACTTTAATAAAGAGCCAGTTTAGCTCAGTCAAACTAGGGCATTCTCCTGTTATTACCTGATACATAATACATGAAGCACAATCTCAAAAGATAAAAGCCCATTCTATTATTCTCGCAGTAGTATATTGCAAAAGTCTGACAGAAGAGTGCTTTTCTATTTATGCTACTCCCAAGTGCCACCATGCAACAACATTCAAGAGTCGGTTGACATTTTTCAAAATTTGCCCAAACACATTTTCTTTGAGTTTTGTATGCAAAGTGTTTGATGCTCTTTCCAACCAGCTCCGCTATGCTCTCATGAGAACAGACAGCTCAGACAGGGCCTACTCCCAGTTTATAAATCATGTGAGTAATCTCTTACCTATATAGACTCAATATAAGATCTGGCCCTCAGTTATTTTTTTTCCACTAAAAGTTGATGAGTTCCTACCAAATATAGGGGAGATAAGAGGGATAAAACCCCTTGTGGCAAGCTTGCCGATGGCAGCTCGGCTTGCTGGCTCAAGCTGATTGTTGGGGGCATTCCCCTTCCCTGCCAATCAAAAGAGGGAGGAAGAGACGCTTGCCCTGCCCTAACCTAGGTGAGGTGAAAAAAAGAGGACCTGAGAGAGAAATAATCCCTCAGGCTTTTCCATTGGTCAGTTCCCAATCTGGGGGCAGAACCTCCAGAGAGTGTAAAAGACCATGTGCCAAGCACACAGGCAGCTTCAGTGAGGGACAATGAAGATGAGGGCTGCAGAAGAGCTGGTTGAGCTGCGCAGCAGGGCAGAGCCATTACCCCAGAAGTGTCCTCAAGACTCCTCCAGTGAAGAAGAAGCAGCGAGCGGCTGCGTCTCACCCGCCATGGGAAGGGCATGGTGGTGGTGCACAGAGGACAGACAGAATTTTGGAGGCTGAAAAAGGCAGCACAGGTCCCCAGCCCTGCACGAGGCAGGAGCCCAGCCCCTTCGGTGCACAGAGCAGTGCATAGGTTTGGCGAGTTGAAGAGATGCTGCAGCTGCACAAAGCAGCACGGATCCCCAACTCTGCACAAGGAGGAGCCCTCAGTGCACGGGTCGGTGCACAGGGCTGGTGAGGGTCTAGAGTGCGGACAGGGCCTCAGTGGCTGCATGAGGCAGCACAGGTCCCCAGGCCTGCATGAGGCAGGGGCCCTCAGTGCATGGGTTGGTGCACAGAACTGGAGAGGGTCTGGGTGAGCTGAGCTGAAATGACCACTGCGGCTGCACTGCCCTTGGTGCACAGACCGGTGCACAGGGCTGGAAAGCTGACAGGACTCCAGGACTGCATGAAGCAGCCCAGGCTCCCAACCCTGCGAGCGACAGGGGTACCACAATGCAAGGATCAGTGCACAGAGCCAAGGCAAAGCTGGACTCTGTGGCTGCACGAGGAAGCACGGGCCTTTCCCCTGTAAGTGGAAGCTGGGCAAAGCCATGGGTCCCTGACAAGGCGGGTGTTTTGACAAGTCCACCCAGAGAGAGAGATGAGCCAGATTCCACTGGAGGGCCAAGGAGCCATGAGTGCCTAAGTAGGGGATTGGGGTCCCTACGAGGAAAGAGGCAAAGGTCTCCACAGGGGAGGAGTGGACCAGGTATTCAGGGGAGGTTTTGTGTCCCCAGAATCCTGCCAGTCCAGGGGCTAGGGGCGATTCAGATAGTCCCTTAGTGGTCACCTGTCTTCCCCTTGCTACTACTCCTCCATGTGGGGCCATTACTGTGTCATTGTTGATCTTGGATTGTTGTAACAGTTAAGACCTATGTAAATGGTTAAATGGGTCCCTATGTATATATGTGGGGTAGGCCAGAAGCTGTATCTTTCACTGTGAAGTTTTTAAATTCAATATTGTATTATAAGATGTTTATGTATTGCCTTGTTCTGTCTATTATTTGCTGAGCTGCTAAAATGCTGTGGAGAGTCTTACGATTATCACTTTGGATTCAAGGGGTTGCTATGCCTGGGTGTGGGTTTGTACTGCTGGCACATTATTCATGTAAGTTCTAACTATTGCTTATTTATTGTTAAGTTCTATTTAGTGAACCACTGTTTAACCTGGTGCCACCATTAATTGTTCCCTTGCCTGCAGCCTGAGGCCTGAGTGAGGGGCTATACCGCAATAAGAAGACCCCTGGGAGCCCAGGCTTACATCAATAAAGCACCTCTGTTTGTTATATCCACTTATGTATGAGTAACAAGACTTACCTGACTTAGATGGTATAAATTTGTATATAGTTCTAGGATATATTTGTGTATATGCTTAATAAGTTCTATAGGTCCTGTAAATAAAGTTCTGTAAATAGTTAAATTTTACTGAGTAGTCTCTGCTCCACTCTGCTCTGTAGCAGAGGCCAGTGAAATGGCCTAGGCCAAGTGGCTACACTCTCATGGCACACACACACACCCCAAACATCCCTTCAATTGAAGAGGGCATACCAACTGTGTACCACCTGGGTTATACCCTACAATAAGAAGTTTGTATAAATTTATAATGGGCCAAATTCCACATACTTTTCCATCTCCTAACATGTGGACTTCAGTGGGAGTTACACCCTTGCAACAGAATTTGCTATTAAATATTTGTTACGCTGATCTTTACTGTATTCCTTAGAATATGAAAGAAATTAATTTAAAATACATGAACATTTTCTGACTCTCAGTTTAAGAAAAAGAAACATCACATAAGGACACCATTATAAGGATACTACTTCTATAGTGCGTATACGATTTTTTTTTTAATTAATTACTTGGAAATATGCCACTTCTAGTAATATTTGGTTTTAAAATGTGTCTCATATTATAAGGAATATGGTAACTTCTAGTAAAAGCAAACTATGAAGCATCCTATTTCTATGAGAACCTAGTTGGTTTCAATGTGGGTTAGTTAATATAATGACTGTATGCTGGGTCTTTTAGTTTGTATCCTGAGAACGGTCAAAATATATTGTTTAGTTCACATTAGGATTGATATGTATGCACAAGTTTATCAATCAAATATAAACTCTATTGACCGGGGTAGACAAAATGAGGCCCACAGGTCAAATGCAGCTCACGGGGCCATTCTACCAGCCCACAGGGCCCCTAAAAAATGTAGAAAATTAATTTTTAACTGCCCCTGACTGCCTGTCATGCAGCCCTCGATGTTTTGCCAAAACTCAGTAAGCACCCCCTACCCAAAAATAACTGCCCACCCCTGCTTTATTCATTCTGTATTGTTTTTCTTCCATAAAAATATTTAAAGAATTTTCTAAGACTTAGATACAATTTTCTGATTAGAAGGTCTCTTCTGAAAATGGACTTTAACATGGGTTAATCATATGAGTAGGCCTATATAAAGCTACAGGAAGAACAGCATCTGATATTAGGGAAATCTCAGGTTCCCATCAATTATTGTGCCGTGCATATAGAAATAAGATTACAACCAAGCTTCTACAACTGCACATACAACTGTTCATAATGGGATTATTTTGTTCGTACATGTATATGGAAATTCTACATGGAAATACACAACCTTTTGTGGATGCTTCAACTTTCAGAATTTTACCGTATGAAATATTTCTTTCATTCTTCCTGAAGTACATTCCCATGCTTAGGAAGAGTTCTACGTTGCAAGTAATTCCGGCCAAGAAATAGTATTAAAATAAGCATTCTAATTTTATATTTGGAAAAAAACATATACTATACATTCATATGATTATTCTTAAAATATATGCTTGTAGAAACAGTACCATGGAATAAATATTCCTGAGAAGTACTTACTGAATCCCAGAGTATTTAAATAAGAAGAAATGTAATGCAGTGTCATTCTTCTGTAAGAAAAGAGAGAAGGCTATAAAAGAAGTCTTCAACTATTATTGCTTTACAATTTGCATCCATACCTGCCGACTCTACAGGTTTTCTCTGTAACACATGGGTTTTCAGGCTCTTCTACATGCATTTGCTTTGCTTGTGGCTTAACACTTCAGGGTGTACTTCTCCCTCTCTGTGGAGCAGAACTGGAGAGTAACTCCCTGAGGCAGGACCACAGATTACCAGAGAGGGTCAGGAACTCTAGTGCAGGGTCTCAGAAACAGGAGGAGCCAGGGATCTTTTCCATTCTAGAAGTCACATCTGGGCTGGCTCAAGGTATATTCAGAGGGACTAAACAAACCCAGGAGTCTCAAACACGTGCTCCCTTGGGGAACTCTGACAGCCATACCCTGTGCAGCATGGTGGCAGAGGAAGTCTGAGACTGGTCATAGTACAAGAACAAAAATCAAATGGATGAAGACCAACTTCAAGTGGACCTGTTATGCCAACCAGACTTCCGGAGGTACTAGGTACACCATGTTCATCTATGAAGAGCTCTCCCACATGCTTACAAGGGATAGAGGGAGGAGTTGCAGCTGGTGGCCCCCAGCAGCAGATGGTAGACAAGGGAACCACAGGCACAGGTGCAGTTCCCTGAGGATACAGGGGAACCAGAGGTCATGTTGCAGCTGAAGCTCAATCTCAGCTCCCTCAGCCTCTTCTAGGGTGGCAGGGCCATGGGCACAAAGAGCCCGGATACGGGAGACAGCTCTGAAAGCACAATGAGCAAAATGCAGCATGTGGATACCAATGCCATGATGTTCACATCACAGGAGGTCCAGAGACAAGTACTTGGTCCCAGATAGAGCTTGATCCCTCTGAATCTGGGAAAAGCCATGTGACCAGAAACACCATTTCATATGCTGGAGCCAAGCGTGTTCTAGTTCCTTTCCTCCAACAGTGCCTTAGAGGTTTCCACTGATGCGGAGACCACCTGCCAATCCTCCTGGTCCCAGAGCTGGGACCCAAGGTGCTCTCTCCTCCCAACTCCAAAGCAGGGAACTGAAGAGCACCCACTCCCACTCCTGATCTCTTGGTGGGGGACCAAAGAGGTCCGATTCCTCCTCCTGGCCACTGGGGGTTGGTGGTAGAGTGTGGTCCATACCCATGGACTGTAGGCAGAGCAGTAGTGGGTTGCTGAGGTCCTACCACCAGTATCCCTCTGGCCAAGACTGTCACCTGAAAGCACCTGTGAGACACCTTCCCCTCCCTTCCCATGGTTGCAGCCACACACTACCGGGTGCCCTCACAGTCACAACCCTCAACTAGTCTGTTATTGCACAAACCCTTAAAGGGAATCTCCTGGTGCATGGAGAGAGGCAGGTGGAAGGCAGTATCATGCCTCCCACCCTGGCTGGACAGAGCACATGGCCCAGAGAGCTAATTGCTCAACCATTCACTCAACCAAGGAGTTAACACTGCTTTTTGGTTTCAGGGCACATAATAACCTTCCTTATTCCTAAATTCTTGCCACACAGAAAAGCTGACAATGACCCTCCTTCCCATTTGATAGGCTGTGATGTCCCAATAATCAGTTTCTTTTCTTATGCTAATTGTGTCTGCTACCCCTGGGAATTTTTCTCCGCACTTCTGTTTCTCTCCCCCAGCTGTTTTTTTTACTATGCTGTGCTGGTTTTTACTGCTAGACCTAATGAAGAATGTCTAGCATTAGAAAGCTTGTCTAACTTTATCCCAACTATGCAGCTGGTCCAATAAAAGAAGAAATCATTCCCTCTTACAGAAATCTCGGCATTCCTAATGGCGACAAAGCATATGCTGCTCGTAATTATACGCCTAAACTGAGAAATATATTTAAGTCTTTAAATGTGTTTTCAGACAGCCTTGAAATGAATGAGAAAAGAAACTCAAGTTCTTGAGATCTGACTGAACAACAACCGCCACCAGATTGTCTGCATTCATTTAACACCTAAAAGATGCCAATTGTTTCATGCCTTTGGCTGAAGCTAGAATTCTATGCACAGACCATTGCATCCATTACTGTACAGCAGGTGTCTCTGGGGTAAAACAGGCTAACTGCTTAGCAGTCCAAGGCAACATTATTTCTTTGCTCAAAGCTGCCATGTAGGAATAACCTAGCCAAACAAACCTGCCACATACAACTGACACTGGAAATTGGACGAGTCACAGAGATTGACACCCTATTTTCCCCATGTTTACACTGGATTCTTTAAGGACTGAAAACATTAAACTCTTGATGGAAAGCAAAATAAAAGTCCTGTTCTAGGCTTCTTAATATCTAGCTCAGTGATGTGGAACCAGGGTGCTGCAGCACCCTGGTGGTCCATGACAGCTTTGATGGGTGCCACAGGGGTAGAGGAGAAAGCAAGAGGCAAGTGAGATAAGCATAAGCTTCAGTGAGGAGGTAGTGCAGTCTTCCCTTTCAGTCTCTCCTCCTCCCAGCACTCACTTCATTGTAGACTTTTCTGCAGGCTGCTCTTTCGGTTTCCCAGCCCCTCTTCAAGCAGGTAAACACTATAATAAATAGTTTTTTGATAAGGGTGACAATTAGTTCAGAAAGGTTATGGAGAGGTGCCTCAAGTCTGAAAGACTGAGAACCACCCTTAAACCTGCATATATAGGCCAAAATGTTCAAATCTGAGGGATGAAAGTTAATTATCTATCCATGCAAGGATACTTGAACTGCTCATATATCACTGAAATTAAGATGTGAAGTCAAGCTAAAGTCTAAGAGACATAACACTTATCTGCAGGATCTTCTGGCAAGATACAAAGGGGATTTTTATACCAAATTTTCCTAAGTAAACAGGGATTTGCAAAGATGGAAACACAGGCCAAACAATAAAGAAGTCTGATTGTTTGAGGTGTAAAGCCTCAAAAAAGCACTAGAATCAGTGGGAGCTGAAGGTCCCTGGAAAAGAGACAGACTATAACCATTTTGGAGTTTGGCTCCCATTCAGTTGTATAAAGTACGTTATTAATTCTAAAAACATCAGGTTCAGTAAGAAAGACTAACCAACCAACCAATAAAGTCCACACCATGAGATTTAGGGGGGTGGGGGCAGAGGGGGGGATGAAAGAAATATTCAGCTGAGTGAAAGATGTAGTTTCATCATTCAGTTACAAGACCCGACTTCCTTGCTATCAGCAACATGGATAATACCAGCCGCTCATCAAAAAACCATTAGCTCAAGGAAAACTGTGTCTTTAAATGATCAGCTTGCCACATTCTCATATATTTGTCAAAAAATGAATGTTTTTTCATTACAGCTGCATAACGAAATCATGTTAAATGGTAATAATGACTAGCACTCATTGTAAACTAAAGATAACATATCAAAACAAATAGTACTTCTTTCTATGCATCCTCTTTAGCTAATAGAGCTTCAGAGGATTCTAACATTATTTAATTTAATTTAACCCCTTTAACTTTATACATCTCCATTTTATTACATTTCTAGTGGTTTCCATGGAAGCAGCCTTTGGCTGGGTATTGGGTTGAGCATATTCGAACACAGTTCTTAACAAAGACATCCAGACAGTTACTCCATGTCTTTGTTACATGGATCATTGATAAAATACAGCAGACTATTCAGTATACAATTATTGGCACTAATGTGGGAAAGCCATTAAAAATGAACCTAACCTTGTATGATGTTTTGTTTTGTTGCCTCAATAGCGAGATAAGTATTACATTTAACAGATGAAACACAGAAGCAGCCAGAGCACCATGTCAAGTTAATGGCAAGGCCAAGATTTGTGATTCTTAAATGATTAGATTTTCATTCATTCCACCAGACAATGCTTCCTCCCAACAACAACACCCACAGAGGCTGCTGAAGTCATTCGCATGGCCATCTGTACCTAACACAGGAATAGCAATGTACACTGGGTTCATCTGGAATCAAGTAAAAGAAAGCACATTCAGCATTTTGCAGGATTCCAGCCTAAATCCAGGAACTTGTAACTTGACTCCATGCACCCCAAGTTGACCAGGATCGGGGCTTAACACAGTGATACAATGCAACAGACTGCAGTAGAACAAAAGGTAGCAATAATATTAGGGACACAGTGTGGCATTAGGGACACAGTGTAGCAAAATACACTGTTTTGCAAGCTTCTCAGTTTAGCAGGGGGGGTGTTAATTGATAGGGTAAGTGAAGGAAAGAGATTAATGCCTACTCTTTCCTCCCCACCCCATCTCCCCCCAAAAATTAAGTTTCAAGAGAAAGACTTATCTTTATAAGTTATTGTAAAAAATATTTTCTACTTTAACCCTTAGCTACCCAATTTTAAGACAGCGGCAGGCAATTATTTGGGCTTGAGGGCCACATAGGCTGTTTTGGTGAGCTGTCATGGGCTGGGTCAGCACCCCCCTGCCCCACATGCAACAACTCAGCAAAACTCCCTATGTGGCATGGGGCCCTGGGCAGAAATGTTTGGGAGCAGGATGGGCAGGCAAAACTGGGATTACAGGGCAAGGTTGCAAAGCGGTGGGGCTGGGATTGAGGCCAGATCCAGTCACAACCTGCTCTCTATACACCCACTCTGATGGGTGCATGTCCCATGGGTAGGGGCATGTATGGAGCAGACTGGTGACAGCACAGGGCTGGGGCAGAGCTAACATAAGCCACAGCACCCAGCAATGGGAGAGGAGGGCTGTGAGCCCTGCAGAAGAGGCTTGGAAGGAACTTTGACTCCCCTCCCTCACCTGTCCCCTCTCTGAGCCCAGGGAGTGGAGCCTGCAGATAGGAAAGTGAGGGGAATAGACTTGGCAGCAACTCCATGCCCAACCATGTACTTGCAGCAGCCAAGACCAGGCTAGGGGAGGTAGGCAGTGCTGGAGCACCCTCAATCTATGCCAGCCCACAACTCACCCCAAGAGGCCCCTGCAGCAGGAACAGCCCCTAGTCCTGCCAGCTTGGCATGGGACATAGCAGCATGGAGCAGAATGGAGCTGCACAGGGGCAGTGGGAGCCCTGATGAGGGTGCTGCATCTGGCCTGAGGCCAGTCTCCATGAAGACCAGCCCCCAGATGCAGCTCCCTCACCAGGACTCCCACTGCCCTCATGTCAGTCCGCTCTGCATGGGTATCCCAGGGTGAGCTGTGGGCTGGCATGGGATGGGGGTGACCCAGAGCTACCCACTGGGTTGCAGGGACCTACCTTGGGCCAGGCAAAATGGCTCCAGGGCCTGGATCTGGCCCACAGGCTGTATTTTGTTTACCCCCTGGTCTATAGGATGGATCCTCTAACTGTAGGTCAAGAACAAGTACCAGAAATTATAGTCATCTGGTCTTTGTCAAATAACACACATCTTGGCTACATGTTGGGAACCACTGGTGAGATCTACACCAGTGTTGTTTGAAAAGCATTTTGAAAGAAGTACATTAGGTTTGACCATTGTTCTTGTCAAAATCAGACAGACACTCCACAACATGATTTATTAGAAACATAGTCTCACTGAAGCCAAAGAACTTTGCCCTTAATGTCAATGGAGTAAGGATTTCGCTTCTGATTCGAAAATAAACTTTTTATGAATCTGAAATAAACCTTGACCAATAACACAGATTTTCTGATACTAGTTATATTAAAATATTTATCTTGCCACTAAAATCTACCTATGGTAATTCAGCCATGTGAAGCCACTTACAGGTTCACATCTCCACATTGACAATGTCAGACACTGACAGTGACAGTGTCATTAAACAGTCAGCTGGCTAGGATAAGTTTAATGTGTCCCATCTGGTAGACATTGGCCTAAGATTGGCAGCAGAACCATCTCAGACAACTAACATGCAAACACATCATTATATATGTTTTTGGCATATTGATTTTTTCAAACTGGGAAGTTCAACTGAGAGCTCGCTTGGCTCCATGTCCCTTTGCTAATGGTATTGCCAAAAAGAGGTGCTGAAAGTTATGCAACTAGAGACACAATTCTCTAAAATTTAATTTTGGTGATGGGTTATGATATTGGCCAACTCCAAAGATGGAGCTTGTAAGGGAAGCAAAGCACTTCCAAAAATAATCAGGCAATTGTTCAGCTATTGGTAAATCGAGTGCTGCTCCACAGCACTGACTGTGAACAGCTGCATAATCTTAACTTTTTTTTTGATTCATGCCTTCTTCATAGTTTTTAGATTATCAGGTGGGCTGCAGTTTCAAGCACATTAGTGGATATTACACAGAGGCTGTTCTTATTAGAGGTTAGGATGTTTTGATGTTTGAGTTTTATGATAGTCAAGTATCTAATAAGAACATACTTACAGAATCATTTTTTCCCAGGAATGAATTCTACAGCAGGTTTAAAAATAATAATAATGCTTTAAAAATAACAACACAGGCCCTGAGCAGGTGAAAGGTTCACCTACTCAGAATAACTTGCAGAATCAGGAACAACAGTTAGTGAAAGAACAGATCAGAAACAAGTAATAACATTCCAAATATAGAGTAAACACCACTAAGACACGTCCTAAGCAAGTGAGTCACTGAAAGTGATAAACTAAAACTAACCCTAAACAATTGCTCTCAAACACCTGTTTGTCAGGGAAGCTAATAGAGAAAAAGACTCAAGGGAAAGGCTAATAAATGTGAATCTATGGCAGGATGTAATGCTTTCTGTGCCCCAACAATATTACAGACCACATCATCACTGGACTGAATTACAAGGATTATAATATCTGAGGTTCATTCATTTGCATCTCCATAAATATCACATATACCACCACCACTTAGAGTGCCCCACTGCTGTCTACACTGGACAGACTGGGTGATTCCTACATATCGTCAGTTTGTCCCTGGCTCCAGCATGAGACACACAGGCAGAAGCCTGTTGCGCCCCCATTGAGCCCCGGGAACCCCAGGACACCCCAGCAGGACACTGACCTAGGTGGGGCCTGTGGCAGGGAAGGAGGGACTCCAATCCAGACAGCTGAGGGGAAGCTGCATCAGAGCAGAGGGGAGACACGGTCCCCGCACAGCTCCTACTTTGCCAGCCCCAAGGGAGCCACTTGGCCAGAGCCTCATGAACAAGCCATGCAAACAGGCACACTTGTCTGCCCAGCACATGAGTTAGCGCAGGAGTTCATGCAGGAGGGCCCACAGCCCTGCCAGTACACCTCAGGGTAGGTAGTCACAGTAGTAGCCAGAATACCACCAGTAAAATGTGGATGGGCATGCGCCACACCCCAAGGGTTTCCTCAAGGTCTGCAGCCCACCCTGCTGGCTCCTCAGAGGCCTCCACCCACACGGAGCCCATGGTCCCAGGCTTCACGCAGATGGAGCCTCTGGCTCTCAGCTGCAGGGATGCCTGACACTTTTTCAGGCTCTGGGAGCATGGCCAACTACCCTTGTAAGGTCTGCTCCCTTTTGGGGTCTCTTGTGTGCCAGCTAGAAGAGCTCCAGGCCTCAGTCCAGAGACTGCAAGCTATCAGGGATGATGAGCAGGAGGCAGACTCCTACTGCCAGGCCCTTCACCCCCTGGAGGCAGAGGGTAGACCAAGGTTGCCTTCCAGAACAAGGGAGGACTCAGGGACCTCCCATTCTGTCCAGCCAAGGGGTTGGACCAAGGTGGTCAAGGGCCCCAAGGTAACATTGGACCCCTGCTAAACTAGATGGGACAACTGACAACCGGCACCCAGGAAAAAGCTAACTTGTTAAATGGGTACTTTGCATCAGTTTTTCACCAGTCCCAAGGGACATCCCTGCCCATTACGGGAATGCTTGGGTGAGGGAGATTCCTTATGC
This sequence comes from Crocodylus siamensis, assembly GCF_052110815.1. Lineage (NCBI taxonomy): Eukaryota > Metazoa > Chordata > Crocodylia > Crocodylidae > Crocodylus > Crocodylus siamensis. The sequence continues at coordinate 154,923,593 of NC_143397.1, read as the reverse complement.
TCCATCAATGCTTACCTTGTGAAGCAACACCTTGAGAAGCTGGACACCTTCAAGTCAGCTGGCCCTGACAGTGTATACCTCAGGGTACTCAAGGAGCTGCAAGAATCATATCTCAGCCCCTGGCATGGATCTTCAAGAACTCCTGGCGCTCTGGTGAAGTGCCCAAAGATTGGAAGAAGGCCAATGTGGTGCCTATCTTCAAGAAACAGAGGAAAGTGGAGCCGGCAAACTACAGGCCCATCAGCCTGACCTCTATCCTAGGGAAGGTCTTAGAAAAGATTATCAAAGAGGCCATTCTTAACAGACTGGTTGATGGCAACATCCTGAGAGATAGCCAGCATGGGTTTGTTGCAGGTACGTCTTGCTTGACCAATCTCATTTCCTTTTATGACCATGTGACCTATCACCTGGACAAGGGAGAAGAGATTGATGTCATATATCTTGACTTCAAAAAAGGCTTCGGTCTCATATCCCATGATCCCCTCTTAGTAAAACTGGCCAACTGTGGTCTCGGCTTCACCACGATACACTGGCTGGGGAATTGGCTCCGTGGTCGGACCCAGAGGGTGATGGTTGATGGAAGTCAATTGTGGTGGTGTGCTGTGACCAGTGGGGTCCCACAAGGCTCTGTCCTTGGACCTATACTATTCAACATCTTCATTAATGATGTGGACATTGGTGTTAGAAGCAAACTGGCCAAGTTCTCTGACAACACCAAACTTTGAGGTAAAGCGTCCACACTTGAGAACAGGAGGGCGATCCAGGCAGACCTTGACAGGCTCAGAAAATGGGCAGATGAGAACCTGATGGTGTTTAACACCAGAAAATACAAGGTTCTCCACCTCAGGAAGAAAAACCCACAGCATCCTTATAGGCTTGGCAGTGCTATGCTGGCTAGCACTATGGACAAAAGGGACTTGGGGGTCATGACTGACCACAAGATGAACATAAGCCTTCATTGTGATGCTGTGGCTTGTAAAGTGAGCAAAACACTGGCTTCCATAGATGCTTTGCAAGAAAATCCCAAGACTTCATTCTCCCACTGTACTTGGCCTTGATGAGGCTGCAGCTGGAGTACTGCGTCCAGTTTTGGGCTCCACAATTCAAAAAAGGATGTGGAGAAGCTTGAGATAGTCCAGAAGAGAGCCACATGCATGATCACAGGTCCGGAAAACAGACCTTATGATGAGAGGCTGAGAGCTATGGGACTCTTCAGCCTGGAAATGCACAGGCTCGGGGTGATTTGGTGGCTGCCTATAAGTTTATAAGGGGTGTCACCAGGATCTGGGGGAATGTCTGTTCACCACAACACGCCAAGGGATGACAAGGTCAAGTTGTCACAAACTCCTCCATGACCATTTCAGGCTGGACATAAGGAAGAACTTCTTTACTGTCCGAGCCCCTAAGGTTTAGAATAGACTGCTGCTGGAGGTAGTTCAAGCACCTACTTTGAACACCTTCAAGAGACATTTGGATGTTTGTCTTTCTGGGATCCTATGACTCCTGCTGACTTCCTGCCCCTGGGGTGGGGGCCTGGACTCGAAGATCTTCCGAGGTCCCTTCCAGCCCTAATGTCTATGAAATCTATGAAACAACATGTATGAACACCATCCTGATATCAGCTGGAAAAAGACATGCAAGGCTGTGGCAGAACACTTTAACCACTCCCTCAAGCAGCATGGGGCAGCGGAGGGCAGCGGGGATCATCCCTTCCCCCCCCACACCCGGCAGAAGCAGGTGAGCACAGGGGTTTTGGGTGGGTTTTTCTGTTGTTGTTTTAAAGTGCCAGGACGCTGGGGCCAGGCAGGGGAGCCATTGACATGACTGGGACAATGGGCGGGGGATGAGGCCTGTTCAATTTGGAGATTCAGCCAATTCATTGGCAGCTGAATCTCAATCAGACTGGCCAAATCTGAATCCAAAGCAAATACTAGCCATATCGTACAGGCGTATGTTATATCACTGACCTGAGGGTGGCTGTTCTTATGCAGCAAAGTTTTAAAAAGCAGGTTAAAGGGGAATTTGCAGAAGAAGAAATCATGCACAGATTGGATTGTGTTAAGTATGGTTTAAACAGGGACTATGAATTTTTATTCTATTAGCTTTTGTGATTCTTTTGTTCCTATGGGTTTACTGCTTGTCTGCTCGTCTTTTCCAGATCTGCCCCTCTCCCACCTCCTTTCTCTTTCTCCCTCATCTTTTGTATTCTAATTTCCCTCTCCTTCTTATACTCTGCCTTCTGAATGCCTTTTCACAGCATCTGATGAAGTTAGCTTCAGCTCAGGAAAGCTTGTGCCCCTCCCCCGCCCCACACACGCACCGAGTTTGATTAGTCTATAAAGTGCAAATCTACCTTGCCTTCAAAATCATGTAATGTCAGAGATCCTATGAAAAAAGTTACTGCATTTACCTAGCTACAGATGGTAGAAAGTCATTATGTTCATTCCTGCCATCTGATCTTCTGACAACCCTTGAAAATCTAACCAGACCCCTAGATTTTGAACTCAATGAACAGAGGATGGGCAATATGGTGGTTAGGGCAGCAGTTCAGGATTAAGGGGACTGGAGTCTCACTCCTTGCCCTGCTACATAATTTCTATGTAACCAGGCATTTAGACTATGGCATAGCTCTCCATATGTAAAATGGGAATATTAACACTTCCCTTCTTGTGAACTGGAATTGGTTCATGCTCAGAACTACCCAAATAAAAATGCTATTTCTAGTCGAATTAGTAATGATGTTTTGCCCAGGCTAGCATAACTACTGCAGTTATTGGTTTTGCCAACAAATAACAAACTAGGGAAAGTCCTCAGATAAATGAATCAGAATAAAGGATATTTGCTGGAATGTGCACTAGAAAAAGTTGGCTAGTGATCAGACCCAGCTGTTGCATAGCTATTGAGGATGAACCTGAACATCACAAACAAGAGGAAGCAAAGCAACCAATTTCCCCACCACATCCTCAAACCCAACCAGGCTCCAAATAACCAAAATACTGCACAACAATGGGATAACATGTGCTAGCAAATAAATTAGAATGAACCTAGCTGTTACAATCAAAAATAAATTCAAGCTTAGAAGGCTGTGATCACACTTGCTTAGATACTTATCCAATAAAACACCCAACCCACTGCCTTCCCTCTTCCTTTCCTGTGCCTTGCCATCTCTGAAAACTTTAAAGGTGTTTACATCTAAGTGGTAACACCTATACAGAGTGTTTAAATACAAACACATGTAATATATAATGCCCAGTACACCTATGTTCATTTTTACTATGAAATGAACTGAGAATAATTTCCAAGTAATCTACTGCCTCTTTTTTTCTTGAAACAAATGAAAAAAAAATCCCCAGCACCATTTAACCAATGTTATCATATATTCTAATGTTGTACAACAGGCAGACTGTTAGATCATTTTAAATGTTGAATGTTGTTGTTTCACTGGGTACCTTTTAAGCTTTTTTTTTTTTTTTTTTAACTGATGAATAGTCCTTCTGTATTAAGATTCCAGGTTTGTTATTCAAATTATCTGTGGCATAAGCTCTCTGTAAGCAAAGGCTATTTTTTGAAAATGAAAAGTCCCCGTAGTAGCAGATTCAGAGATTCTAAGATTCCAGACAAACCGCATTGTATTAATTTTCCGACAGTTTCCTGCATTAAAAGAAATCTGCACCATTTGCTACAAAATACTTCAGTTCTCAGCTGTGGCCATTATGTTTTGCTCAGCTACAACTTGACCCAGAATGTCTTTTTTTATGTAGAGACGAAAGATCTAAGCAACCAAAACCCAAGTCTTATCATGGAAAGTGTCAAACAACCTGAACTATAAGCTTCCCTATGAGTTTTACTTATAATAAGCCTGCTTGTCTCTCTACATATATGTATGTAAGAGAGACAGTCTAACCTCTAGAATAATTCAGGCTTTGTTTGGATGCTCCTGTAATTTTGATATTTGAATTCTATCGTTTTTGATGAAGCTAAAAATCTGTGTTTAAAACTAGAAGAAGTTAAATTTAGGTATTTTCTCTTTGCCATGATGGGCTAAGTTAGAAAGATGGGATGAGCCAACTATAAAATGCAGTGAAGTGATAATGGTACTTTTATCATCTCAAAGTCAAAAATACTGAGAATCAACCAAGATTGCAATCTGTAAATAAAAGGGTGAATATTGACCTTCTAGGATTAAAGCATTTTAGTGGCGTTTGATATGCTCTAAGTGGATATCCTGTGATTTTCACCATTCCTGCTACTTCCCTATTTATTTGCCCCATCTGAATAAGGAGAGGTCATAATTCCAAATCACATCATCACCTGAGCACAAGGTGTCAAGTTCTGACTGAAGTCAGATCTCCTATTTATCTCACCAGGGCCAGAAATTTACTCAACAAATCTTGAAAGCTAAAATTGCCAGCCAGTGTATGAGGACAGTAAAACCAGCAGATAAACTTTAGAGGAGACGGGCTATTAAAGGGTAGAATAATGGTTATGTGCCCTCACAAGAGGCACTGAACTATAAAAGGCAAAGCCAAAGGGGTCATGTTTTTAAAGTGACATGATGTCATGCTGTCATGATTCATCCCTGACCAGTGTGTGTCCTAAAATGAGGCAATATTACATAAGAAGCAGGACAATCTGATAAAAAAAATTAAGAGCTTCAAAAGTACTCTCTTCTGAAGACGAGTAAAAGAAATGCAAGGGTATAGGGTTTGCCTCAAATCTCACTGAAGTCATCAGGAAGATTTCCACCAACTTCAATGGTCTTTGGAAAAATTTCAGCAGGGAGAAGAAGAATTCTCCAAAGATTCTCTAAAACTAAGTTTAGGGTTCTTTTTATTTGCTTTCTGGATCTTGAACTTTAAGATATTATATTTTATAAACTTTTCTCCTGCAACTATAAGTGCTGGAAATTTTCTTTTTTTTTCTTTTCTTTCTTTCTTTTTTTTTATTTTTTTATTTTTTTTAACTGAAAACAAAGATTCCTGAGTGTTGGCATAAGTCCACAACTGTAAGGACAAAAACCAAAAGCTGCAAAATTCCCAACATAACTGCAGGAGCAGCCATTCTGCCTTTGGTCAAGATGTCTGTGCCTTACTGTATAGAAAACACATGTAAAATCATCATCTAGATCACCAATGGGATTTCTGATAAATAAGCCACTACTGGACAAAGCTAAATATTTTTTTCTATTTACTTACACAGCAGACCACCCATCTGGAAATGGTATGCAGCACAGACAGCAATCATTTTTAATGCTTCACAACAAGGTCAGAATGTTAGTAGCTTTATAACGTCTTAGATAATGGATGAGAAAGATGCTGAAGGAGCTTTTGGTTCATTTGATATTATAGCCATTATGCTCCAAGATGGCACCAGGAATTATTTTTTTCTAAAACAGGGTACTCCTGAACAGGCAAGAGGACATACTGGGTATTTTGACTGCTTAGTGCTTTTTCTACATAGGCGCGATCAATAGTACTACTTTACAAGCACCCAAGCCAATAAAACACACTATGGTGTTTTTATTCTGAGTTGGTTGTTCAGAAAGCACAAAGTGCTAAATTTTGGACTTGCTTCATATTTACTCCAAAGCTATTAGCTATAAGAATCTCTTTTTTTAACCTTGCAGGCTGCTTGTCACAGTCTTCAAATATCCTCTTTATTAGGTAGTGAAGGATTCCCTAGATTCTGCCTCATTTCAATTATCCAGGTTTAAAGACTTTAAAACATTCATTCTTACATATAGCAGTTATGCAGAAGATGGAATTATATTACTTTCCCAAAGCTAACTACATGCTGAACTTGCCCACTGTGTCCATTATTGTCCAGAAGCTTGTATAAGCATCATTACCCTAGATCCTTTTAAAACTGTCTGTAAAGCAAGGTTAAAACTCATCTCTCAGCTGAATTAAGTCTCATTTTAAACACCCTTATTGTTATTACACATGCATCACAGTTATAGTTGCCCATTTGTACAACTACAGTTAAGTCTGAGTTGCTGCTTCCATTATAAACATTAATCATGGGTTTATAACTACTGCTGAAATTTGTTCTCAATCAAAACTCTTCTTTCTGATTTCAATATTTTTTTTCTTTTTTTAGCAAAATTATTTTAAATAGAAAAACAAATAAACCTTGATGCTAGAAGCTCTCTGGGTGAATATTATACAATACCTGAGATGTTTGTTAATGCCAAAAGTACTGTTAGGCTTGTATAACACCAAATCAGCTTTGATTTGAAAATGAAATTAGACTGTTACTAGTGAGTATCATTGACTATGCTCTCTTATAATTATTCAGATATTTTGTTCTTATTTAAATAGCTGCAATAACAAATTTTGAGTAGTTGACATTGTGCACTGATTGACATTGAAACCTGCTGTGATTAACCATGCCAAGAAAGAACAACAGGATATAGTTTAGGAGAAAAGATCTTTCAGCTAAAGGCCAAGCAAAATAGTACTGGAAACCTATTCAATATTTTGAGTCAATAGAGCTAACTCTTTTTCTATGCCCAGCTTAGATGAATGGCTTGGCACAGAGGCGCTTTGTGGATGACCGCATCCTCACCTCAGGCTACAGAGCACTAGCACAGCTGTTCCACAGCCATTATTGCAATAGCCTCTGTGGCTGCCATGTCCCTTATCAAGGGGCTAGAAATGGAGACTTGGCCAGCATATCAGTGTAGATTTGGATCTACCAACTGTACTCTCTGTCCCCTCATTCCAGCTGTCCCTAACCATGTTGTCTTAGTCGCATGACAGCAGCACCACAGACCTGGGGAATGGCTCCTTTCTATATGTTTGTTACATTAGGTACCAACTCATTCTGGCACTGCAGCAATCCCACAGGATTAAGAGAGCATACATACATGACTTCAGATGTACAAGGTATGCCTTTATATTGGAGTGTTCGATACTGCAGATTTCACTGCTGTGGTGATCATAAGGATTGTGAGGGGTGATCTTTAAAGGAAGACCATCTGAGGTAGACTCAATGCTGAGAACGTTGCTCATTTAAATGACAGCTTTTGGATAGAAACATATTACTTGAAATAATTCAGACCACACATTCAAATGCCTAGATACACATCCTCATCTAGGATAAATCAATCACCTCTATCACAGACAGTGCAGCTAAGTTATTTTGCATCAACTGGGGATCTGACCCCATGTATTAATCCCACACTTATTCCTAGATTTGATTCTCTAGAAACCAACTTGGCCAGCCTACGAATCAGGAAGATCTCCCACTCCTAGGAGCTTTCCTTTTTTTTTTTTTTTTTTTTCCCCCAGAAGGGAAGGATCACTTACAGAAATGCACTTCTGGCTACTCCGGCTCCTCTATCTGTGACACCCTGCCCATATACCACCACAGAAGGAGGCTTAGGGTAGTCTGCATTGCAGGTTAACAGCATGGGAAAGAGTAACTGTAGAGTCCCAGGTCCCCAGCTGGGTCAGAAGTGGATAGGCAGGGAATATGCAGAATATTCACTGTGTGCACAGAATGGAAAGTGAGCCACTGCTTTCCTAGATCAGTAACAGACTACTTTCCTCCCACAAGAGCTGCTCTTGGAGTAATACATCTGTGTACTGCTACTTACACAACCGCATTGTTGCTACAAACTGGTATTTATAGGCTGGGATACCTCCTAAAACTACCAGATGGGAGTCAGCCCACTTGAACATAAGGCTGATCCAAGACACCAACCCATGCAGTAAAAAGAGCTGTGACTGGAAGACATAACAGAAGTCATCTATCTACAAACGCTGAGGCTAAGACATGACAATCTAAGAGAAACATGAATGCAATAGAAGAGTTTTTCTATGGTCTTATACAGGTTTAAGGAATTTTAAGAAACAAAGGCTATTAACTGTGTGCAGGAGGAAAACCTTGATGGTGAAAGGCACTTTCTTTTCTTCTGCTACCATGGAAACCAATAGTTATAAAAAGCAGGACAAATGAAGAGAAGAGGAGTTAAATGAATTACTTTGTTCTGGTGAATCATCATGGTTACCTTGACATAAGTGACAAAATCCATTTACAGTAGCATACATGAATAAAAGGACTTTCATGTGCTGCATAACTAGCTGTCCAGGTGTGTGTTAAGTAATGTAGACAAATCAAGATAAAAGGAGGCAATATACATGATGTCATTTGCTTAAGAATGAAATAGAGCCTGGTCCCTTTAGCGCTCAGTAAAAGATCCTCCTTTTTTAAATCTACGTAGAGTTTGCAAGATTTGACTTACTGGTAACAAATGTATGCTTCCTTTAAATGGAAAGCAACACTGAGCAAGGGTCTTGAGAGCTGTGTACTGACTGGATGCTTGCAAAGCATTCTGGGTTCTTTGTTCTAATTTCTTAGCTACCCCCAAATGTTAGATGTTTATTTTGTTATTTTAAAATATGTTGTTATTTCTCATTACTGTTTTGTGTGTACGTGTGAGCATGCGTGTGCATGCATGTGTGCGTGCGCGCTTCTAACTTTACATTATTGGCTGAAAGGACCTCATAGTACTGTGGCAGCAGTTAAATATTACACCCAAATAAACTGAGGTTCAGGGACATTAAGTAACCTTTCAAAGGTCATTTAAGTAGCCTGAATCAGTAACAGAAACTGAATTCAATCCTCATGGCACTGATTCAAGTGCTCTAAACACAAGACCATTTTTTCTTTTTGTTGTATGTCACTCTCCTAAAGACTTCGAGAACCTTTTCTCAGGCAGCGTGGGAAATACCTGAGAAACAGCCAAGTTACAGGAAAAAAATAGTGGGTCTCCTCTTCTTGTTTCTCCTAATTCTTTGCCATGTGGAAAACTTACTATGCTGTCTTTTTAAAGGTGTACAACCAATTCACAGTACAGGTTTCCCTCACTTTATGCTGTACATGCATTCCTGGAAAAAGGCGTATAACTTGAATTCACATAAAAGGAACCCACTTTACAGTGTAACAAAGAGGGGTGTTTCCAAGACTTTGACTGTATTGACCCCCAGACCTATTTCTACCTCTTTTACAAGATAATTTTGGTACTTACCAACAGCAGATAGTACACACAAGCACAAGGCACTATCGTTGTGGGGATGGCAACTACAGAAATACGTGTTGCAGACAACGAGCAAGGAGCACAGATCCACATAGGACACTATATTTTGGTGCACATCACTCCCATAACACACCTCATAAAGCAGCTGACTGCAGGCTTCCACCAGACCAATCACATGAAAGAGTGAATTTACCTAGCATACAATTAATTGTTGGTATAAAAAAGACCATTGCATAAGAGCAAATTCGTACATACAGAACCAGCATACAGCGAGGGAAACCTGTATAGCCACAGTCAGAAATAGAAGAAATAAGTAGCACAGGCTTGAAATAGTTGCTGACTCCTTGTGAGACATATTTCTTTTACAGATTTAAAAAAAAGGCGAGCACCTGCCTCAGTTATATGCTAACACCAACTAAGTCTTCTGGAATACTATTTTGTGTTTAGAATTGAGAGCAATCTATTTCACAATAGGTCCTCCATGAAGGCTTTGCTACGCCATTCTCAGCTCTGCTCATCTTTCTTTCTACACTCTCCTAAGGCTCTCTCTCAGCCTCACCTTCACGCAAACGCTTTTTTTTTTTGCTAAGAAGATGGCTCAGTTGCATATCAAATACAATATTGTTTGTGCCAATAGCTATTATGTGGCCTACTCGGCCTTGCAATATTGTCATGAAGATTTAACAGGTGAGAGAGAAATTCTACCCACCCAACCTATGCCAAGATTATTTTTAAAAATAATTATATTTTACTTGCCTGTCAAAAAGACATGACTAGGAGTTTGCAAGGCTGGGCTTGTTTCTGCTTTCTCTTCCACTATTGTAAATCACAAGTAACATCCACTTAGTCACTGGAAGTACATTGGTGTAAAATTAGTTTAAGTAAAACAGAGTCCAGCACATTAAGATGATAGGGATGATAACACCTGGAAGGCTTTCCAGTTTTTTAGTTCTTTTCACAACTCTATTGCTCTCATATTCTACTATATTTTTGCCATTGTTACTTGTTAGTATCCCATCTGACCAGAGGGGAATGGACTACATGAGCTCTTCAGCTCTCTTCCAGCCCTACATTGCTATGATTCTATAAAGACCCTCATTCCTTCAAGAACTGATCTAAAGCTCTTTAGTGTCAAAGGACTGACTTCTTTAAATGTCAATAGGTTTTATGTCAGGCCCTTGCATAGCAGAGTTGTCTTGACTGAAATATTACATAAATGCAAAGTGAAGGTGGTTTACTTCCCAAATTAAATTAATTCCACACAGAGAAAAATATAGGTCAAGATACTAGAGGTTAGATTGTTCTGACATGAGTAAACTACATGTACTTACATGACTAGATGTCAAGTTAAAATATGCTTTTTGGGTTTGGGGCCTAAATGTGCATAACCTGCACTTTTTGTGCATAACTAATTTCAATTCTTCATTTAACATAATCATTTCCCACCTCCCTTACCCCAAGCTATTGATTGATGAGAAAGTTCCCAGAAAAGGAAGGTTTTTTGTATATTTCAGAAAACTGGTAGTGCAGGCACCTTTATTTGGAGTCGAAAGCCTTCAGATAGCACGGTATGTGGAAGACTGACAAAATTTCAATTTCAGTTCAGTTGGCTCAGACAGTCCAGCTAAACTGGGCCAGCAAGTCACTTTGCACTTCCTTGATTCATTTACCAAACAATTGTTGTAAGTGCTTTCCCCACTTTAACTGTTCCATGTCCTCCTGCTGGACCTTTACAAAGCCTACTGATGAAAGGGCATCAGACTGAAAATGAGAATCTAAACCACTAGTGGCAAAGAAGCATGTTAAAAAGTAAATGCTGCAGTTTGTGCAAGTCCATTGAATTGCTCAGGACATACAGACAAATAAAAGTCAGACATTTAAATGGATTTAAAATGGCAGTCTACAACTTTATCATTCTACTGCCGGATAGAAGTGATGTATCCCCACCCATTCTATTTAACTGGGCCACCACCTACCGCTATGGACTCTGCTCATTTCTCAGTTCTCTACCTCATCTTTCCTCTAAAGAAGAAGGGGTAGAGATCTTGAGCTACAAAGATTTTAGGCCTTCACTTCTTACAAACACAAGGTCCATTAGCAGCAGATTGCATTTACCTATGGGATCTGGTGCTTTCAGCCTTTATGTGCTAGAAACAGTGGCCACAAGTCATGACAAACTAAATATTTATATATTACCTATTTCACATGAAACTTCCTAATCCTATTCTTTTTTTCCCCCCAGCTCTGGTTCCACCATGCTGTCAGAAAGGTAAATCAGATTAATTTGGTCCAAAATTCTTTCCTGATCACCAAAGAACAGGCAATGGGTTGGAAACACAGTTTAACATGTCCAACTATAGAGACAAGGGCAGATGCCAGATTGCTGGGAAAGAGGGTGCACAAGGCCAATCAGCTCACTAACAAAATGAAATGAATCACATGGGAAGAAGTGCCTCATAACAGACATTTTCTCCTCTAGAAGCAGTGCAGCCCTTTGGACCTGAACAGCACCAACACTCAAATTCACCAACACTCAAAGTCATTGGGGTAAGAGGGCATTTTTCAGGCAAAAGAATCTCCCTCAAGACTTCTCTTCCCTACAGTCCAAACTTTCCTTAATGTTCTTAAACAGGTTGCAGAAGACGCAGAAAAATTATAGGTCTGAGTGTGAAGTAATCAGATATACTCTATGTACTCTTAGGAATGAGAAAATATGTGGATTTACAGGCTACACATTCTCTTTCATTTCAGAAATACTAGCCTTTCCCTTCAACTTTCATACTAAGTCTTCAAATGAAAATGCATAGAGCTTTCCAAGAGGAGCAGACTGTGCATTTGAAAGGACAAGTAACATTTCCCATGCAAAGAAAACTATCTAATTTTTAGAGAGTCAGTTGCCTTTGTGAAACTATAATGAGGGTATATAAGCAAGGCCCTATGGAATTCATGGTGGAATTGGCATATGCTGCAGCTCCTTTAACCTTGCAGGTTCCCCTGTCTGTCCCTCCCCACCACTACTGATAAGTGGAGGAGCCTTACTTGTAGCTCGCAGTTTTCACCTGCCTGCCAATCAGGAGAAAGCCACAAGCGGGACCCCTCCACCTATCAGCAGTGGTGGTGAGGGACACACGGGGGAACCTGCAAGATTAAAGGAGCTGCAGCACATGCCAATTCCACCACGAATTCAGTAGGGCCCTGCACCAATCACCAATGGGGGGGTGGTGTGGAGGACCCTACAGGATTAAAGGAGCTGAAGTACATGCCACTTCCACTACGAATACGGTATGGCCCTATATATAAGCATTGATTAAAAGTCAAAAAATGCATTAAACAGAGTGAACATTCATACATGTGGGAACTAAGCTGCCACCATGACCATAACATGAACATAAAGTTTTCCTAATTTAGATAGGTTCAAAGGCTTTTAATATAAATTTCACAGTTATTTACATCTATATCTAAATCACTGAGTTATTGTGCTTTTCAGTCTGAAATTGCAGTTCATATTAGAATGCAAAAGTTATCTTATCTACCATTTATGAAATAGGAAGAAAGCAAAACTTTCTTTTACGTCTCTTCTTCTTTATCAGTTTGTCACAATCCATTCCACAACCCCAACCATTTACCATGTAAGTCAGATTTAATTCCCCCAGTTTACCAGGTTTCTATCACTAATGAGTTGGCCATAATTCCATTTACTACTCTAAAGGTGGTTGTATAGAACCTCACTGTGAGAAATCAGACATGTAAGACTGGAATCTCATACTTCAGATTGGAGAGAGTTTCCATACTGAAGCACTATTTTTCTTTCCCTTGATATGTTCACACAAACTATCAGGCTTATTCAAAGAGCAAAAAGAAACTGCCTCTTGAAAGTCCAAAGAAAATCAGTGAAATTGCTTTTAAATTACAGGTCATTTAAAGGACTACTATGATTTGAAATGTTTTGCCAAATATTTTTTTTGTATGACTGAGATAAAAATCAACTTATTATCCCCCCAAACTATATAAAGAAAGCTTGAGCTTAATAATGTAAAAAGCTATTATTCAGCCAAAGAGAATGTCAGTTCTGCATTCTGTAAAAGGAGCAGGATCAAAACAAGCTGGCCTTTGAGACAACACATGTAGTCAGATGGGCTTTCTGATGTGATCATATTTGCCATTTCTACCATGTTGAGGAGAGCATGTATGTACTACCACTTGTTTTCTTTTATTATTTCTTTGCCAAGCAGTGGGGGGACCTGCAAAGGCATTATGTATCAGCTGTCTCTACTGACCTTTTTCTGGAGCTAGTGTCATAGTTGAACAAATGAGAAAACTTCTTGAGAATGTTCATGATTGCATACATCAGACATCGTATGGAAGATTCAGTCAAGGTGTTAAAGTTTAGAAGACAACAATCTCAGAAAATGAGTTTTTCCATGTTACTTGCTTTGGAGATGAAGAACAAAGCTGGCAAAATAAGCTAAAATCCTACAGTTGCTGTACTCCATGAAGGCCATTTAGTATTTTGAGATTCCCTGAATGTGGACATATGAAGTTAAACTTGGCTTCTCACCAATCCAGGGTGCCCAATACACACAGAAAGGCAAATTCTGCTCTCTCTACCAGAGGTATGTTTTCAGCACCCTGGTCAGCAGATGTTTAGTTGGGAGGAAAAAGCTAGAACAGGTAGAGGAGCCCATACTCTGTCTATGGTCTCTGTTGGACATAGAGGGAACAGACAGAAATGACAGTTTTTGAGCAATCTGGCCCATGAAAGCACTCTACAGCTGTGACTTAACACACGCACAGCTGCAAAGCACTTTAAAAATAACTAATCATGCGAAAAATTAAACCTGGTTAAATCAGGTATTACATTAAAGCATTCAAAAGCAGTGTCTTAATTAATTTTCCCTCTAGGGTTAATTTTTCATGCAAAGGGTGAGGCTGGGCACCCCTGGGCTGTGAGAGGGAAGGAGAGGAAGTTGCTGGCTGCTGAATGGCCAGAGCTAAGGGGAAGGGGAAGGTGGGGCAAGAGACAGGGGGGTGGAGGGGGAACAGGGCCTTCTTGCCTAAGAAGCTGGACCTAGATCCCCCCCAATTCCCCATATGGGGTAGCTGGTGTTGGGCCATGAGGTGAGGAGGCCTTGTTTCCCACCCCCACCCCTCAGCTCTCGCCATTCAGTAGCTGGGAGCTCCCTCACTGACAGCCCTGGAGGGGGGAAGGCTGGGAGGGCAGTTCAGCAGCATCCAGGGAGGTTGCTGAAGTGCCCCTCCCTGCTGGCCTAGGCTGGTTCAGGCTGCCTCCAATTTACCCCCCTCCCTCAATCCAACAGATGAATATCTTCTGGGTTGGGAAGGGAGTGGGCACTTTAACTCATGGCACTTTATGTAAAGCATCATGACTTAAAGTGGGGCATTAACATCTGTCTGTGCTTACAGTGTGAGCAAGTGGCCAGGACCCAGCAACCAAGGCATGCAGGCAGAAAGTTTGAGGGTGCCACTAAAAGCCATGCTGAGCAATGTTATAAAATATAAAATTTGGTGGCAAAATTAGCCCCCTAGCTACAGGATCCCTTTCCTCCCAACCCTCCCCCCCCCCACACTTACACACACGCACACTTGAAAGCCTTGGGTCCCCCCCACCCCCATCTTCTGGATTCTAACCATTACTGCTGTCGAAGTCTTAAGTCTTTGTCTCTCTGTTGCAATACCTCCTCTTAGTTGGCATCAAGGGCTTGTGACCCCCTTTCTGACTGCTAGTCCCTCTACTGATCTTCACTCACTTTATATGGCTCTATCCTGTTCAAGCATTTTGCTTAACATCTCGTAATTCAGATATCTGTCTCATGTTTATGCTCCAGTATTTAGACTAAACACACTTAGCCACAGAAAGTGTAAATATAGACATTGGATTTATGACACATTATAAGCTGCCTGAGATCTGACTTCCCCGGTACTTCTCCACTATTCATCCCCCTTCTCTCTTCCCACCCCACCCAGCCTGTCTCTCACTCATTGATGACCAATCTACACCTTCACTGACTGCCCCTATCTTGCATGCATACCAGCCCACCCTCTGGCTTCTTTACTTTTCATTCCATCCAGGAAGAGCACACATCAACTGCTGAAACGTCCTTAGCCTGATGAAGGGTTTTGGAACCCGAAAGTTTGCTTAAAAATTGTTTTCCAACTATTTAAGTTGGTCTAATAAAAGATATCAGATTCACCCAAAGAACCTTGTCTGCCTATTAGCCACAGGAATGCCTTTGAGATGTTTTTGAATATCTCTGTTTGTGGAAAGACCTGTAAAGGTTTCATGGATTTGTTAATAGTTTCTATGAGGCCTTTCCTCAGGATGTTCACAGTCTGCTGCTCTATTCTATTGCCAGAAAATTTACAGTACTGATTTCTTGTTTTCTTCCTTTGCTATGTCACATACCTCAGGTACTTGAGAAGCAGAGCAGCTGGGAGATTAATGAAGCAGGAAGATTAATGGAGCAGCAGATCACAAACAGTCAAAGACGGAGAGAGAAACTTGGTGAATCATGCCATCCCCCATTTAGCATTGAACAATGTGAAGGGAGCTCCAAAATAATCTCACCTGTGAGACACGTAAAACAATGATTCACAACCTCTGCCTGACCCAAGAGCTCAAGATTTTCTAGGGTCTTCTTCTGCTCCCCTTCAAATTGCCAAAACCTAATGTTAATGAGGGCAGTAGAGAACATTCTACCAGTTATTCACTGTTGATTTTAGGGGTGCTTATTGTGTGATCGTCAATGATGGAACCAGGAAACAATGATGTGCTTCCCCATCCCATCATTTATCTTAAACTACATTTTAGCAGCACAGTTGGGAACAGGACAGAATTGCCACCTGCACCCTACCTCCCACTTCACTGAAAGCATGGATTACAACATACATTTTGTACTTCTCTCTTGCTCCCTCTTCTGTGCATTTAAGCCAAGGATTATTCCAATGGACAGTCACTGAGAAGACAATAAATAGCAGGGCTCAGCAAATATTTCACAACAAATAATTCATCTGAAGCGCTTGCCAGAAAAACTCAATTGTACACATGTTCATGGAAAGCAAAACACACAAGAGATGCAAGTAGGGCCAAAGCTAATTCATTTAACAAGTCAAGTTAGTATTTGCAAAAGAAAATATTCTTCCCTCTCATTGGTTCTTTCCAGCTTTAATTGGTCTCAGCTTTCTGATTTTATCCTGCTTCTGCTAAAAAAAAAACTGGTTTATTATGTTTTTATATTTCCTGTGGATATAAGTTGTGGTTTGTTTCCTTGGGGTTTTTTTTTAACTTAACAGTAATAAACTTAGAAATACTAAACAAAATTGCCTTAACATGTCTATTACTCTCAAATTACTTATATATTCTATTCAGATTCTTACACATATCACTGTGTATTCTGAGCACCCTCCTCTACTGCATTATAGGACATGACTAGTAACTGTCATAAGTAGTCCTCACTCTCTTTGTCCCTCTCCCATTTCCTGGAGGAGAAACTCTGTTTGTAGGATTTGTTTGCTTTTTTTTTTAATGCACACTGTGAATAACATTCTAGTTGTCTACCTAAGCACAAATCTAACCATCCCTTGCCAATCTTATCTTTCATGTATAGAGACAACTGAGAATCACAATAGCACTCTTTCCAGAGTCAAGCCTTGTGGTAGAGAATTAAAATGCCTTCCTTAAATAGAATATATACAAGAGATTCAGAGGCTTTGCATTTATAGAGTGACACTGAACCTAAGTACAGTTCTTCATACATATTCATCTCATTCAAGATACTGACTATATTCTCCTGATAGTCAAACAAAAATATGTTAAGTAGTCTGACAGAGTCTGACTAAAGCAGAAAGTAGGAAAAAAAATAATGTTAAGGAAAAAATATCAGTCTTTAAACCTGTCTGTGCCAAGATACTGTAGGGATCTCAGGGAAAGGGGAGTATTATAATTCAATCAAATTATCATAAACAGGTAAGGTAAGAATGGTACTTCAATTGCTTTAATTCTGAATTGCTCAGTGTTTCTGATAACCTATAGATGAGAACATGATTACAGGTGGTCTCATATTACCACTTAGTTATCAAAAGGCAGTAGACTTCAGAGTAAACCTGAGACTGCATGATATGCATTCAACATGCATGGGGCCTCTTGCCCAAACTACAAGAAGGACAAGAACGGGCTTTCCTAACAAAACCCTAGAGTGAGACAATCTCCACAGAACAGACGAGCCCATGCAGAAATGACAGTGGCAGAGTTTCAATGCTGTTTGGGATTGGCTTTTGTCTTCCATAACCAAATCACCAACCAGTTGCATTGCCATTACCTGGTCATGCAGCAGAAGGAACAATGATCAATAAGCAGTCAGCTGAAGAAACTGGAGGGAGGCCTGCAAACTACAATAATCTTTGGCCAGTCTAGGGGAATTTATGTGCCCTCTTGTCCAAGCCCTGCAGTTTTCAGAGATTGGTTGAACCTGAGGACAGTTTTTTTAAATGTCTAACATACCAGAAAAAAGGCAGTCCCTGGAATAAACCCTGGAATGCAGTCCAAGTTTATCATAATGGATTGTTGTTTAAACTGAAGAATAAATGACTGCTAAGGGTATTTTCCAGGCCTACAGAACTCCCTGTACCCACAAAAAGATGGGACCTCTGAAAACTTTCAAGATACTGAACTAGTCCAGCTACTGGAAAAGCATCATTTATAACCTCTAGAAAGTAACTGAAGTAACATTTAGAAATATCAAAACATCCCAAATTCCCAGTAAAAAAGCCAGAAATCCCTTTATAGAATCAAGCACTATCCCTGGCCTTATTCATATGAATCAGGAGTTGAATTTGATGTACTTTTCTACTTCTGGTCATAGGGCACAGACAGGCAGTCTTCAAGATAGTATAATTTCTATTGAAAAAATGAGAGAAAATTTAAGTTGCCTTAATCCTATTCAGTGCTAACAAACTTAGGTTCATACTGGCACTATTGCTGCCTGTCAAAAATGACCAAGAGTCTGGAAAATTGCAATGTACAGGTTAATCTGTACGTAGTTTCCACTGCCAGTCCTCCAATATACTCTCATCTTTTAACAAATGAAGCTGAGGAAAAACTTGCCCATCCACTATTTGAAAATGAAATTCAAACTGTTTCTAAGAACAGAGAATGACAACATCCCAACTCCAAGACTTTTTTTTTTTTGTTTACCCCAAATAGTGAAAACTTGCCCCAAAGGGTAAAGGAAAAACTATGAATAATCCATGAGCTTGTAAGGATTTCTAAGAAAGGGAAGTTTAGCATTATTATCCTGCTGCTGTACCTCAAATCAGGTTTGAATTGCACTCTTATTGCTGGACTGGCACTTTCTTTGAATGATAGCTGATCATTCATTGGGCCAAAGAAAAGATAGGCTTCTGTTTCACAGACATTAAGTTGCTATATGTCCAGTGAGAATTAGGGAAATAGCTATCCACAGAAAATGCTCTCTCATTTTAAAACCCAAGATTAAAAACAAAAAAGCAATCACAAACTTTTACACAGTTTTTAATCAAATAACATTAGAAATTAACAGAAAAGATTCAGATGTTTATGATGGCATAGCACAGAGGCGCATGCTGTTAAAGGATTGAACTTAATTCCCTCTTTCTTGGGGTAGAACTGGACCACACTGAGCCACCCCATAAGCTAGAGTGCTTTAGAAACTTCCCTAATTCATTTTCATATACAATCTAGGCACAGATAGAGCACATAATGTTCCTGAACTGCCCTTGACCACCCTCTGTTCTAGGCCTAACTCGGAGTCAGTGCAGAAACTAGCTATGCTGGTTCCAAGCCAGCTAAGAGCCCCCTGTTGACATGCACATCATTAATTGGGCAGAGACAATTCCGTTCATAAAAGGCCCATAAATATATATGAGATATGATATTTTGTTATGTAAAATGAGGTCTTGCTTTTACAAATGCACTTGCCTAAGTCACTTTGGGCACATGTTTCAAGTAACAAAGCTATTACATTGCTAACTTAAGAGAGGATGCTGGGATTGCTGAAAGAAGATAAAGATATAATGCATTCATTCACTCACAAATATACCCACCTAATTGCTGACTAGTAGAATACCTACTGATTTAATAGTCTGCTTTGATAAAATAAATATACTATTGTATCTGTTACTTATACCTAATACATCTGACTTGAGTGTGTTTATGCAAAATGTGTAGATACAATGCATTTTTAGGTATAGGATTTTAACCTAATTCTGAAAAAAACTTATCTCAGCCTGAGATATTTCTCAACATGATATCTTGTTGCAGATTTGGCTAAAACTGAAATTGTAATAAGAACAATGTGAAATGTATTGTTCCTTTCTTGACAGTTTGTTCTATATTTCTGTTGTTGTCAGTTAATTTTTTTTAAATGATAACCAAAATCAA
This sequence comes from Crocodylus siamensis, assembly GCF_052110815.1. NCBI lineage: Eukaryota > Metazoa > Chordata > Crocodylia > Crocodylidae > Crocodylus > Crocodylus siamensis. The sequence continues at coordinate 154,904,115 of NC_143397.1, read as the reverse complement.
GGTAGGATTACAAAAACACTGGTTGGAGCTGTTAGGAAGTCTGTCTACCACTGCTAGGAAGATTAGCTCTATGGATTACCAGAAGCTTCCATTTTCTAAAATGTTTTAAAAGAAGTGCTTAAAAAAAATGAACAAACTAAGATAAAGAAGTTTTTGTTGATTCTGAAAAGTCCCATTCTGCCAAGAGCTCAAACTCCTATGAGAAAGTTTAATAAATATGTAAGTCTACTAATGACAACAGTCAAGATTATCAAAAATAAATGCCTCGCGTTAAGACCCTTGGGTAGAATTTTCAAAAGCAACTAAGGTAGTTGTCCGGCTGCCACTGGAAACACATGGGAGTTAGAAATCTCCATTATATCCCTTTGAAAGCCCCACACCTAAATCCTTGCTTAAGCACCTGATTTTCAAAACTATTAAATGGTCCTCAGCTGCTATTGAAATGAAAAGAAAAGGTTGCATGCTAAATTCTCTTGAAAATTAGGAGAATCCCTTAAATATGAACTTTTTAGACTGATTTTAGGCACATTTTTCAAGATGTTTGCTGAAGCATAGTAATAGTGATATCACAGAGTGACCCTTAAATTCAGATGATTTTTCTGTCTACATTTAGGATCTAGGTGGCTTACAAGGGGGAGATAATCTTATCACTATCATGATTTTTTTCTCAAACAAATTAACTTTCCTCACTGTACTCAGCCATCCTTTCTGTAATTCAGGTTTACTGTTGGCCAGTTAATTCAGTTTATATAGCATGACTAAATTATGCCCTATGTAAAACCAAATAAGGCATGCCCAAATACAGTCCCGTTATATTTGGTGGAGTTCTCTCTACATAAAAGTGGAAAGGCCCATATTCAAGACATGCAAAAAATAAATTTAATCTAAAAAGTACCTTTATTGATAACAACCACCACAATCACCACGACCACTTCTAGCCTTTCCCCTTAAATCCTCTGATGTGTTTCAACGTTAAGTTTCAAATTGGAACCCCTAAATCAAGTGTTGGAAGTTGAAGGGAATGTTCAGATTTCCTGTTTTTGCTGATTTTTCTGATATACGGGTGATTTTGGAGCTGTCATTACTGTGTTTCTGGCCGTAAGGCTCTGCCAAGGGCAGCCATCCAACCCTCTCATCAAAGGTCACTCTGTGGTGGGGATTGTGAAGTATTAAAGAGCTTAGGAGGAGGAAAAGATAATGACAAAATCCAGCGTTTTAACCCCCCCACCCCTCATACTAAATCCTAATAATGAACTTTCCATGTCATAAAGGTTCTTTATTGTAATTTTTGTTGATACTTTACCTTAAACATCCCTGAAAATAATGAAATATTTAATCTATTTCTTATCACCCGTCTGTTCTGTTCTTTCTAATATTTGCCGCTGATGTACAAACCAGATTAAAAATGTAAGTGAACATCAGTCTCTCTAAAATAATCTCAGCACAAGCAACATGATTCAGAAATATCTCCGTTATCCTCAGAATGTAAAACCAGGTCAGTAGTAAGCTATCTTGTATCTTAACCCCTCCCTATTAAAAACATGTAATATGCAAAATAAAGGACCATCTGTATGTCCCTACTACCCTACAGCAGACATCAGCAATCTTTTGGATAGGCAGACAGCTTTAACAGAGCCTGCCCCAAAGGCAGGCCACTGCTTCTGACCTGGCCAGAGCTGGTGCTGCTGTTTCCCCCTCTGTCACAGTGCAACTATCGCCACTTCCCTCCTACCCCACACTCTAGTGCCAACCTCCTAGAGAACTGCTGCAGATGTCCCCCACTCTCAAGTCACCACGGGTATCTAGGCTTCACAGGCCAGCTCTAATCACTAGGGCTGCGCAAAACAGCAGCTTTCCACTTTGACATCCGTTTTGACGGAAGTGTTTCATTTCGAGTTTTGTTTCGATTCAAAAACACTGTTCCGTTCCGATTCATTGAAATGGATACATTGTTTTAACACTCTTTCAACATTTCAGTCAGGCTGGGGAAGGGAACTCAGCTGGGCTGCTTCAAAACTCAAAATGTTTCAGCTGCCCTTATTTTGTTTCAAGGCTGTTTAGAAGCCTTTCATTTCATTTCAATTTAGCTGTTTCAAGCTCAAAATTAGTCAAAGAAATTAGCAAGAGAAATTTCGCACAGCCCTACTAATCACTTGGTGGGCTGGATCTGGCCCTTGGGCTGCAGGTCGCTGATTCCTAGCCTACAGTACAGTAGACTGCCTTTTAAGATAGGCTATTAATTACATTGTAACATGCATTTAATTGGTTGGTCATATATATGCAAGGAAAAGGTAAGAGGGTAGGACCTTCCATTACATATTTGAAACCACAGGAGTCAAAGTAGTAGTAGAAGGTAAGCCACAGTGGCATCTGATAAACTACCTGCATTCTTGATTAATCAAATTAATTATTTGACTAAATGTCCAGATCATTTGCAGATAATTTAGTATGTTTCTCATCTATAAGGGCTTAATTCCAGGATGTAAGGCACCATAATTTTTTGGTACTGCTGACAATTAATTATGGTCTATGACAGACTAATGCATTATAGAGTTCCAGCTGGAGTATTACTATTTGAGAACGGTCACAAGGGCAAGCTGGTGGATCAGCTGGTTAAGATAAGAGTAATGAGTAAAGAAGACAGAGTGTAGAACCTTATCCTTAAAAATTCTAGATGGGAAACAGAACTGAAAATATGAAAAAAATTATATCACGTACATGAACACTAGTAGGGCATGAGAAATATCCTCCCTGAAACTCCAGAATAACAGACTTGAGTGGATTCCTTAAGCCTCTACTACTGAGCTGCTTCTCCCTACCTTGATAATTTGGCTGTTGAAGGGGCAATATTGTGCGTCTGAAGATTCAGATTCAGCAAAACAATCACCGGACAGGGCTTACACAAATAGCCCACAATGGGAAGATATTCACGTTCTTTAAAATGAGCATTTAATGTGTTTAAATGTGTTGCTATCCCAATTGCCAAAACTTCTTTATTATAGCATGTTCCCTGTAAGTAGGTGTACCTGTCTCTACCACCCTTACTTTGAAAAGAATATAAATTCATTTTATATAGATCATATTATATACTTTTGTTTAAACTCAGGTTAGAAGGATTTTCTTCTCTTTAGCGCTTCCTCTGTTCCTAGTTCCTTTTGACTCTGAGATCTCAGCTCCCCTCATAATCCTAGTGTTATTAATAAAAGGAAGCAGCAAAAAACACCTATGGGTCTATTTGGGCATCTTTACATGCGTCTCAGGCGATGTGTGGGGGGGGGCACTTTAGTGACCTGTGCTAATTAAAAGCATTCAAATGGCACATGTATCAGCATCCTCCCCATGCTGAAAAACGGCAGAAGGGAACTTTGAACTAAAGCTCATCAAACGAGATTTAGTTCAAAGTGCCCTGCTGCCTTTTTTCAGTGCAGGGATGCTGATACACGTGACACCGGAAACTGCTGGAGTGCATCTATTTCCATGCTCCAGCAGACTTGATTAATTAAGTCTGCTCAAACACACTGGATTTCCATCACATGGGAGCTGGCTTCTTGCACATCTATAGGAGTCCTTTGATACCATGCTGAAAAACAGCATCAAAACTAGTACATATTTATGGCTTTTAAAGCAGAATTACATGATTATTTTATGGCATCAACACACGGCAATATTAAGCTTACAAGGAAGCTTTATGTCCCAGGGAAAGAAGTAATGCAGGGTACTTACCGGCAGCATGAGACGCAGCACAAAAGGGGCATAATGAAGAGCCCACGCGGCTCATCAGCCACCTCTTTATTCAATTACAGCCGGCCGATGATATCAGCTTCAGATGCCGGCCAGTGAAAATAAAATGGCAGCCAATGCCGCGGAGAAGGAGGGCAGCACAGGAGAGGAGCTGCAGCTGCTGCAGGGAGTGGAAGGGATCCTCCCCACAGGACCCACAGAGCCTGACAAGCTAGGGCAGATGCTAGCAGCACAAGGCAGAGCACCTCGACTGGAGCCCGCACGGGATGGCGAGGGAGCGACAAGGACGCCAGCCAGAGACAGAGCTAGAACTGTACCCGGAGGCAGAGCTGACCCCAGGTGAGAGTGTCAGGATGATGGGGGCAAGGAAGAAGCCACGCCAGGGGAGAGGACCCCAAGAGAGCCCTGAGAGGTTTACAGTTGGGGTGGGTATTGCCGTCCGTCCTAGCCGGGTTGACGGGAGCACAGGAGTGAATACTGGAGGCGATGGGTCAGGAGTAAAGCAACGCCCCCCAGCTGGAGTCTGGGGAAGGATAGTAAGGGGACAGGGGGAAGCCACATCAGGAAGTGGCTCATTATTCTGTGTTTTGTTACTACATTTTATTTAGTTACCCCGTGCAAAGGGGAGTAGGGGGAGAGTGCAGGTATCCCCGAGGAATGGGGCTGAGGCAAGATTTACCTTTTTTGTGTTTCCCTGAAAGAAGGGGCAGAGGCAAGGAAGGCCGAGGGGGTAGGCCCACATGGGTGAACATGGCTATAGGCCACGGGCACCTAGATGCTAAGTCAGAAGGCGTTATCCCACCGGAGGGGTGAAGCCAAAAGACGCACGACACACCGAACAACGAGCAAGGTCGGGGTGTAGGAGTGGTGGAGCCCTGTGAATGACCGCTGGGCAAACCACAGGCCACTGAGTACACTCGACGACCAATCCCGCCTACTGAAGAACATGGCTGGCGAGAATGGGGGAGGCGACTCAAGGGGGAGACATCTACTTGGTCTGCAACACAAGTCCATAAGGCGCTTGACATCTACCACCAGAGCAAAGGTTGCCCAAGAGTGGCTATTCGAGGCCCAAAGGCCACACTTTAACTGTTTAATTGTCATGCCTCAAACCTTTTGAACTTTTTTTCTGTTAAATGGCAATTCTGAATTTCTTGAGTTTGTAATAGGTGTCTTCAGGAAACTGGTAACATCCTTGTAACAGTTTTTTCTCTTAAGCTACTGATAGATACTCCCAGCTTGAGCTATTTTACCAAAAGTTATTTTTTCTGGAACTATAAAGTATAATTTCTTCTGACTAGAGTTTCAACTGATTAAATGAAAAGCAAGTTTCTGAAATAACAGGATATCTATAAAGTGGTCAGCATCTTCAACTGGTTATACATTGACATTGTTTCATACAAGTGATCATGGGAGAGGATTACTGAAGTTCAAGCTGATCAACATCTTTTCTTTGAAACATTTTGCAGCCCCCCACCCAAAAAAGTGATGGCTTCTGGATGAAAATGCATCTTTTTAGAGAAATTTTTGTCTTGGTCAAAATTAATAAATTAAACAGACTAAAATGTTTTCAGTAAAAATTCATTTTTAAAACCTAAAAATTTTATGAAAAAAACTGAGGGCATTTACTGGGAATACAAGATTTTTTCAAAATTTTCTATTAAAAATAACTAGCATTTTTCAACCAGCTCTGATCAGAATTCTGCACTTTTATTGACTCAGTAAAAAAAGCAGAAGGTCATGAGCAATCTTCGGATCAAACACTTAAAGGGAAAATCTAATAAGTATGTTGATTTCTTATTAATGTGATGTTGTTAAATCAGTACTTAAGTTATTCTCTCACCACTAAAGTCCTCAATTAAGCAGTAATGACTACTAATGCTGCTCTACGCCAAATTATTTTCTCACTTCACTGCTTTATTGAACTCATTTTGCTTAATACCTTAGGGCAGATTTGGCAATATTGTCAACTAGAGCCATACTAAAGAATATTCCCTGAATATTCTAAGGCAAAAGTCAATTTCAATTTCTCTACATTTGCAACTTTTTTCCGTTTGTGTTTCATGAATACTTGAGCATTTTGATTTTGCTAGTGCAACTTTCATTAAATGCAAATTATTAGCTTCAGTACTCAATGATTTGCCAAAGTAAAATTTGAATGATGTACTCCTTTATAATATTCACTACTTACACTGTGTGGATGCTGTTCTGTGACTGCATGACTTACAAAATTAAATCAACACAGTGTGAACTACAATCTAATATAAATTATGTGAGTAAAATATGTTTAATTAGTTACATAAAAAATGGGTGCCACTTAACAACTGAGTGATCAAAAAATCATTCCACTTAAATCCTCAACAAGTATCTTGCCCAAACAGTCAGATCTTTGTATTGTAAGGCCTCTGAGCTGACAATTCAAAGCCAAAGTGAACTATTTGGCCATGTCCAGATAAGTGGGCGCATGACTGCTGCAGCATCTCAAAGCAGTTTGAGGTGCTGCAGGAAGCACATTAGGAATAAAAATATTCCCCATGCTGCACATTTGTAGAACAGACTCTAAGTTTGATACCAGGAAATTCCAGTATTAAAAAAAACATGCTGGAAAAAAGTGGTGCTAGAGCATGCCCTGAAGCAACTGGAGGCTGGGTCTTCCAAAGAGATACTGTAGCACCCAGCCAGAGCATCATTATTCCTGCTGGATGTCCCTGCTGCTCCAGCACGCTGCCTCAGCATGCTGGAGCAAATAGAAGCAGGGCATGACTGCCAGCAGTGGCCTAGACCCAGGCTCTGTCCCCTGTAAGCAGGGGTGTGGGGTGGATGGGACAATGTGTGGGTGGGGGAGACTGTGCATGAGGAGTGGGTCTCCACCAGTGGGTCCCCCACCCACGCCCATGACGCATAGCTCCTGCTGCCCCCAGTGGCAGCAGCCAGCAGCTGGCCTTCAGGGCTCTCATGGCCCTCTACAGAAAGAGTCCCCTGGCACCAGAGACTTGGGGGCTACCTGTGGTGCATGGAGCTGGTCTGGCCCACTGACACACTTTCAGGCAGGATCATGCTGGCTCCTGCTGTCACCTGGGGCTCTCAGCCCAGCCAAATGGCACATGGGACATGTGGAGCCAGAATAGAGCCCAGGAGAATGATGTGCTGCTCCTGCATGCATTGCTGAGAGTCCCTGCACAGCAGTCTGTGCAGGGGGAGGCCAGCCTGGAAGGGAAGTGGCTTGCTCAGCCCAATCTCTGAGCCCTAGTTGAGGGCTCCCCAGAAATTACATGGGGATCACTGGGGCCTGGGCACAGGTGCAAGAAGCAGAACAGCAAGGGCTAACACTGCTCAGAGCCACAAAGCAGCAGGTGAGACAGCTGCAGCTGTACTCATGTCCTGGTGCTGGGAGAGCTGCTTCCAGAAGGGAGCTAGTCAGGGCAGGCAGGAGCTATAAATCGGGAGTGAGAGGCACTGGGGTGGGACTGTAAATTGGGAGTGAGGAGCAAGGGCATGGGCAGGAGCAGGGCAATGGCATATCAGTGCTGCTCAGTTCCACAAAGCAGCTGCAGTTCCAGCTGCAGATGTCCCTACAACCTGGTGAGCAAAGGGGGCAAAGGAAACTCTGATTTTTCTATGATAAAAAACAAAACCAAATGCCAAGATTTATAGATATTTAGAATTTATTTTATTATGATGACAGAGGCAGTGGTAGGCTTCCAAATTGCTTTAAAATTGTAAATATATCAATAAAACATTGCCCAACTGATCTTTCTCTACATAGTTGTATTTCATTTTAATCACAGAAGAACACGGATTTTGGATATTTTAATGAGAAAATTTGGGGAGGAGGGGTGTTAATCAGAGAATTCACAATTTTTAGAAAGGAAACAACAGGATCCCTGCTGGTGAGGCAAGTGGCAGGACCCAGGCAGAGAAGCCTGCCCAGGGCCAGCACCTGGGACCCAGCTGGAGGGCAGATGAGGTGGCTGACTTCCTGGACATTTGGGGCCAGGAAGATAAGCTTTGACAGTTCAAAGCAGGCCACTGCAATGAACACATCTTCTGGGCAATGGCTGCCCAGATGGCAGAAAGGGGAGACAAATGGTGGGGGAGACAACAGAAAACATGACAGCAGTGCCACATGAAGGCCAGCTGTGCAGCCATGGCCCACTGGCAAATGGCCCAGAGATACAGGCAGATCTGCTGCAGTGCCCATACCATAGCCCTGGCAGCCATGCAGTACCCATCCGGGCCTGGCATGTGTGCAGCTATGGAGCCACAGATCCAAGGTGGTAGCATGTCACAGCCAGGCAGCAGACCCCACCACCAGACTACTGCAGTGGGTAGATGGTACAGGGGTTGCTAAGTTGGGGCTAGTGTCCCCAGATACCAACTGGCCAGGCTGAAGATCCAGGAGGAGCTGGGCAGGGTCAGTTTGCCCCAAGTAGCACAATTTTCCCCACACCAACAATCCTCCCCACCAAGTGCATGTTCAAGCATGTGCGCTGTGGCACAAATCTCTGGCACAAATTTGTGCTGCTGCTATTTGAGCTGCTGCAAGCGCATGTGCCTGCATGTGTGGATGCGCCTCTTGGGTGCATACAAACATTCAAAGGAAGGGGTTGAAGTTCAGCTGGTTGATGTTCAATTGGTTGATTTTCAAACAGTTTATCCTGTACATAAGTGTAGAGAGAGCCTGCAATGCTAAAAGCGCCAAGCCAGAGAGACCCAGAGCATGCATCCCAGAATGCTTAAAGGGCTATTCTGTCCCCCTGAATATAGGTGACAGAGGCCCAGAGCATAGGCCAGGGCTGAATGGCCAATGCCCAAGGAACCGTTCCCTCAAAATGCCTCTTTCCTACCTCAGCTGTCAGGCTGTCAAATAGCAGACTCTCAAGCCTGTCATTTTCCCTTACCACCAGCCCACTTTTTACCCCTGTGTCACCAGCTGTCAGATCCAGAACAAATTTTTGCTCTTCACTCTCCAGCCATTCAGGTAGGATGTACAGGAGGACATCTGGGGGTCTGGGAATGGGTGTGGGGACTGGGTCAGGTCATGCCATGTCCCTGCAGAGGTAGTGGGGGGACAACAAGGATGAGGGAGCTAGATCCTTGGAGCTTGGTGGCATAAGCAGGCAGGTTCAATCTGACAGACCCTGCCCTCTTCCAAGCTGTGGGATCCCACCACAGCATGACTTGATGCTGTCCTCCCTGCCTCCCCAAACAGACATGACCCAGTGATCAAGGTAGGGTCCATGATAGGGAGGGAATGCTGGGGGAATGGGGATTCCAGGGTCTCCAGGAATGGGGGAGAGGACAGGGTCCAGCCATGTGGACATGAGGTGGTGGCATCAATTGACTAGATCCCATCCCCTCCTGCCTTCAAATTGCAGGGATCCAGCCCCACTGGGACACGACACTGCCCCCGCCCCTAGGACTCCAGGTAGGGCCCAGGTGGTGCAGGCATGGAAATCAGTTCAGGGGTAGGCTGGACTGAGCTGTGTCCATTCAGGAGCAAGGAGAGGAAGGGGAACAAGTTGAAGGATGATGGGGACTGTGGGGTTGAGGGCAGACCAAGTCTGGGTCCAGGCCTGGGGCTAAGAGGGGTCTGGTGCTAGCAGGTGCCTTTCCTCGACCAGCACCGGTTGAGGTTGACAGCTCCACAGTTCCTGGGCTGTGAAGCAGGGATGGACTTCCCAGCCTCTGAGCTGTCGGGGGAGAGGCTGTCTGTCAGTTGGTCTGCAGCAGCAAAGCATAGCCTGAGTCACAGAACATCTCCCTGGAGGGGGTGAGGTTCAGAGCATGGCACATCAGGATGCTGGAGAGCATCCTTACACACCCAGTTGATTGGGCCTGGTGCAAGCATTTGTTCAAACGCTTGCCCTCCACTTGATTGGCACTTCAACCACTTTCAATGCAATGGAGATTTCCATTACATGAGCCATTTTTTAAACAGTTGAGGTACTGTGAACACTTGTACGCAAAGTATTTCAACTGAAGAAACTGCGATTCCACCAGTTGAAATGTAACATTTATATGCATCCCTCTGCAACTGTTTTGGAAGCAGGAAAAACTTCAAAGTTGAGTTAGAAAAAACAGTTCTAGGAGACTGAGATAGTAAACAGAATATTTCAAATGTAGAACAAATTTCAGGGATCCTTCTATAGCAGTTTGACCAACACGAAGAGTAGAAAGGGGAAGTATATTATTAAGCTTAAATAGGAAAAAAATATATTGTCATCGTCCAGTTTAGTTATTTTAACAAACTTTCGCTGTACATAATAACTATTCAGTAGCAGTGGGATTAGAATTCAGATGTTATATTCCACAAGCAAAGTTACTGATTGAACTAAAGGAAAAGCTTCTTCAGATATTAGACAGGCATTATAAGCTAAATGACATGCATCTGAGCAGCTCTGAATCCATCCAGCTCCTGGTAGTAGTACATATACACATTAGCTAGGTTCCTATTATTTATGACCTGCAAATCAGTAAGAGGAATATTTAACATTGGCTTCTATGAAAAAACAGACAAATAAAACTAATTTAACAGCCCACAAACCCTATGCCCTAAGCAGTGTTATTTTATTCATTCATTAGATCAATGGTTTTCAAACTTTTCTTTTTCACAGACCACTTGAAAATCGCTGAGGGTCTTGGAAGACCATTTAAACTTTATTTTGTTTTAGAAATCAAAGCACACTCATATTTTAATATCAGTACTCTTACCTTACAAGTAAAGATATTCTCAATTGCTCCACAACCTCTCTGCGGACCACCTGAATGGAGCTCACAGACCTGTGGTGGTCTGAGGACCAATTTGAGAACCTCTGCACTAGATGAATATATAGATATATAGCTAGATTTATACATATATCTATCTCTCTGTGTGTGTGTGTGTGTGTGTGTGTGTGTGTGTACATACGTACGTACGTACACATGTGTTAAGCTGTACCTGATATAACTGTGTCCAAACTACTTCATCTAGGGCAGAGGTTCTCAAACTGTGGTCCTCAGATATATATCTATCTATCTATACATATAGATAGCACTGAAGAAGGCATTTGAAAAAATTCTGACAAAAATGCTTACGTTTATAAACAGCTTTTCTTGTCCCTGACTATGGTCAACCTAGCATTTTAATAGTATCTAAAAAGAAACAAGATAAGGGGGATATTTTAAAATAAATAGGCGGGAGCAGAAGCCATGGCCCACAGGTGATTACAGATTCCTATGTGAGAGCATATAACTGGCTGCTGAAAGCTAAAAAATCATGTTCCTGGTAGTATACTAGCATTCTACCAGTATTTTTTTTTAACGTCTTACTAAAGTATTTGTAGAAATGTCACCTCATTTCTCCTCTTTCAGAGTCCAGTGTGCTGGGTTTTGATCTCAGCCAAAAGCAGCTTACTCTATATATGCTCATTTAATTAAATACTAATACAAAGATAATGTTATAAACTTAGCTGATGGCTGGCAATTATATTCAATCACCAATGACTTTTTATAGGAATATATAGAATGGATTGTTATGTCAAGTGGAAGGAGGCAACCTAGATTATTTTCATTATGACATGCTACCTTTCTCTCACACTCTGTTCTCTCATGCTCGCATAGATATTTATAACTTCAAATTAATACAGAGTGCACATTTGACAGCATTCTTCTCCTCAATGCAGATCCAGGTGAACATTTGTCTTTTGTATGCTTTTAAGATCAATTACTCTTTATACTCCATACTTTGTCCTCCCTCCATCTATTATTCAGCCCACATAGGTTTCCAACAGTCACCAGTTCATTGTATTGTAAGAAAACCGATGAATTTATGCAAACATAGGTTCCTTCTGGTAAACTGCTTCAATCTGGTCACTGACCAGTTGTACCTGGGTTATATTAGTCTAGAAATATTTGTATTGACATTTCCAATTGGATATTAATGGAAGAAAAGTTTAGATTGATGGACTGTTTTTGGCCTTCAGACAGCTATTATATAAGAAATGCCATTTGTCCATTTAGGACTCTGGCACTATTTAAATCTATAGAAACCATTAGCTAATTGTGCAAGACAAATATAGTCATCCTAGCAGACAGCCTTTGCATTCTCAAAAGACTGCACTCTTAATTTCCAACTGATATTTAGTTTAGCCTAATAGGCCAGGAGGCTAAATGGACATAGGAGTGCATCCATAAAGGCAAAACAATCTAATTCACATTTTGTATCAGCACAAGGTAAGCAATCTATTTGGTTTTACGCTAAGTTTGCTAATGGGTCAGTAGAAAAAGATTCAATGGGAGGAATGTGTTGATACTGTTTTAAAACTTTTCTTGAACTTCTCCCATAGTCACTTTTACATGTGCTCTGGGTGGGGACGGGGGGAGCTTTTTAATTAAAGTGGCTCTGAGAGCTGCTCTAAATAAAGTGCCGCTTCGTCTTGTGTATCAGCTTCCCTGCACTTAAAAATGGTGGCAGGGCACTTGAACTAAAGCTCATTCAACATGCATGCATGAATAGAAGGGGAGAAGGAAGACAACAAACGTTAGTTCAGGTGCCCCCACCATCATTTTTAAACGCAGGGACACTGATACAAGAGTTGCAGGAGGCTGCTGGAGCGCAGTAATTGCCATGCTCCAGCAGACTCCATTAATCAAGTCTGCTCTGATGCACTATAATTCCAGCACATCAGAGCAACCTCTGCGCTCGTGTATAGGCACCCTAAGGTTTCCCCAGAGAAAGAAAATGACATAGAATGAAAGTGAGCATACCACTTTAGATACTTTTTTCATTCAGACACATAAAATCACAAAAGATAACATTATAAAAATCCTCACAACAGTCACAAAGTTTGTTATTTAAGTTGTATAGCAGAACATGTAAATAAAACTGAGTGGCAATGGAATTAACTGATGGTAAAGTCATTAGAAATACTGCGGTGTTGCTTTTTAATTTTACCATCCATATCACTATTGCACAAGTTCCAAATGAGCACTATGTTTTCAAGGATCCTTATCATACATACATCAATACTGTATGAATAGCCATATTAAACAAATTTATGAGTTGTGTTCCTTCCCCCCTTCTATTCAGGCATGCACATGAACTCACATCCCAGGAAAGGCAGGGAAGTGTGTTAGTTTTAACCAGTTTGGATTGAACTTTGTCATTCGGGGCTAGATCAAGAGCCTGCTAAGGACAACAGAAAGGTTTCTCTTTACTTTAGAAGGCTTTCAAATCAGGACATTAAAGACACAGACAGAAGGGACAATTTTTACCTGATCTGGACCCTGAAAGCGCTCTACACCATGACCAAACAGAAGTGCATGACTGCACAGAGCTTTAAAAGGGCCTGATCCTGTGAAAATGTAAATGAAGATGCTCCAAAATAGAGCGTCTTCAGTAACTTGTGTCTGTGCCAACTCCCAGCCCTGGGAGGCTAGGAAGCGAGTAAACAGAGTTCGGTCTGGGGGCTGTTCAGCCAGCACTGGAGGGTGGGATGAGTGGATAGGAGGCCCCCCAAGGTGGGAGGGCTCCAATCCACCCACCCCACCCTCCAGCACTGGCTGAAAAAACTCCAGACTGTACCCCACCCTCAAACCAGCTCCCTCTGCTCCCTTTCCCCCTTCCCATTCTGAGAACAGCACTAGAGCTGGGACAGGGGAGGGGCACAACTAGGGGAGACCAGCTGCAGGGTTGTAGCTAGTAGCTGGATTCCTCAACCCCTAAGGGACCCAACAGTGAACTTCTGTTGGGTCCCGGGGGATCATTGCAATCCTCCTGTTAAGCACCATTATTTACAACAGAGAGCTGTTCCTCTATCTGTGCCTTTACAGACTAGCAGCCAATTCACGGAGTTGTGTGTTAGACCCCAACTACATGCAGCACCCAATCATTAGGGAGACAACAATCCAATTGCTCATGGATCCTGGTACTCATTAGCCAGAGCAAGCAGGGAGCAAACACCAGCACACATTGCTCGCAACAGCTTTATTCAGAATGGAGACAGCTTCGGGTGAGCTCCCTCACAGACACCCAGTCTATGAACATGGGGAAGCAGCACTAAACAATAGTTTTTTCCCCACACTTATACACTTTGGTTTATACTCATTAACATTTATTCTACCTTCGTCCCTCCTTTTGTCCCACCCCTTTCTCCTCCCATCTCAAACTCTGCCTCTGTTCACTGTTTGCTTCATTAGCATGGAATTGCCTATGCATTTTACTCATTTACATGTCTTTTGCCATAAGCACATGTCTAAGACCTTGACTCCTTTTCTTCAGTCAATGGGCAGACTTTAATCAAAACCAGGAAGCTTCTGGAGGCTTCACCTTTTTGCATATGTTCATCTTGGATTCTGTTACCAATTATGTGTTATTTTTTACATTCAGTCTGCTTTTCCATCTCAGGTTGTACCATCTACTACATTCCTAAAACTTTACCTCATTTACAGCACACAGACTCACACAGATTCACTTGCTACTTTTTCCTCAGAAAATGGTTGACACAGTTAAGATCGTAATTTAGCATAGGCAAATGGCTGGCTTAGATATCATTCTGCCCTGTGGTCAGCAGCTTCTGTTAGGCCACAGGTCATGGCTTTTATTCAGCTGCAAATCCAGTGCTCCCCAAGATTCAAATATTGTCACCCTAACAATATGTCCTAGGGATTGCCGTGCATTTACCTTTTATGGACTCAATGGACATTACGTGCACTAACTTGTGCATACTTTTGGAAATGTAGGTACAAATAAGTTCCCAAATAAAAAGTTGTGTTAAAAAGGAGTTAACTTACCCTATAAGAAAATATCTTCAACCAAGAAAAGTCATATTAAATCTTGAAAGAATTTCAGGCACATATGTAAATAAATATATAATGACTGTTTCCCGAAGCAATCTAAAATCTTTTTTCTTCTTTTCATTTTTTTTGGTAAATTCTCTGTGGAAAGAGGTTTTTCCTCTGCCTGTGTTATGAAGATTACGCTTACAGTTATGTAAACGAATTACAAAAAATATACACATTCTTTCTTTAAAAAAATAATCTGCAGATAAAGCCTAAAAATGAGATCTGAGAGCTTGTAACTAGGATATTTGAAAGGCTTGTGTTATTTCATTATTAATATCAATAATGTCATCATGGACATAAACATGGCCTAATACTGATGCTAAACTTCTTAAAACCGATTTTAAAATGGGCCCTTTAAGTCGAATTAGTGAATAGATTTTTCTTACAAATTTTCAGAAAGCTCATTCTTTGTCAAAAGAGTAAGAGGTAATTCTTGGAAGGATATGCCATACTCTTCATACAGAACAGAGGCAATGATTCCAGATGGAAGTGCAATCTTTCATCAACCCTAACAGTTGCTCAAAGTATGGTAATTGCTCAGAGTATACCAAGAAGGAAAATCCATATTTAGTGAAAACTATATAGTTCAACAATGTAAAAATTGTACGCGTAACAATAAAGACCTTTAAAAATAGATCAAATTCTGTCATTTTTACATAGTCCTTCATGTGGAAAAACTCTCATTGAGTAGCTGTCTAGACTTCTATATTGCTTCTGTCAATGTAACTGACCCTCACACACATTAATAGATTTCTTCTTGTGACTCTCTCTGAGGCAAAGAAATATAATTCCCCATTTTACAAATAGGGAGCTAGGATAGAGAGATTAAGTGACTCACCCAATATCACTTGGAAAATCAGTGAAATTCTGGGAATGAACCAAGTCTTAAAATTTTGGTCCAAATAAGAGAGGTACAAGTATGCATAGTTTACAAGCATTTGATTTATTTCAGTCTAAGTACAGTAATAAAGAAAAGAGAGAACCTTTAGAAGGCCCAATCTAGGCCTAATAAGAATTTTACCTCACCCAAAGAACAAATATGACAGGCACTCTCTGAACTTTTTCCCTTTATATTATTATTATAATGTATTCCTGGTGTCAGAAAAGCATTTGCAAAAGATTACATGCAGGCATTTTGCAGTGCTAATTTGGTCAGAAATAACTGAAACACATACACAAAAAGAAGACTTTTAATTTCCATTTAAAATGGAATTAGTTGGGGGGGAAAGGAAGAGCCCTGTGTTTATGTGCCTGATCAAATATGACCTCATGTTTTTGAAAACTCAGGAAATTAAAGGAGAAGATGAGCTCTGCAGATAAATGTATTTTATAATTATACCGTGTATTGTTTTCTATTTAAATGAAAGTCAGTGCCCTTGAATGACTATGCTTTTTCACTTAGCAAGCTCTAAGAGCAACAAAGCTGCTTGACAAAAAGAAAACAAGCTTGCATTATTGCCATTGTGAACTACAGCAATGCTAGCTTTGGGGAAATATCCTTTTAACCTTGAAAAGGATTGATGTCTTCATGCAGTGATGTATGGGGATAACTGTTCAGTAGTTCTGAACAATCACTTCACCTTGCAGGCTATGGCAATCACTAGAGATCTATGCAGGTTGCAAGAACTAGTTAATCATTGTACAGCATGAACATGGACTGTATTTATAACTATAGTTATAAGAGTATGGTTGAGTTCTGTTTTATTGTTTTGGGAAATTCTATCACAAGTGTGTCAAACTCCACATTTTCAGCTGATATAAACCTTGTGAGAATAAGCCAAAGACAAGCTACAATTATAGGATGTTGATGCAAACCCTCAGTTTTGTTCCGTGTAATTTTAATACAACTAGCACTTAAAAGCCACTGTAACAGGACTGAAAGGGAAATGCCCCAAATAAATCCTATTACGTTCTTGGCTCAGGTACAAAGTGTTGAAATAACCAGCCAATGATGCACAGGGCACTGAAATAAAATGTCATTTCAACTCCTCTCTTGTCAGCTGCTTATTTCAGTGCCTTGCCTCATAATCAGCTGCTACAGAAAGCAGGGATGTAACAACAGAGAGTCATAAGAGCAAAAATAAAAGGGTTACTGAATATGACCAAAGAGCAAGAAAAATGAAATGGGGGCATAGCACTGAGGACAGAGAGCTTTCAACCTTCAGTCAAAGCAAGACATGTTAAAAATAACCTCTATACTTAATAAAAGACCCAGTCCAGCATTGCAGACCATTCCCAGAAAAAAAACATCTGTACCAGCAGTAAAGCATTAAAGTGCTTAAAAAATAGCCCTTAAGATTGAAAATGCATTATATGGAAGGGATATTTACATGAAGCCACTTAACTTTTAGCCTCCCCAGTAACATACTTCTTGTACAAACAGAAATGTTAAGAATGCAATATTTGCCTCTTCTCTAAAGACTTTCTGTCTTTCCTTGGTTACAAAGAAGCCTGAAAGCCCCACTGCCATATTGCAAGAAATTAAGATCTAAGGCCCAGATCTTCACCTGACATAAATCAGCATAACTCCACTTAAGTCAGAGCTACTTTGATTTCCCTCAGGTAAGAATCTGATTAATCTTTTCAGATACAATTTTGCTTCTTCATATGCCTTTGAGAAAGGCAGAAGAATGGATCAGAGGTGGATCATGTTGGAAAGGAATGCTCTAAGTCGATCCTAGAAGAGCCAAACCCAATCTACACCAAATTTAAAGCTGGAAATAGCTAGGATGGAAGATACTTTTGGTAATAAAAAGCATTACAGAAGTAGACAGAACGGTGCCTCCTATGACTGGAAAAAAACACAGGCATGTCGTTGCAAGACTAAGTGACCTAAGTGAAGCAATAAGGAAGGAAAGGTATGAGGCATTTCTCCCGCTACTATGGAAGTTATACTCTTCAAGTTAACTGGTACAAGAATCAATGTAGCAGATGCTGCTAGACAATCCTCCACCCTAACAGAACCACTCACACAACTTTTATTCCTTCAGAAAATATTACTTTCATCAGTAATAGCGTAAGTGCCTCAAGAGTCCTCCAGAGGAAAACTGAGTGAGACCACAAGAGCTGGACAAAGTGGAAGCTTATACAAACAACATTTCAACCTGAAGGAAGTCAAGGAGAGAAGGTTTTAAAAGGCCAGGCCTTTAAAATACAAGTTTAAAAACAGATTATCAACATAACTGATGCTATTGGACTGGGGAAAAAATGAAAACAGAAAACAGTGCACCATATAAAATGTGGCTCTTTGGGTGTGTGCTTAAGAAAGAACCAGAAAAAGACAAAAGCTACCAGGTGATGCTATTCTAAGGGGTTCTGCAAACCAGTTAATGATACTGGAAATGACAAAATGACACTACTTAAAATGTGTCTGAACCAAGAATGTTTCTCAGTAAAGCAGAAACTTTACAGTGATTTCTTCCAGTAAGGATGATCATGAGTGTTGTGATAATCAGTCCCAAAAATATTTGGTAGCATGGTAAGCATACCTCATATGGAGAGGCAAGTAGTTCAGGGTTGTCAAAGCCCTGAGTGATTCATTCTCCCTCCAGAAGCAGATTGCTAGTGAATGTTCACAGTATCTGATAAGCAACAGAAGATAACTTACTAGGGCTGCCAGAACTAAACATGATGTTTGTCCTGGACCCAATGTCTTACGTTACAGAAAAAAAGATGATATAACACATATGAACCGCTTCAGCTTCAAGAGGCAATTCAATCTAGGAGTATTTGTTTAAAAAATATTAATACTAGGCCAACCTCTCCCAGAGGAAATCATGGACTGGCCTACAGACTCCTCAAAGTCCAATCCTATCCATTGCAAAGATCTCTGTCAGGAGATCCTTGGCAATGACTAGCTGTGCAACAGGTACTCCCATACAGTTCTCTGCCTCTCTGTCTCAGCTCCTAAATTGTCCAGTCAGCTCCCAAACCTCTGTTTGGTCTGCTGCTCAAGCTCATAGAGTTAGATTACTGGAATGGAGCCTTCACGCAACTCAGTATTAACACAGGAAGGATCCAGCTCACCTTGGACCCTTTATAATATGAGACACTATCACCTGTCATTATGTAAACACAAATGAACATCACACAAAGGAGACTGCCTCAACACAGAACTGTGGCAAAGTGGGGCTCCCTGACTAGCCACAGTGCTAGCTAGTTTCCCCACCTGCCTCTGGACGTGCCACCCACCTGTCTCTCCTGCCATGCCTTCATGGAACATATTTGAGGTGTTAATTAGATGGGAGGCTGCCCATTTCTTGCCCCGATGCCAGAGGCAATATCTGTGGCTCCGTTCCTCCCCTACACAGCAGCCCAAGCCTCACAGATTGCATCTCAGGCAGTCGACTCAATCGTCCCCTTTGTCCATTAGCTGTGACCCCTCCCTTCGGATGTTCAGCTTCCCTTTAAGCCCTGGCCCCATCTCAGCCCAATCGGGACCCCAAGCTTCTTTGCTCTGAGTGGGCATCCCTCGCAGTGGGCCCCTGGCCCTTCTGACCCCTATCTGGGTCCTGGCCCCAGCATTGACCTGTTGGGTCCCTCAGATCAGAGCTAATCCTCCTGCCTGCACTCAGGGATTGGGGGCCCCCATTCCTGGCTCAGGTGCTTCAAGAAGCATGCCTGGCCCCATGGTCACTCACCACAGCAGGATCAAGCACTTCCTGAAGCTCGCCTGGCCTTCTCTGGATCAGATGGTTCACATAATCCACCTGAAGGTGAGGGCTGGGGTTAAGGTGCTCCTACCCACCTTTCACCGGGGTGGTAACTGGCCTGGCATTTCCTGGGGGCTCCCACGCCACCGGGAGCCCCCCCAGGAGCCCCATCAGACCACCCACTCCTGGCAGGGTGTGGTTTTAGGTCATGCCCAGGACCAGGAGCTTCCAAACCAACCCCTACAGCTCCTGCCCTTACCTCCAGGATGTTGCATACAGACCTGCATCCAGGCAATGCCAGCAGCTTACTGCTCTGTTTATATAGGCAGCCAGAGATTTAAAATGGTTGCTGCAATCAAATACCTGCTGGCTGCTTGGCTCAGCCCTTAAAGTTCCAGGCACCAACAGTGCCCTGCCACAGAATACACAGTGGTATCCTCAGCTGCGCCCAAATCCACTTGAATTGTGCTTGCAGAATTCACATGAATCTAGTGAAGACAATCCCATTGAGAAGAACCCTAAGCTACTGAAAAAGAGACAAATTATTAAAGGCACAGGGGGTGGGTTAGACACTTAACCCCCACTGATTTCAAGGGGAATTGGGTACCCAACTCTTCTCCTTTGTGTTTTTGGAAATCTTTCCCTGGAGTCTGTACTTCTGAAATCTGATAACTCTGGTGAATGAATTGTATAAAACTCTTTACAGCAACAAAAGATGACTAGATCTGGATGAATGATGAAACCAATGACTCGCCTGAATTTAATACATGTAAATATTTGTTCTTGTTAAGCATTGCTTAGGAAGAAAGGTGTAAGGATATATCATTCCTTTAGCCTACCAACAAGGAGGCAAGAAAGGCTATAGAAAGTTTTAAGCAACTCTGCACTGAAGAGAAAGAAAAACCTTTACAGATAATGTTTATTTTAATAAAGTTCCTTGTTCAGAGTTAAAAGAAAGTAACTATTTCTGTTAACCTTTGCCACTGTCACACAATCACCCTAACTGGTGGGAGGGGTATTATGAATAAGTTTGCAAGATTTGAAATTGAGCAACCTTATTTCTATATTAACTAATTATTTTACTTACAATATAAGAGTTACATGTTGCAAACTGGGGCAGAGCAGAATAAACAACAAAAAGCAAAGCCAAAAGGCAGGTTCCAATGGAGAAGAAGCAAAACAAGGTTATTTTTACCTTGATTGCTGTAAAGAAAAGAATGCAACCTACTCTCTTAGATGTTGACCCTACAGAACCATAAAGTAGAGTCGCAGTCCTTTTAGTAGACAGGATTTGATGCAGTTACAGGCAGAGTCTAGAATCTCTAAGGGCATTTGAACTGCCCCCTTTCCTCCCTGAACTTAACTGAGCAGAAAATAGTGTTTTGTTTTAAGTCATCGCTATTATAAACACATAGAATGGGTTCAATTTAACTTATTCCTAGTGAGTATAATCCTGAGAGAACATTTTACTTCTTACTTGCACCTTGCTCACAGCAAGTTTACATAAACTTTAAATTTAGACAAATGAACAATGATAAAGGGAGGGTAGCAATTGGTAAGCAGAGTTAGGAATTAAGTAACATGTGCAGAGACTTCCGTGTCTGTGTCACAAGGAGTAAATGTATTAGTTTTCATTAGTAAGCCAGGAAAGCTTCAAAGAACACCTACTGATGTCTTATGTGTGTGCAACCCCCACATTTGTTATGTATTAGACTACTTATGTAACAGTTAATTGAATATGCAAATGAAAGTCTTTATACTTGGAAATTTTGTCAGAGCTTTTTTAGAGGCTGATTTGAAATTTCTACTTCGCATGCATAATTTATTCCTGGCCCTGGATTTACATAGAGCTAAATATCTACTGTAAGCCTCATGTTTTGTATATCATAATTCTGTATGGAGTAATAACAAAGTAAGAATAAGTACAAAATATACCAATGTATTAAGCCAGAGAGGAATAATTACATGCATATTTTCCTTACAAGTAATCTGGATTTATTATAAATAACCCCCATTAAGTGTTAAAACTGTTGAGAAAACTAAACATACATTGTCTTTTAAAATAAAACTGCTAACAGTGGTTATTATTTGTTTTACTAGAATTGCTAAAACACCTAACTGAGATTACTGCTAAACACATAGTAAAAGCCAGTCCATCCCTAAAAAAACTTAAAATATAAATAGGCCAGATAGACAAAGGATGAAATAGGCAAGCCAGCTTTCACTATTAGCTCAGGCCAGTTGCATACTTTCTCTGCTTTTTCTACCCCACATCTTTCTTATTTCAAGCCTGCCTTCAGAGAACCAGGCACATATGTTATCAGATGTGCCTTAGGATGTTCACTATTTACTCTGTCTCACAGGAACTCACTTCTCTTTCTCACAGACATTTAACAACTGGATTGCAAGACCACATGAAACTTCTACAAAAATTAGAGGAATGTTAAAAAGAAGATTTTGTCTTAGCAGTAAAAACTCTACCATGTAGCTAGTGTCCAACTGACCATGGGCAAAGTCAGAAGAGAAGTATTATGTAAGTGCCTAGAAAATTTAATTAGCATACAGATTGTGTTCCTGATTCCATTATTGATCTTCTGCAATGCCTAGGGCAAGTCAACTTCATTCTCAATTCATTCAACCCACTTTTAAAAATGTATGTATGCAACAATAGTATATTTTTCATCCATGTTAGCTCTCATGATGGAGAGGAGTTTTAGAACCATTCCCATCTCTGAGTTGCATAACCAACTCAACTGGATGACAAGGCAAACCAGCCACTATAGCCAGACCACTCTATACCTCCAAAGGGCTTTTCAGCAGAATGCAAATATTGCAGCTCCTATCTACCTTGGATTAAAGTTAATAAACTGGCTTGAGATCTTAGTAATTGGATCTATATACACACAAACATCACAGGGAGTTACACATAGCCTTTGACCCAGATTTCAAGCTTTGCCCCCATTAAATCCCCTTCATAGGCAGTCAGCATTGCTGATCCTGCATCACCATCCCTGGGTGCATTTTCAGGGGAAAAGGGGGAGTGCTACTGCACTATGGGAATGTCAGTGACCCATGGCTGGTGTAACAGTTTCTGGGAAGTAGTCACTACCTGACATAAAGTATGATAATCTTTTGGTCACTCTAAACTTGCAATGGGGGAGGAACTAGACTCTGCTACCCATAGGTTATGGGCAATATGGCCCCGGCAAGATGTGGAAGTAAAAGCACAATGGGATCTGGTGCATGCTCCACACAATTTCACTTCCTGCCATGCTACCCATGCAGGGCAGAAAGAGTGATTGTATGGATCATGCAAGAGATCCCATGACACATAATTGGCAGTGGAGGGGGAGCCCAGGATCATAATCCTGGGCTCCCTCTGAACTAGCAAGTACCCACAGCTGGGAGCCTACAGCTAGTGGGGCTCCCAACCATGGGGGCTCAGCATGTGCCCCTAAGGCTGAAAGCCTGAATCAGCTGATGGGCCTCCCAGCCATAGGAGCACAAGGTGTGCCCCTGTGCCTGGGAGTCCTGATCACCTGATGGGGTTCCCAGCTGCAGGGGTACAAGGTGATTAACTGATTAATCACACCATAAATGTAACATGTGGCAGGGGCTTAAGTGACATACAGCCACCAATGTTCTTCCTAGTGCCCATGTAGGTACAAACTGACCAGATCATGGGCTCTGTATAGAAACAGAGCCAGTCCAGAATCCAGCCAATGATATTTGAATCCCATGATTTCAACATAGCTATGACCATCATATCCTCTGTTTGTTGATTAATAAAAAAGTTCAATAAGATTAAACACCAAAATGTGCAGCATCCTCTGGACTCATCCCTCTTACTCAGTATCTCACTTTTATCATACAACTTTGTTTATTATGCACCAGTTTTCATCCCCTAGTCAAGACAATGTGAATCTCTTAAGTCAGATTTCATGAGAATACTATCATGTGCCTTATTAAATTCAAGGTATAGGTAAGATGTTCCCTTCATCCACTAATTAACTATGTAATGCTGTCAGTAAAAGCAATTGAGTTTGCCTGCCAAGACTGGTCATTTACATTATAGTACAGACTGATTAAATAATGTAAGATTAAGAAAATTAATAGCCAAGAAAAGAATGAATAATCCCATTCTCAAAGTCCAAATATTTGAGATCATATAGCAATTCGATTTAATTTAGCTTACACGGAAAAATCCTAAAGAAACTTATTACTTTTGCTTTTCCTCTACAGCACACTGCAGTGCTATGTAAATGAAGATAAATAAAGTTTTGCCTTAATTAGTTACCAAATGTATTCTATGGACCCTATACATTTTTATGTATGAGGCATGGCATGGTAGCTTTTAACACCCTACAGTATGCTGTGTTCATAATCCAGCGAAACGTGACCCCCACACAATTTTTAGCGCCTCAGTCTATTAAGTTTCTGTCTCTTATTCTGCCTCATGGTACTGGGATTTCCTGAAAGCAAAGTGAAATGTTAGAGCACAGAAAATCCAGGTGAGTGAGGATTGGAACAAGAAACACCCATAAAATTATTTTTGTGAAGTTTCCACCACATAAGTTAAGGAACAGGATCCAGACAAATACAAAAGACATCAATTCAGGCACAAGCCCTGAAGACTCTGAACTTTGAACAGATTCTTCATTATCACTGAGGACCTACCCAAATAAGCCAGACAGCTGATTTTGCAAGCAGTCTCGCCCCTCACTGCAGATAGGCAAATGGCCCAAAACTGCTGCTTAATTACCCTGATTAAGCCCATGGAAGCCATTAATCGAAACATTATTAAGTAATCTGAGCACAGAATTAAGCTCTAAACTGAAATGTCTTATGAAATTAAAGCTATACACAACATGAATTTTAACTAATACCACCACTATACTTTATTAAATGATGTTTTTTCAATACTAACCTTGAGACAAGCAATACGTGCTAGCTGTTAAATGCTAGCACGCAGCATCCAGCAGCAGTTGCTGCTGACATTTTCTGTCTACGGTGTAAATACTTGTCCGTACATTGAGACGGCATGCTTAGCATCCACTGGATTCATTGCAATAGTGCGGCAGCATTTTGCCAGGACGTACAGATGTGGAAACAAGTCACAAAACACAGACACAGGCATCCAGCAGTCTTTGACAAAGTTTAAGCAAGCAGTGTGTTCCTTGTCATACTCTTTCTGCCATCCAGGGATTGATTTTAGCAGCTGAGGGTCACAGCTCAGAACAGGTTCCTGGTTGGGTTTCAAAACACAAACTGCACTAAGGAAAGAGACAGTTGGTTGTCTGAACTGTAATGACAGTCACAGGCCATACCTGTGATACTGGTTCAGCTTCACAGATATTGCCTGGAACAGGTTCCTTCTCCGCTGGTTTTCATGTTGACACCTTGACAGTTCTTGTGGTGTAATGTCGTTGACCCAACTTATCAAATCCTTCAGTTTGTTGTATGCATGGTGGATCAGTCTTCAAATCACATTAGATGCTCCATGAACCAAATGGCATTTTCTGCCACAAACTTCATGCCATCTTGAAAGTCTCCCTGTTCCAGGAGATCATGAAGCATAAACATGCACTGTGTGCTGGGTGTGATTTCCAGCTCCTTGATCACAAACTGCTGGTAGTACTTCATATGCTTGGTGTGGTAATATACCACATTGAGCCATAAACTGCATTGGGCAGCATTCCTTGAGCAAATCAGAGAAAGCCTTGCACGTATACATGGCACTGGCAGAATTTTAAAAGATCTCAGCATTTCTGTTTAAGTCAATTGCCTTCACTACAGCCTGAGCCATGGTAGAAAGTGACAGAAGTGAGGTGGATGAGCTCTGGTTGAAAAACAGGCAGGTCCCAGTCTGTCCAGCTCCCAGATACATATAAAGTGTGCAACAGTCATCTCAAGGGTTAGTGACTTTATCAGCCAGAATGGAGAAGGGTTCATACACTGTCAGTGCAGACTTTGTGGACTGTACATGTAGAGCAATCACTGCAGGGAGACAGTCTTGGTGAACCTTGTTTGCACATGGAAAACTGCCAGTATTTGGCATGTTTTGGTTCTGGTAATCTCTTAACTTAGGGTGATCAAGTTTTTCCAGTGGGATGGAGACAAAAGCCTCCATGAGGGAAAATACTGCCACTCACCTTGCCAAGCTGCTTTCCACAGTCCTTTTAAAGAGTGAGGACATGGTCACATGTTTCTGGCTCTGACCTTTAGCCTCTGCAGCAGCCTTTCACTTCATGTGCTCCTCAGACTCAAAGTGTCAATCTATACTGGTTTTCCTTGACAAATCCAGAGTCACACTGCAGGCGGTATAGAACAGGCTGGCTCCAGCTGCATGCCTGCAGGATATTGCCTTACATGGTCCAACGCTGAAATATCTTTGGCCCTCTTGGAGGATTTCTTCTCACTGTTCATCCCTGCTCAATCCTCCTCAGGCTGCTGCATGCTGCAGCAGCAGCATGCCCCTGACTGCTTAAAAAAGGTGACACCAAAATGTTGTCACTTCCCTGACTGACCCCAGACTGGCACCTGTACGGAGCCTACATCATAGACTCTGCCTCTCATTTGCTCCTTCTCCCCACCTTCTTTCCCCACTCCCATGCTTCAAGATTGCAGGGCTTCCCACCCTTGTCTCTGCCTTCTTGCAATTTTTTTTTTTTCTGCAGCAAGCCCACCAAAATCATGGAGACTGTCTTTTTTGAAGAAACACTTAATTCCACGTTTTTCACACAGTTTAATAGGTCCCTAATTATCACACATGGGGAAGACCCCATACTACTGCTGTGGATGCAGGGCTTCCTCACAGCACTGTTCGGGCTCTCAGGAGCTGCTCTAATTAAAATGCCCGCAGTATCTCATGTATTCATGTGACCCACACTTCAAAATGGTGGTGGGTGTGCTTTAACTAAAACTCGTTTAACAAACTTTAGTTAAAGCGACCCTGCCGCCATTTTGAAATGCAGGGATGCTGAATACACATGATGGCGAGACTGAGAGAGTGTTTTCATTAAAACACATCCCACATGTGCACAGGCAGAAGTACCTGGTCCTTCCTCCCCCTTTTATACCCACTCTCATGGGAGGAGGCTTCCCAAAGGAGCCTGGCAAAATTAATCTAGCACACAAACATGCTACATACCAAAGTTTTATCGGTTTGATAAAGTTTCATTTAATAGAGACATCAAAACATATGATGCACTCACAGCATAAGATTTAGAAAAGAGATATAGAGATTGCTCCTCTATATCAAGACATACTGAAATCTCCTGGGGTCAGTTAATTTGAGCAGTAGTTGGATGTATTGATACCTCCATGAACAGTTCAGTGCTGTAAGCAGTTGC
Source organism: Crocodylus siamensis (assembly GCF_052110815.1). Lineage (NCBI taxonomy): Eukaryota > Metazoa > Chordata > Crocodylia > Crocodylidae > Crocodylus > Crocodylus siamensis. Next base: position 154,877,546 of record NC_143397.1, on the reverse strand, counting down.
ACTGATTATTCAGTAGCCATACAACCTTGACTCCATTGAGGTTAATAGTGAAGCTTTTGCTGATCTTCCCAGGTGCAGGAGCCAAAACATCATTCTTCTGTCTGATTCAATACTGAATCCGCAACTCAGCCTGATTCAAAAATCAAGCTCCCAACCTCTTTTCATCACTAAAACATTACATGGGGCCAGATTCCATTCCACTCTTAGATGAATACATTCAGTGGATTTAAGCACTTAAATGCAAATTTATTCCACCCTGCTTGAGTTAATGCTCAAGGCAAGTGGATCCTCCTCATCTGCTTTATTATGACTAGAACTTAAAGGTAAGATCATGGTGTGTTACAAAAGCAGATGTGTTAATGGATTTTCAGGACTTGAACAAGGTGGACTTAGATGCCTATGTCTATGTCTATTTAGACATGTGAAACAGAATCTGGTACAGGATGTCTTCTGTTACAGACTAGTAAAGCTGGGCTACTAGTAAGCCCATGAGCTCATGAGCTACTAGTAAAATTGGATTTGATGCTACAGAAAGAGGGACCAAAGGAAACAATCAGGCTTAGAGAAGAGAGTCTCAGCCATGCCCTTTCTTATCAAACCTTTTTTTGCAGGCAAAGAGGTCTTTCACATTATGTAGACTTGGGGCTAGAGAAATTAATATATGGAAATTTTTATCACATGTAGAATTAATAAAAAATATATTTCATCCTATTTCATTTTGCAAACTTCATGTTCTGAAAATAAGAAAGCATGGTAGCAGAAAGCAGATTAAAGGTATATATTTTTCCTAGCATTATACTAAAACAGGTACATACAAAAATCAAAAGCAAGCAATAAAAAAGAGAAACAAAAAGAACTATAGATAACCCTATAAAATGCACAAGTGGGCCTAATTCTGTATATTATTAAAAAATACAGAAAGCCAGCCAAGAGCAGAAGACAAAGTTCTATTTTGCATGTGATATTAGAGTAATTATTTCACTACAAAAACACAAAGAATCCAGTTGCAGTGACTGACATTATCAAGGCAATATTCCACATTTCTCTTAACATTCAGCTCTGCCACTAGAAATTATTCCTTTAATTTTGTAAAACAAAATTTTGTTATAATAGTACTGTGTTTCTCATAATTATGGAAATACAATAATTATGATGTGTGCTAACCATGCTAAAAAGCTTTCCGTAATTTTCTGAAAATAATTACTGCGCTACAACAGACAGTTTTTAAATACCAACATTTGGATGTTACAGCATGTTGTTTTCAAAGTAATAATAGTCTGTCACATTATGAAAGCCAGAATAGGTACTACCATAAGGAAGTATAAAATATCAGCTTACATTTTTAATGCATTAAACAAGGTTATTTTTCAATTTTAAGAATACGAGAAGTATATACGTGTCAGAATATAGTAGGGACCCAGACCCGTACTTACCAGGGCAATGGCCGCCGGGGTGCTCCCAAGTCAGCAGAATCCCAGGCAGTCCTGGCAGTAGACAATGGACCCATGGGCATGCTGCCTGCATGCTTACCCCCTGGGCAGGACAGGGAAATGGAGGGTTACACACTCCCCCTCCCCACCCTCCACCATGTGCCCAACCCCCGGGCAGAGCTGGGAGCAGAAAGCAGGGTTCTACACAGGCCCAGAGCCCAATGAGGGCCAAGAGCAGGCAGCTGGCACACCCAGCACCACCTATACTTTGGTAGCCACTGCTGCAGACAATAGTGAGCCCCACAAGGGCTCTCAGCACCTGCCAGTGGCAGCAGGGCGCATGGGGGCCTGCGGAAGTGCAGATCAGCTCAGATCAACCAAGAACTTCCCTTATAGAGCAGCACCAGCCCCAGAAGCAGTGAGGTGCAGGTGTATACACTGGACTGTGCTGCCTTCCCTCTACCAGGACCGAGGACACCCCATCAGAGCCAAGCCCCACCTCTGCTCCCATGATAGGAACCTGATGACCCTGCAGATACTAGATGCCAGGTACCTGCCAAGGCCTCTTGGGAGTTTATAGTACCTGTGACCCCAAATTACCCACAGGGGTTGGCCAGATACAGGCCAACCCTGTGAATCAGGCTCACAGCTGAGGTCAAGCCCCAAAGAGCCTTAGCTGCCTAAGGAGAAGGCAGACATACACTGAAATTAGGTCTATACATGAACAATGGACATACTCTTTATATTTCGTTGCTTTATTAATTTCTATATGGCATGGATGCTCATTGTGGTAAACCCTTGCCAGAGTGGCAGGGCCCTGCCAGCTCATGTTGGTCCCAGATTGTTCTGTTTTTCTTCCCATGTCAGACCTTTTTTCCTTCCACCTAGGTAGTCACCTAGGGGACCAGGCACCTACCCCAATAGCATCACAAGAACACCCAAAGGGAAGGGGGTGGGGCATATGGGAGGAGCCCCACAGAATATACCAAGCACCGAGACCTGCACCCATCTCAATGTATCCTACCATAGTCAGGTACCACCTCCTGATAGCCTCTCATTAACAAGTTGTAGCAGTCAGGATATACATAAGGAAATGAAACACCCATTGAGAATGTGGCACCCAGGCCCCACCCAGTGTGATGCTTTGGCCTGGGCTCCACTACACAGTACATTTCCATTTTAATCATGCATAAATAATTAAAAATTAATATTTGTACATACAGCTATACAAAAAGGATCACTCCTTGATTGAAGCCATGCAAGACAACATTTTTAAAAATGTCTTGTGTTGAAAAATTAGCTTTAATGAACTGTAGTCTCCAAATGTCCTGTACTTGAAAAATCCTACCTGTATTAGCTAGTGCAAGACTCAAAGAAAGTTATGGCTATGCTAGAAGCTTAAAAAAATAGAAATATTTTTTGGAAAGAAATTAAATCATTTGTTATCTACAGAAAATGACTAGCACATAATGGAAGTTACCAGGAAAAAAAATGTGCGTTAACAATACAATTAACTGTATCAATTTTTTTTAAAAATTTCAAGAGGAAAGTACATCCATTGGGTAGCACAAATAATTTGCAATGCATACGTTGAAAGTGTGGCATGCAGTTGTCTCAAGTATATTACCTCCAAAAAATATCCCTGCCTCTCACATATTTCCTGGACCACCATGACATCACTTCAACACTACTATTACAAAACAGAGGCAGAATTCATTAATGAAAATTAACTTATGTTACTATTATCTTGCTTACACCTTAATTTTACAATGAATTGAGCAATCTTGGGAGGGCCAGAATGTTTTCAATGCCAACATACTTCAATAGGAATGGAATGTGTTCAGCACCTTAGGGTTAAGAACAGACATTCAAAAAGCCTAAGCCTGAATTGATTCAATCTTTGCAGGTTAGTCTAACCTGGGTAGGTTGAACTGATTTGAAACCGGACAGATATTCTCTCTGAATTGAGGAAATTCAGACATATGCCTGCAGTGGCTCAGGCTAGAATCTGGGGGGCACTAGAGCAGCCCTCCTTTCTCTTCTGCAGGGAGCTGAGCTGATGGGGGAGTACCCAGGCCCAAGCAGGACACTCTCATTAGGGAGGTCTGCCTGTACAATCCCAGGCTTTTCCCCACTGGATGCTCAAGAAGCAGGAGTGTTGCCAGCCCCCTGCCCCAGGCTAGCACTCTGAGGCAGGTACAGTGCATGCATCTGTTGATAGTTTCATAGTTTCATAGTAGCTAGAGTCGGAAGGGACCTAGGTAGATCATCTAGTCCGACCCCCTGCCTTAGCAGGAAAGAGCACCGGGGTCAGATGACCCCGGCAAGGTGCTCATCTAACTTCCTTTTAAAAATCCCCAGGCTAGGAGCCTGCACCACTTCCCCTGGAAGCTGGTTCCAGGCCCTAGCCGCCCTGACTGTGAAGTAGCGCCTCCTAATATCTAATCTAAACTTACCCTCCGCCAGTTTGTGACCGTTATTCCTGGTCACTCCTGGCAGCGCACGGGGGAACAGGGACTCCCCCAATACCTGCTGATCCCCCCTGACCAGTTTGTAGCAGGCCACAAGGTCCCCCCTTAACCTTCTCTTGTGGAGGCTAAACAGGTTCAGGTCCCGTAGCCTCTCCTCATAAGGCCTGCCCTGCTGACCCCTGATCATACGAGTGGCCCTCCTCTGAACTCTTTCCATATTGTCCGCATCCCTCTTGAAGTGTGGCGCCCAGAACTGGACGCAGTACTCCAGCTGCGGCCTGACCAGTGCCGCATAGAGGGGGAGGATCACCTCCCTGGACCTGCTCGAGATGCATCTGTGGATGCATGACAGGGTACGATTGGCCTTCTTGACTGCCTCCCCACACTGCCGGCCCATGTTCATCGTGGAGTCAATGACGACTCCAAGATCCTTTTCCGTCTCCGTGCTGGCAAGAGGGGAGTTCCCCAACCTGTAAGTGTGGTGCCGGTTCTTCCTCCCCATGTGCAACACCTTGCACTTATCAGTGATGATACAGAGCTTTTCAATTGCCTCCCTGCTTCGTCATACTGTCTGCAGCAAACTGACAGGCAAGCAAGCCAGCTGGGGTCAGATAGTGGTAATGGTCTTCATCACTCAATTAGCAAAACAATGACCTCTCTCCATTATTTCAAACTTCTTATACAGCTTAGGGGCTGACCTGTTGATTAGCTCCAAACAGCCCTAAGCAGTCATATACCCACACACAGACACCTCACGGAATTAGCTAGCATATCACATACCTAGGATCCATGGGGCTAGTATCTGTGCTGTGGGAGACGGAAGGGAGGAGGGATTTCCTGCTTGAGCAGTAGGGGGGAGGATAGGGCAGGGGGAAGCCAAGCAGAGCCTGTTGTGTCTGCATTCTCTACTGCAGCTTTACATAGCATCAGCTAACATACCACACGCTGTGGTAGAGAGGAGGAGGGGATCCCTGCTTAAGCAGTGAGTGGGGAGAGAGTGGGAGAAGGGGGCACAGGAAAGCCAGCAGACCCTGCTGTGCCTGCAAGTCTCTGCCAGAGCTGTGTTCATGGAGCAGAGAGCTCTTCCCAGCCCAGAGACGATGCTGGGATGCGACTCCAATTTAACTTAAACCAGCAAGGGGTCTGGGACAGACATTGCATAAACCAGTTTGGCCCAAATCAGTTAAGTCTGATACTACATTAAATCAAGTTTATCTCAAACTAGTTTCAGCCATTTTCAAACTGGTATATGTGCACTGAACATCTGTTCTGTTACAGGATTAAACTAGTTTATGATCACTTAAACCAGTTTATGTGTAATGACTGTCCCTAGCCTGGAAAGGCCCTATACATAATGTATTACTGGTTCCATGCAGCACAGTAGTGGAATTTCATTCTGTGCTTACAGATACATCCAGGCAGGATAAAGAATCATATAACATTGTATTTTGGAATAAAGGAATCTTTGTCAAAATAGACCAACATAAATTAGTTCTTCTCTTTCTATTTGTGTCATAAATGGAAAGGTTTACTTTCTCAGTATAATTTCATATCCATGTCCTTGCTATTTCTTAGAAGTGCCTGATATTATGTACCTTCTATCCCATTTAAGAAGCAGAAATAAAAGTTTGTACTTAGAAAAGAAATAGAGACAATTGCATGGCCCACCTAATTAATCTTTGTCATTTGACAGTTCATGAAAAGAAACTGCACAAAAACCTTCCCCCCTTGTTCCCCACCAGAGAGAACTGACCTTAAAAATCTATTACAAAGAAATTCAGGGCTAGAGTGTTAGAGGACATAGTCTCTCTTAGGACCAAAGCCCTAGAATAGGCTTTGTATCAGACCCAATAAAAGTAGTGGGAAGGAATAAATAGAAAAAAGAGATGGCTGATTACTAAAGGGGTGACATTGCTTTGAACTGCCCCTACTCAGGGTTACACCAGTCTGGCTCAATCCTAATATCATTTATAACACAGTTTGTCACTATCAGCAAGTGAAACTCTCCCTCCAACCCCAACATATATTAGTAATATTGTTCCCCCTCAATTGGCGAGATCCGAGTTGAAACTTGACCTCTGCAATGCAGCTCACAAAAATCTTAGAAAGAGTCTCTCTCATTCCAATGTGGAATGAAAAAAAGTTCTGAAACAGTGAAAGCTGTTACAAAACACAACAGTCACTCTCGGGCCATCTCTATTTAACACTCTTTTGAGTGCTTCTAGACAGAGATAACTCCGCTCATCTGGTCTTCCTTTCTAATAGGAAAACAGAATTATTTCACTGATTTAACAAAACATTTCTATCCAATTTCCTTTTGAACAGCAAATTTTCCTGGACTGATCTGCTGCAAAATCATGTAGGGTTCTGCTGCAGCCATATCACCTCAAGCTAAGATTTTTTTTTGCATCCAAGAAGAGTTAAAGCTGGGTCAGTACTTAGATGGCAGACTGCTTGTGGAAACACCTGACACAATAAAAAGTGGAAATAGTAATTCAGTGGACAATAGTCTTGCCTCCGAGTCAGTATTGATCCAACACCCTAGTTTACTATAACAGAATGCTGAACTGCAGGAGATATTGTCTTTGATAAAACAGCAAACATAAGTATTGAATACTTATGGGATTAAAAATCCAGTGGCATTAAATGCAAGAATAGAGGCACTTCATAATATGTGGTTATCATAATCTGTTATCTCAGTTTTCACATATCATTTGAAAAGATGGTTCCACCGCCATCACTATTACCATCCTGGGGCACTGATTCAATACTGACCAAGAGGGAATATTGTCTTGATGACCTTATTGTAATCACCAATGTCAGGTTTTCTTTGAAAGTCTTCACCTCAAGTACTAATGTTTTGGTTTAAACAAGCCACTTCTGTAGGATAATGTTTAAAAACTGTATACATTCTTCAAGAAATCTTTGAAACTAGACTTCTTTTTTGCCAGAACATTGCAGTAAACACTAGATTTCCATAAAGCTGTAAATATATACTTTTGTTTTTGTATTACAGTAACACTTCCAAGTCAAACAGTGTTGTAAAAATAAAATGTGACTAACATCAAGAATACAGCCAAAATTTCAAGCACATGACTAGCATAATTTTTCCAGTGGAGAAGGTTTTTCGTTATACTGCCAACTACTCCGTTATTCTGTATACTGCAATTCACTCTGTTGCAAAGGTCCAGATTTCATTGCATGATCCAAGCATCATTTAAGTGTCTACCCAGAAGCAAATTTCACCAAGAAGTTCTATAGGGCTCCTACTGCATGTTACATATATTGCACAATTGACTGGTTAATCGCACAATAAATTTAGGGTGGCCACATATGCAAAGTAATTATCACATAATAAAAATGACTATCCAGCTATGGAGAAAGCCAACCAGCTATAAAGTTAGTGCTAGAAATGTGTAACAACTTTATAGCTCTAATTTGCACATCTAGCAGAACCCTAACAAAACCTCCCTTAAAAAATGAAGGACTTAAATTTGCACAGCCTTATATCTACATGCACTGGGCACTAATATTCAGTTTCAAGGATAGGATTTTCTAAATAGCCTGAGTTAGGAGCAGGAGTCAATGGTCTATGACCATATCTCTTGTGTTTTTAATAATACACTAGTTGGTTGATGTTAGGTATCTTATGTCTTGACCCATAGGGTAATGAAAGGTACTGTACCTCTTAACCAGAGCAACATCATTTAATCCATTGCCAATAAATAGCCATACTGAGAGAAATATTAATATTTTTGTTAATATAAAAGAATGTCTATATTGCATGCTTTCATTCCATCTACATTTGCACTACCAAATACTACACATTTATAATAAGCAAAGCCTTATGTTTTTCCATATAAAGAATTGAAAGGTAAATTTATTCAGTAGAATGCCCAGTTTACATTTCCAATAAAACTAATCAAAATAAAGTCTTCATAAAGATTTGGCTTACATACTTCTCTTTTGCCCATCTATAATGAGCTGATCCAGAAGGCCCTTACTCCCTTCAGGAAGAGGGCTTTCACCTGAATGCGTAAAACTTTCCGCATGTTCATCATCTTAGCTCGTTTACCCCCTGCAAAAATAAAAGTTGGTGCCTATGAACCACAAAATGGCACCTGTCTATGGCACCAGGGTTGTTCTGGTCCAGTTATCACACAAAACATGACAAGTAACACTATAAAGCTAAATGTATTTCCCCTAAATGTTCTGGGGCACAGCACTGCAATATGTAGCAAAATGGTGTCCAAATTGCTATAAATATTCTTATGTGGAGGAATACGTGGATGAATAGAATTCATATAGGAGTGATATACATGTCAAAGTGTGTGCCTGATACTGTCACAGTTTGTGTTAACTCACACAACTTTATCCAATTTTCATGCTCATTTTCAGCCCCCGTACTCTGTTCCCAGTCATTTGAGTGACAGAGTGGGTGTCTGCTTCTCACTTTTAGAATATTAGCATATAACATGGAAATCATACTTTTGAAGGAAAGTTATGCCCAGGCATATACCTCTTCCCCAGTGAATCAGTGCAGGGGAGTTGCAGTGAAATCAGCTTTCATAACCTCCGAATACTAGGTCTAGCCTATAGGTAGAAAAGAATACACACAAACACACACACACACACACACACACACACACACACAGAGTTCATCTGCAAATTCAGGTTTTCAGAGGTGATGAATGCCTGAAATTCCAGCTTCAATAAATGAGTTGCAGGTTCTCAGCAGCTCTGAAAATCAAATTAACAGCATGCCCATTCAGATAGAGATCAGAAACATTTTACTGCTACTTCACATTTATTAAAATTGAACTATCTACACAGGCCAGCATATTGAGACCATAAAATGAAAACTATCCATTCACAGTAACTCTTTGGGATGAGTTTTCTTTCTCCCTGCATCACATTGCATCACCTAAGCAGCTTAGAACAGCAGTGTTTTTTACAGGGCTGGAAGCAATGTGAAAAGAAGCAGTCCGGCTGCAAGTTCAAATAAAGTAGGATTCTGGCAGAGCCATAGCTCCAACATTATCTACATTGTGAATGCTGTCATCCCTTGACAAAGGGTGCTCTTGAACTCAACAGGCACATGAGAACTGTGCTGAATTTGTGCATATTCCTAATTACTCTCATCATCACCCCTTCTCTCATCAGGCTAGGGTAACAACTTCCAACAGTCTTGAAAGAACAAGGATCACAGATTGTGTGTATGATTGTCATGTCTACCTCCGCCATTAGACTTCTGAACTATGGAACCAAGTGAGAGATTATGACTTGATTAAATTCAGCATTCTTTATCCAGTTCCAGTCATCTCTGTCCTAACAAAAAAAAGATTGCTCCAGAAACTAACATTCTCCTTTACCACACAAAAAAAAAGCAAGTACAGATTTTTGGAAAATATATTTCCAGCTTTTACCTATCTCCAGTAGTAAGTAATACATTTAATTACCAGTGAGATGTGAGGTTCCACTATCCATTGATTAGCCTTGTATATAAAACCTGAACAGAAGCTATTAAATAAAACCTACTGCTCTTGGTAATATTTTGCCATAACTGAGCTCAGTGATAAACAGAATTCAACAATTTGAGATAAAAATATAGCCCAAGGAAATGATTAATCAATTTCTTAATCCTCTGAATGAAAGACAATATATTTCCTATTGTGCGAGGGATCCTATGCATTTTAGGTACTGTTAGTTTTCAGAGCAATTAATTTATTATTCTGTTTATCACTCATTGATTGCTAAGCAAAGTCATTATAAAATGCATCAACAGCTAAATCGTATTCCTCTCAGTCTACCTGAAGATAAAGTTTTCCTCTGTAGTGTAATATTTTAACAAAAAGTAATGTGCAACTCAGACATATCTAATTTTCTAAAATCTATTTGGTTTTAGTAGATTGTAATAGCTGCATTTTATATGTCTGTATGCTTTCTGTTGATTTTGTACAATATGCCTAGTATCTTCAGTACCCTGAAGTAACAAAAAGCATATTTTCCTTCATTTAAAATTGGACTCAATTATTTTCTATGCTGAACTTAACAGTGAAGTATTTAAATGTCACCTAATTCATGGTAAGTGCTGGAGAAAGCATTTGAAACCAGCAACACTGTGTAATAGACTGTGGGCACATAGACATGTGTGGCACAGTAGCCTATTTTACAGCGCATTAAAGCATCATGTAAAAAACTATGATGTTACACTAACGCTCAGTAAAATAGGCTACAGTACATTAAACATCACTTAAAAACCATGTGCATTCATTACTGCACATTAAGGCAGCCTAATGTGCATTTATTTAGTGCCTTACAATTGAGGCACTAAATTTAATTTAAGTCCCCCTAAAGCATGTGTAGACATGCCCAGTGGGCACATCTACACATGCATTTAATCCTGCCTAGATTTACTCCCAACCTAGAGTTTTTGGGTAGGAAGCAGATTTGCTCCCAGTCCCCTGCAGCCTGATAATGCATGCCTGTGGCCACCGGAGGAAGCTCCAGGCTCTTCCTGGGTGCTAGCCCAGAGACTGGCAGGGAACACTGGGCCAGGAGACTCCCAGTAGGCTGCATGCTGCTGTGCCAAGGCAGAGCTCCTGGCCCTGGCTTCAAGACCTGCAGGGGAGGGGCAGGTCTCAGTCCCCTGCCCTTATTTGCTGGTGGCTCACTGCTAGATGCCCCACCAATGGATCAGGCCAGGGGGCTGAGACCTTTTCCACCCCTACAGCTTTATAAGCCCTGTGCCTCAGTCACCCAAGTGGGGCTCAGGGCTGGGACCTGCCCCTGACCATGACAGTTCCTGGCCAGAACTGAGCTGTGTAGGGAAGTCTGCATCTGCAGCCTGGAGCTGGCTGGGTACTGCATGTGCTTCTCTGCATATCTTGGAACTGGCTGGGAATTGTCCAGGTCAGGGACAGGTCCCATTCAGCTCCAGGTTGGACGAGGAACTGTGCCCATAAAGGGAGCTCCTGCTCCACAACTGCAATTGTAATTATGGAGTGGGGGATAGGGAGCTTGTGGGGAAGACAAGCTCCCAAGCCTGTCCCCCCACCTGCCCAGCTCCTCACTCACAGACCCGGGCAGAGAACAAGCTCCCCAGCCTTCTCCCTGGCTGTAGCTCCATCCTGGTGGAACCGGGCAGAGAACAAACTTCCAACCTGTACTCACCACCCCACAGCTCCGTGCTGGTGGAGCTGAGTAGGGAACAAGCTCCCTAGCATGTCCCCTCCCCCTGCCCCCCCAAGTCCATGCTTGCAGAACTGGGTCAGAAACAAGCTCCTGAGCCCCTACCTTCAGGGAGCTCCCAGCCTGAGCCCCATAACTCTGGGGCTCAGTCTGAGAGATCTCCCAGCCTTGATTCCACAATCTGGGACTGGGGAGCTTGGAGCTCCCTGCTGCCATAGTCCCTGCCTGGGCTCCTGTGGCAGAGCCTGCCCCAGCAGCAGGCAGCTCCCAGGGGCAGAGAGCTATCTGCTGACTCCACATGGATGGCTGACTGGGAGCAGATTTGGTTTGCAGCCAGACAACTACATGAGTGCTACAGCGATATTACTAATGCCATGTAAATACAATGACATTGCTAATGCCAAGTAAATTCTCAGCCAAACTGACCGACCTGCTCCACCAGGCTTTAAACTAAGCCTGCATGGGGATGGGGGGACTACCGTCACTGCTGGCCTGCTGAGCAACCCTTGGAAAGCCAGCAGGTCATGGTACTTAAGGGAGCCCACCCTTAGCCAAGCCCTGGAACAAGCTGTGGGCAAGGCAAGGACCCTTAAAGGGACACGTGTCTGCCTGCACAGAAATGCCAGGAGCTTGGGGAATAAACAAGAGGAACTTGTCCTCCTGCTAAACACACATAAGTACGATGTCACAGGGATAACAGAGACCTGGTGGGACTCCACCCATGACTGGACCACAGGTATAGACAGCTATACCCTGTACAGGAAAGATCATGTGGACAAAAGGAGCAGAGGTGTAGCTCTCTATGTCAAGGAAAGCTACACATCCCTGCAAGCCAACACTGGTGCCCAGGGTGGACAATTGGAGACCCTCTGGGTTTAAATCTGTGGGGAACATGGCACAGGGGACATAATGGCAGGAGTCTACTATGGACCCCCGACCCAAGATCAAGAGCTTGACCAGGAGTTAGCCAGGGAATTGACTAAATCTGCAGGCTCCTGGTGTATGGTTGTCATGGGAGACTTCAACTACCCAGACATCTCATGGGGAGAGCACTTGGCCAAATCCAAATGATCACAAAGCTTTCTCTCATGCGTGGATAAGCTCTACCTGATGCAAGAAGTTGACGGGCTGATGAAAGGTAAAGCACAGCTTGACCTGGTACTGGATACAGAGGATGACCTAATCATTGACCTAAAGTTTGAAGGGAAGCTGGGTGACAGTGACCATAGGCTGATCACCTTCACCATGCACCATAAAGCTAGCAAGTCAGTCAGCAATACAGAAGTCCTCAACTTCAGGAAAGCTGACTTTGACAAGCTCAGGAGGCTTGTCAGTGAGGCCCTAATGGACCACGACCCTAAGGGGAGGGGAGTTCAGGACGAGCGGTTGCTCCTCAAAGGAGCAATCCCAGATGCACAAGCTAAGTCTATTCTGTCTCAGAGGAAAGACAGCAAGAGGGCACAGCAGCCTCCTTGGCTCTGCAGGGAACTAGCAGACCTCCTCCGTCTAAAAAGAAAGACCTACAAAGGATGGAGAAATATTCTGCACTGCTCCAGTCCTGCAGGGAGTGAACCAGGAAAGCCAAGGCTGCGATGGAACTCCAACTAGCTACAAGTATCAAGGACAATAAAAAGTCCTTTTTTAGATATGTAGGAAGTTGGAGGAAAAATAAGGGCAACATCGGACCCCTGCTAAACAAGATGGGACAACTGACAACCAATGCCCATGAAAAAGCCAACTTGCTAAATGGGTACTTTGCATTAGGTTTTTACCAGTCCCAAGGGGTGCCCCTGCCCATTATAGGACAGGAACGCCTGGGTGAGGGTGATTCCTTACCATCCATCAATGCTGACCTTGCGAAGGAACACCTTGAGAGGCTGGACACCTTCAAATCAGCTGGCCCTGACAGCTTACACCCAGGGTACTCAAGGAGCTGGCAAGCATCATAGCTCATCCCCTCACATGGATTCTTGAGAATTCCTGGTGCTCTGGTAAAGTACGTGAAGACTGAAAGAAGGCCAATATGGTGCCTATCTTCAAGAAAGGGAAGAAAGTGGATCCAGCAAACTACAGGCCCATTAGCCTGACCTCGATCTCAGGGAAGGTCTTACAGAAGATTATTAAAGAGGACATTCTTAACAGACTAGCCAATGGCAGCATCCTGCGGGATAGCTAGCATGGGTTTGTTGCAGGTAGGTCTTGCTTGACCAATCTTATTTCCTTTTACGACCAAGTGACCTATCACCTGGACAAGGGAGAAGAGATTGATGCTATATATTTTGATTTTAAAAAAGCCTGCAACCTGGTATCCCATGATTACCTCTTAGCAAAACTGGCCAACTGCAGCCTTAGTTTCACCATGATCTTGTGGCTGGGGAATTGGCTTCATGGTCAGACCCAGAGGGTGGTGGTTGATGGAAGTCAATCACTGTGGTATCCTGTAACCAGTGGGGTCCCTCAAGCCTCTGTCCTTGGGCCAACATTATTCACCATTTTTATTAATGATATGGAGATTGATATCAGAAGTGGATTGGCCAAGTTCGCTGATGATACCATACTTTGGGGTAAAGCATCCACACCTGAGGACAGGAGGGCGATCCAGGTTGCCCTTGACAGTCTTAGGAAATGGGTGGATGAGAACCTGATGGTGTTTAACCGAAAAATGCAAGGTTCTCCACCTCAGGAAGAAAAACCCGCAACGTGCTTATGGGCTCGGCAGTGCTACACTGGCTAGCACTATGGATGAAAGGGACTTGAGGGTCATGATTGACCACAAGATGAACATGAGCAATCAATGTGATGCTGCGGCTAGTAAAGCGAGCAAAATGCTGGCTTGCATCCATAGATGCTTCTCAAGCAAGTCCCAGAACTTCATTCTCCCATTGTACTCAGCCTTGGTGAGGCTGCAGCTGGAGTACTACATCCAGTTTTGGGCTCCACAATTCAAAAAGGATGTGGAGAAGCTTGAGAGAGTCCAGAGAAGAGCCACGTGCATGATCAGAGGTCAGGAAAACAGACCTTATGATGAGAGGCTGAGAGCTATGGGAGCTCAGGCTCAGGATGATCTGGTGGCTGCCTGGAAGTTTATCAGGGGTGCTTACCAGGATCTGAGGGAACATCTATTCACCAGAGTGCCCCAGGAGATGACAAGGTCAAACAGTAACAAGCTTTTTCAGGACCATTTCATGCTGGACATAAGGAAGAACTTCTTCACTGTCTGAGCACCCAAGGTCTGGAATACACTTCTGCTGGAGGAGGTTCAAGCAACTACTTTGAAAGCCTTCAAGAGAAATATGGATGTTTTTCTTGCTGGGATCCTATGACCCCTGCTGACTTCCTGCTCCTGGGGCAGGAGGCTGGACTCAGTGATTTTCCAAGTTCCTTTCCAGCCCTAACATCTATGAAATCGAAGAGTTGCAAAATTTACTCAGGATTTGGAGATTTACTGTGACGTAAGCATGTGCTTAGGTCACAGTAAACTATGTTAATTCACCATTAAGTGTCTCATGTAGATGCACCCAGTGTAAGCTAAATATAATGCACTATAATATAGATGTGCAACAGCAGGGGAAGCAGCCCTGCTAACTAAATGTGAACTGCAAAACTGTGCTAGCTGCATATAAGGACAACTCCCAGAGACCCCAGGGGCTGGGAGACAAAAGACAAACGAAGCAGGAAGCAGCAGCAAAACACAAATGCAATGCCGGGGGCCAAATGCATGGCCAGAGACTCTGGAGTGACAGAGCCACAACCATTGGACTGTAGCAGCAGGATACGGACGTGAGGACAGCAATTGAGCACTCTCAGGACTAGAGGCTATTTGGGGACACCTCTGGAGGTGTGGGAATATACCAGGTTCTTTGAGTGCCTGTACTTTGATACTAATGCGTGTTATTAGTTATCTGTTCTTGAGTGAATACACCACCGTGTTGCTGCTTTTTATATGTTACTGAGCTTCTAAGTGTATACACTTTAATGTTAATATTTATCTACTTGCACTTGCTTATTTTTCCCTAGCCCACTGGGCTTGTGACCATAATCCCCAGCATTTTCTCTAAATTGGGAAACTTCCATTTGGCTTCCTGTGCCTGTTCCCTCAGATTGCAGGGCTTATTACATCTGATACATTTTGCCTCATATTTAAATTTTCTCAGATCTATGTAGCTGAAAGAACTAGGATTATTCAGTTTGGAAAAGAGCTGACTAAGGAAGGAAATTTTTAATGGTCTTCAAATACCTCAAGGGCAATCATAGAGAGGAATGGAGACAGACTTTTCTCTGTGGCTCTAAGGGACAGAATTAAGTGCGAAGGCCTCAAGCTTGAACAGGGGATATTTAGTCTGGAGATTAAAAGGAATTTTATAACTACAGGTATAGTTAAGCACTGGGAAAAGGCTACCTAGAGATGTTGTAGAATCTCCATCCTTGGAAAAAAACACTTGGCTGGAATGGTTTCATCAGGGATGATCCTGCCCTGAGTAGGGAGCTGAACTAGGTGACCTCATGAGGTTCATTCATGTCTTGCTTTCCCATGACCCTATGTTAACTCATTATTAAAAATTATCCAGCACGGGTCCAATTCTGCCATCCTAACCTCATGCTGAATGGTAACATATCCCAATACCCATCCCTAAAGGAATTTTCAGATTAAATTATGCAATACGACTCAGTGTAGGAACATTTCTGAATAGTTTCAGCAACTAATTCTTGTTCTGAACAAAAAGTGCACATGCAGTTACATTGAATGCTCAATATTTAAAAATCAAGTTATGATAGAAATCATTGGCAGCCGTTAGTACAAGAAGAGAACCTAAAAATCCCAGCAATGTCAGGACCCATGGCGTCCTGTACTATAACTTGGCAGTCTTTGGCCAACCAGTTTACTGCATCATTTTCATGCACAATATAGGTAGTTCTGACGTTTCTCTTCCATCTTTAGGGACCTGAACCTCTTAGAAAAAAGAAGTATTTGACTTCCCTTAAATTGAAGTGAAGTTCTCTTTCTTTCTTTGTTCCTTCTTGTTTACTGGATTAAACAGAGGAGAGGGGGAATAAAACCAAAATAAATCCATCTAAAACACTGGTTCTCAACCTTTTTAAACTTGAAGCACCCCTGGATAGGCTCAAGACACCCCTTGGAAAGTGCCAGTTCTTAGATGTCACTCATTTTTTGCCTACAGAAAAATGTTACAGCTTTTTTTTTCTGTCACAGAGAACCCAGAATGACCACAATTATGGATTTCCATTTGAAATCTCTGGACTTAATTTTGTGAATCATGTTTGTAAACCTAACAGTGTGGCATCCCCTGAAAGGATCTCAAGGCATCCTGGTTGAGAATCACTGGTCTAAAACGTTAATAGCTCGATGATGTGTTGGCAATTAGATCCCTGTATTACACTGTTACACTCTCCCAAGCACATGTACTAGAAAAGGAAACCTAGTGTTGCCGGCACAAGGTGCCCGAGGGAGGCAACAATTGGGTTTGTTGCCTGGTGTGCGTCGCGCCAAATAAACACACTGGGGGAGAAGCAGACAGAGTTTATTTGAGCTCAAGTAAAAGGCACAGTAGACTGTATTGTCTCAAATCCTGCACACCTAACCCTGCAACAGCGAGATCTTTATACCCCGGTCAGTTTCACTGTCAGTGATTTTCCAGCAGCTGGTCCCCCTCTTTCTCCCCTTTCCCTCCTCCTTTCTCTCTCCGAGCGGTGCCCTTGCATTCCACAGATAACAGTTTTAGCTTGCCTGCTTTCCAGAAGGACAGGAGATTGCAGGTGCCAAAGAAAGGGTTACAAAGGTGTGGGCAAGGGGGGAGGGTTGGCTCTTCTGAGCCTGGAGCAGAAGGACTTCCTCGACACTCGTGGTCTTCCATCCCTCTGAGTTACCCAGGGTTATGCCCAGTGACACCAACAGCTCCCCCCTTTGAGAATACTCAACAAAGTTTTGGCTGAGTTTTCTCATATTCTGAAGATAAAAAGTGATTGAGTGTTTGAGGATTGGGATCTTCAATGCAGGGGTATAGTGAAGCGCTCGGGGAGGGGGATGCACAGACTTTGTGCAGCAGGGCGTTACAGCACGCAAATAAGAGGAGAGTAATTAAACACAACACAACACTAGTGATCAGGAGGTGAAGGATGCCCGCTCCTAGGTCTCCGAGGTTGGGCAACCAGCTCCAGAGACAATCAAAGACAGGGGGTTCACGTTCCTGACTTTTCCACAGCTCAAAAGCCTGTTCAGCTGAAATGTGTTTGTTAATACCTTAGGAATTTTCTGGGACATAAGTACAACATTCGTTCCCAATTAGAGCACATAACCCGCCCTGAGATGCGAAAACATAATCTAGAGCCTGACGGTTTTGAAGAGATAATAAACGAAGTTGATAAATCTCAGAGTTAAGGCTCTTTTCAATAGCTAAAGCGTCATTGGCAAATTTTGTAAGAAACGCAGAAAGTTGATGATACAGCTTGGCTAACCGGCCCACTCCGTACACCGGGAGAAAGATCATGCCAAGTCTGTCTCATGATGAATCCAGTTCTTGTGTCCATCGACCTTTGCCACTGTGTGGAAACTAGTAGGACAGGGTGAGGTCCTTTCCACTTCTCTTGGAGGGGCTCATCCTTCCAGGTACGAACGAGCACGAAATCTCCCGGCTGTAACGAGTGGACTGGAGCATCCAGCGGAAGAGGCTGCAAGTCTTTAGTGTACCTATGGAGAGAAAAAAGAGCAGACAGAGAGTACATATACCATGACAAAATATTACATCCTATTTCCCACTCCCCTGCTGGAACTGGCGTCCTGTTCATAGGCCATGCCCTTCCAAACATAATTTCAAAGGGGCTAAGCCCTAATCTTCCCTTGGGGAGGGGGCACGGATACGAAGCAAAGCAAGGGGCAAAGCATCAGGCCATCGCAGAGAGGCCTCCTGGCAGATCTTTGATAGATGACGCTTGAGGGTCTGATTTGTACGAGTACTGGGGATCCGGGAGCTCCCCCACTGATGGAGTGAGGGCATACATGTGGGTGTCAGCAGGTTTCGGCATCCTCAGGGTGGCAGCATTTTTAGCTTCTCTGTCCGCCCGGGCGTTACCCCGGCTACGTCCTGATCCTCTTTCTGATGCGCCTTACAGTGCATTACTGGCACTGCTGAGGGAAGTTGAACAGCTTCCAGGAGTTGGAGAATTTGGGGTCCATACTTCACTGGGGAGCCTTGGGCTGTCAGCAGCCCCCTTTGTTTCCATAGGCCAGCATGGGCATGCAGTACTCCAAAAACATACTGAGAGTCAGTATAGATGTTGACCCGTTTCCCCTTTTGACAGTTCTAGCGCCCGGGTCAGGGCCACCAGTTCAGCAAGTTGAGCAGATGTTCCAGTGGGCAAACCCTTGGCCTCAACAACATCATAGAGGGTCACAACAGCATAATCTGCCCTCCTTTGCTCTTCTACAACAATGCTACTGCCATCAGTGTACCACTCACAATCAACATTCAGAAGTGGCTTGTCCTGTAGGTCTGCATGGCTGAAGTACTGTGCATCTATGATGTCTAAACAATCATGCTCTTGTTCCTCCGTTTCAGGTAAGAGAGTAGCCGGGTTGAGGGAGGGGCAGGGCTGCAGAGTCACTTCAGGGTTCTCCAACAACTTAGCTTGGTACCGAGCCACCCGAGCCTGGGTGAGCCAGAGACCCCCCTTCGCGTCTAGCACAGCCTGGACCATATGTGGGGTATGCACCTGCACAACTCCTCCCAGCGTTAGCTTGATCCAGTTGCCAAGGGATGGCCAGCATGTTTACGAGCAGTTGCGGCAACTGCCCTAGTACTTGAGGAAGCTGAAAAGTTGTCTGGAGAAATAAGCAACGGGATGTTTCCACGCCCCCAACAATTGAGTAAGCATTCCCAGAGCCATCCCTTTTCGTTCATGCACATACAATTGGAAAGGTTTAGAAAGGTCCAGTAACCCCAGGGTGGTGGCTTCCATTAGTTTCCTTTTTAGTATCTTAAATGCCTTGTCGGCTTCTGGAGTCCAAGAAAAGGGGTCATGGTCTGCCCCTTTCACACAGTCATATAGTGGTTTTGCCCATAGTCCAAATTCAGGGATCCATATTCTGCAAAAACCTGCCATGCCAAGAAACGCCCTGAGCCGCTTACGGTTGCTTGGGATGGGAACCTGGCATATAGCCTCCTTTCCTCGCTTGAAAGCTGGCGCTCCCCCTGTCTTATGTGAAATCCCAGGTATCATACTTCGGGGAGAGCAATTTGAGCTTTATTTCGAGCCACTCGATATCCTCGAAGTCCAATAAAGTTTAGGAGGCTTACCGTGGCGTTAAGGCAAGAGTTTAAATCTATGGCAGCAATTAATAAATCAGCCACATATTGTAACAAGAGAACTTCATGCTCATTATTCCACTCCTCCAAGTCTTTAGCTAAGGACTGGCCAAAAAGGGTAGAAGAGTTCTTAAATCCCTGGGCTAATACTGTCCAACAAAGTTGTTTCTTAACCCTTTTTCTGTCCTCCCATTCAAAAGAGAATATCTCCTAAGAGGGGGGGTCAACTGGAATCGTAAAGAAAGCGTCTTTCAAATCAAGAACTGAGAAATGAGTATACTGCCCCCCTACGGAGGCCAGCAAGGTATACAGTTTTGGGACAAGGGGATGAATAGTTTTAACCCGTTCGTTAACTGCCCTTAGGTCCTGCACCAGTCGATATGTGCCACCAGGCTTTAGTACAGGCAAGATAGGAGTGTTCCAGGCCGACTGACACTCTCGCAGTATGCCGTACTTTAGGAAACAGTCTATAGTCTCCTGCAGTCCCTCTCTGGCTTCCCTTTTGATTGGGTACTACTTGATTCGTACTGGACCTTTTCCCGGCAGTAGTTGGATATTAATGGGGGTTTGATGTGTAGCCTTTCCAGGGACCCCCTCTGCCCATACCAAAGGGTATACCTGGTCTTCCCACTGGTTCCACTCCAGGGGAGCGTTCATGGCCGAGGGTTCAACCACGAGGGTCATTATCCATGCATTTTCAGGGGGCAATGTGAGGGTTATTTCATCCTGGGTAAAATGCAGTGATGCACCTAATCGACAAAGCAGGTCTCGTCCTAGCAGGGGTGTTGGGCAATCTGGAAGGTAGACCAATTTGTGAGAAAGAGCCCGGTCTCCCAGAGCACATTCTGCAGGAGCACGCACTGGGCACTGAGTCTTTTTTCCCCGTGGCACTCACCACGGTGAGAGAGTCCGCTACGGGAAGTTGAAGAGGTTGATTTACAGTGGTCCGTGCTGCCCTGGAGTCTATCAAAAAATCAATTTCTGAATTCCCCACCCGCATTTTTACTCGGGGTTCCAGGGGTGGGGTGGTCCGTTTCCCCGACACCCCTACTCCGGTCCTTCCGCTGCCATTACAGGAGTGCAGTCTCTCCCTTTCTCTGGGCATTCATTCTTCCAGTGTCCCTCTTGCCAGCATAAGGCACACTGGTTCCGTCCCAGGCATCTTTCTTGTGGGCCAAGGCACCCTCGCCCACGACCCCTTATACCTCTGCCTCTCCCACCTTCTTGTGGCCTTTCTCTGACTCCGGCCTGTACTGCTGCTACTAGCATTCTAACTTGTCTCTTGTCCTTTTCTCCTTCTCTGAGAGTATACGCCCTGTTTGCAGTTTCCAGGATTTGTGCTACAGACATACCCATTAAGTCTTCCTTCTTTTGTAACTTCCTCTTTATATCAGGGGCTGCACGGCTGGTAAAAATACCCTTTATAATTGCCTCCATCGCTTGATCATCAGGGTCTGCATTGGTATTTTGCCAAATGGTGTCTCGGATGTGCTGTAGGAATGCAACGGGACTTTCCTTCAGCTCCTATACTATTTCATACGGCTTTGCCCAATTATTATGTCAGACAGCCAAGTGCCCAAGCCTATGAATAAGCAGTTCTTTGTAAGAGGTAAGACAGGTATGATTCACAGGATTGTTAGGGTCCCATCTAGGGTCTGCTGGGGAACCACATCTGCCAGAACAGGAACATTGACGGGATCCCTTTCATGCCTCCACTGTGCTTCCTCCCTTGCTTTGGAAATAACTTGGTTCCGCTCTACTTCAGATAATAAGGTTTGCATAAGGATATTACAATCGTCCCAATCAGGCTTGTGACTAGCTAAACATCCCTCAAAGACAGAGATAAACTTATTCAGGCTAGTTGAAAATTCTCCAGCCTGTGCTTTAAAAGCTGCCAGGTCCACCGGGTTAAAAGGTACATGGGTGTATACTGCATGGTCTGGGCTGCATGCCCATCTGCCCCAGGCCGGGCTATTACAGTTTCAGTAGGTAAAGGATAAAATCCCACTGAGGAAGGAATCTCTGGAACCGGGGACATCTGATCTTTATATGGTGGAGGTGTTAAAGCCGAAGGGGACGCCAACTCTGGCATTACAGTAATGGGGGGGGAATGCTGAGACTCAACACTAACAACTACTGATCCTATCGGAGTCAAATTACACTTCTGCAAAATATCTGTCTTGTTCCATAAAGCCATAAACAATTGTGCATACAAATGCTCATTCCACTTACCCATCCGCTGACAAAACAGGAGTAATTGGAGAATTGTATTGTAGTTAATTGACCCTTCCAGAGGCCACCTTTCCTGATCCTCCAGTTGATATTGAGGCCATTTCACTGTACAGAACCTTTTAAGATCATTTTTAGTCATTAGATCTGACTTAAACAGTTTCCAATTAGTCAGAATGCATTCTAAGGGTGTACACCGTGCCCTGCCAACCGTACTCTGTCCCTGCCCATACTCTAGGGAGACACTGGGCGTCCCCAGGTCCTACAGGGAGACACTGGGCGTCCCCAGGTCTTAACAGACAATGCTCTGAGCTTATCCTACCTTATCCGAGGGACCAGTTTCACACCATCGCCCACGATCGCTTCTCCACTATTAAAGCGCATTGCACCGTTGTGCCCTCTGGGGTCGATCAAACCATGTCTCTGCCGAGGCCCCCGATGAAACCACTGGTGCGCGCTGGGCATCGATTGTTGCCGCAAGTCGTCGACCCCAGGAGGGATCCGGGCAAGGCGAAATGTTAGCCTCAAGCCCCACGTTGGGCGCCAAAACTGTTGCCGGCACAAGGTGCCCGAGGGAGGCAACAATTGGGTTCGTTGCCCGGTGTGCGTCGCGCCAAATAAACACACTGGGGGAGAAGCAGACAGAGTTTATTTGAGCTCAAGTAAAAGGCACAGGGAGACTGTATTGTCCCAAATCCTGCACACCTAACCCTGCAACAGCAGGATCTTTATACCCCAGTCAGTTTCACTGTCAATGATTTTCCACCAGCTGGCCCCACTCTTTCTCCCCTTTCCCTCCTCCTTTCTCTCTCCGAGCAGTGCCCTTGCATTCCACAGATAACAGTTTTAGCTTGCCTGCTTTCCAGAAGGACAGGAGATTGCAGGCGCCAAAGAAAGGGTTACAAAGGTTGGGCAAGGCGGGGTTTTGGCTCTTCTGAGCCTGGAGCAGAAGGACTTCCTCAACACTCATGGTCTTCCATCCCTCTGAGTTACCCAGGGTTATGCCCAGTGACACCAACACTAGGCTTCGCCGCTACCACCCTGGACAAATAGCAGATCACTACCAAATCCCTTTCCCTGATTAACAATTCAGATATTATGTTAAATCAATGCCAACTGTGCCGGTTGGCATATCAGTGCACAACTCACCCTTTTATGAATTCCCAGCTCTCTTTGCAGTGAGGAAGAGGGATAGCCAGACACAGAATCTCCCTCCTACTTAACCCCTGGAAGGGATATGGAGAATAGCAAGAAGGTTTAGAGCAGGGGCAGGCAATTATTTCGAGTGGAGGGCCCTTACCAAGTTTTGGCAAGCCATCAAGGGCCGCATGACAGGCAGCTAGGGAAGATAAATATAAATTTTCTAAATTTTTTAGGGACCCTGCGGGCTGGATAGAATGGCCTGTCAGGCCGCATACAGCCCACGGGCCGCATTTTGCCCACCCCTGGTTTAGAGGGATCTGCTCATGTGGGTATAGAGGCAAGTACTGAACAGCAAAGAGCTCTCTCTCTGGTCAAAATGAATGATTTCAGCTAATCACTGAACTCAAAGGAAACTGAATAAAGTAATTGTTAAGGATGAAATCTCAAAATGTTCCTGCATTTAGAACAGTCCCTAGATATTTCCTGCTCTGGCTTATGCTATTATGCAATTATACTATTAGAATTAAAAATCTGCACTTTGAGTCAGGCACAGAGCTCCCATTAGAAATCATCAGAACCTGTGCGCTCACATCTGAAACCAGAATCTGGTCCTCGGTTCTTAAATTTATGTGTGTACTTAAAACAATCCACAGCTCATTGAGCGGAGTTTAAAACCCTTTTAGCTGGCAAGGAACAAAAAGGTGCAATATTAGTAGGTTTTTCCTGGAAAGGAAAATTAGCTCATACCCAAATACCCAATGGTGAATTTTTATCTGCAGAAAAAGGGAATGCCAAAAACTTTTGTTTGGAAGGAAAACAGATTCATGAAGAGAAGAATACAAGATATAAGCTTCTGCAGCTGTTTATGATACATTAAAGATAGTTTGTAACCAGTCATCCCTCACTATCATTTATAGGTTTCACTGCAGATATATTTCAACTCCGACAAAAGACGATAAACGACTCCTTGTGAAATTCTAGAGAATTCTCAAGACTAACGACATACACAGATTAAGTAAACACGTTTTATCCTGTCTTTTGCATTAATAGGCTGTAGAAAGTGTTACCTTGGAAATCACAGTAAATGGCAATGCATTTACTGATGCCTAAATATCAGGACCCAGTATTCCACTGCAAACGCATATAGATGTACAACAAGGGCAATTTGTCATTATGCAATAAAACTATTGATTAAGCTGCCTACAGCCAGTATTGAAAATCAGTACAAAAAAAACCTTGGTTATTTGATTGTATGCATCGACTTAACTGGTTATAAAAGACAAATGTGTGTTCCTTCAAATAAGAGGACAAAATGGCTGTCATGAATCTTTTAAATATTTCCTATATTAGTTAATAACAATGATGTTAACAGCCATAACTTCTGTGTTGTATATGTTACATAAAGTAATATCCTGAGTTCATTAACACATTGAGACCAACAAAAGGATTTTTACAGCTCTTTAAGTACTAAAGCACAGGATATAGCCAAAGCAAAGATCTCCAGTTGACTCAACAGACTCATGACTCAACTATACACTCGCCTTGCCAGATACCCAAAAAACTCTACCTGGAGTGTGTGGGCTAGAGATGGACTACTGTAATCTAATAGACTGGAAGTGAAATAGAAGGATAGAAGACTCATTTGCTGCCATCGTATAATTGACACTTCTAAGTAAATCAGTCCTCAAGCTCTGCTCTGGACAATACTAATGACTTGACATATTGGCTTTGTAGGTGGGGCGGCAGAGGAAGAAATCATGCCTGGCTTATTTGGAGTTCAGAAGCAGAGCCTTAACAATGTTGCCAGGCACCCAGGGCAGCTGTGACACGTGAGGGTAGTAGTGACTCCTGGCTGTCACTGTGCCACCATTGTAATCATACAGCTGTGACAGCATTTTTTTCTCTGCCCTCCTCCCTCCATCTCAAGTCAGTACCCAGGACGACATCTCCATTCTTATTTCCCTCATTATGCTATTGTACAGAAGAATTTACAAGCCCAAGTTAAGACTTAAAAACCACTGAAGTATATATAATCAGCAATCCCTCGCAGTTGAGGATGATTATCTTCCATGATTGCTTTGTCTATGGGTCTGAAGTTGCTCAATGAGGCCAAACCTGGATTGACAGACTCTGTTGCAACTTGGGCACATGTTTCCATGTGAGGTGGGTATCTCTGGATTCTTGCTTCAAACTAAGCATTGCAAAAAGACACACAAAGAGTAAAAGGGTTCCTGTCTGAAACAGCACATAATTTAAATGGCCAAATGAGAAAGGACTATTAAACCCACTTTTCAGAGCACAAAATAGAATTAGAGATTAAGGGACGTGCTCAAGGCATTAAATAGTCCAGTGCCTTAATCAACTATGGTCCTTTTTCTCTCCTTACTCGCAACATAATTGAACAAAATCTTCATTGTTGGCTAGAATTAATATTTTGTTTTAAGACAAGAACTGCCATCAAGACTAGATCTGGTTGGAACATTTCAGTTAAATGGATTTTCATCAAAATATGCTGTCTAATCAAAACCAAAATGCTGTGTATAGAAACAGCTGAAGTTCAGGACTCATTTGTTGTGTCTGATACAGAGAGGCCAGAATTAAAAACCTGACCCCCATTTCAATGGAAAATAGATGGTTTTAACACAGTTTAGTTTTTTGACAATACTTTTAAAAAAGTTTTGTTTTATTCTAATAAGAACCAAAAAGAATTTCTTGGAAACTGAGATGCTTTTGTGCAAAGCTGTCCTAGAATTATCTGTAATAAGAATCCCAGTATAGAAGTTTAGATGTAAGCACTGAAATCAGTGGTCTGATTTCCCAAAGTACTGAGCTCCCAGCAGTTTCTCATCAGCTTTTTCAAGAGCTACTTGTTTCTCATCATTTTGGAGAATGAAGCCACTTATCTAGGTGTCAAAACATGAATTTAGGAGACTAACTTTAGGCTTTGTGTTTTTAGATTCTTATTTCAGGGTTGTTGTTTTTTTTAATGACAACAACAACAACAACAACAACTTAAAACCTAACTTTAGGGTATGTTCCTTCAGAATGATTCTTGCCTATATTTTTTGCACTATAAATAATGGGGCTGTTAAAATGAAAGCAACTTTCTATTGAACTCAGATTCTTCACGTGTTTATGACACTTTTTTAAATGACTTCTAAGTAACCTAAGTTAGCAGTTCACTATTGAATATATTGTCCCAGGCCTGGTGTCAAGATTTTCCAGTCTAAGACAACCACATAATATTACAGTATCTTTTATTTTTGTGTATAAGTAGAGGCAACTGGGAAATAGTAATGTAACAAAGAAGGATACGAACACAGTGGCTTGGGAAAGCACTTTTTCACAGTTCGTTGTTAATGAGGTGTCTTGTTTTTTTAATTTGTGCATAACAACATTCATTATATGGGCCCAATACAAAAAAAAACATGTGAAACTGGTGTGGCCTAGACTTTGCATTATTTCCTAAGGGCAAGGATTTTTTTTGGTGATATTTTTATAGGATCAACCACATAGTTGGAATAAAGTTAGACAAGCTTTCAAATGCAGAGGCCTAAAGAATGCTTTGCATTTGAAAAGCTTGTCTAACTTTATTCCACCTATACAGTTGGTTCAATAAAAAGTTATCACCCACAAAAATCCTCATCTCTCACATAATTCTTGGACCATCATGGTTGCAACATCACTCCCACCCAAAATTTCAAGAATTTTGGGGTTTTTGAGCTTTTGAATTTATCGTAATGTAAGATAGCTTATGTTGTCTTAGCCACCAATTTAAACAGACGTATGCAGAGTATTAGTTAATTACCAGTTCTGAGCAATGAAATCATTGTAAGAGAGTATATTAGACTAAATGCAAACAAAACATCAGTAATAATTCCCAACTGAGATGTCTGAAAAATAAAAGAATCATAACTGCCTTCAAAATTGCCATGCTAATTTATAAAATCCTCCAAATACGTTTCTCTGCCTTTGTCCATCTCTGCTCTCCTCTCTTGTATGCTTCTTAAGGTAAAGCCAGATGGTAAAAGCCTCCTTTGCAACTCATAGCACTAACACTAGAGTGCTCTTGTATCTAAAGTACCATTCTGAGTCAGTCCTCTGTTGGAGGTCCACATGAAACACTGAATTATATTTGTAAGTTGATATATCAGAATAAACACATATAGTAACCTCTTTGCCACATGCATTGATTTTATTATGTTGTGTGATGAAAAATGAGGTAATTTTGCATGCACTGCAGGTATTTATGACACAAAACACAAGCAAATGGTCTAATACAATGGTGCTTGCCAGGAAAACGATGCAACAGGACCTCTTCAAATTGATGCCATTTATAGAATTTAATTATAAGCCATATAATGCCAGTAGTACAGTAAAAATGGGTTAAAAGAGTTGTTGATTTTGCTCTTTTCAGGATTTCAGTGGGTTTTGCTCTTTTCAAGATTTTCAGTGCCCTTTATACCCCTCTGGCTCTTACCTCACATAAAAATGCTGGAACAGACCTGAGAATCCCATCCCCCAGTGTGGGCACATATAACACTCAGACCACTTTAAGTGCAATTTAAACCACAGGTGTTCAGACATACAAGCCAGTTTAGAATGGCTTCAACTTCCTGGAAAATAATACCTGGATAATCAGATGTAATTTTGAACCAGTTATCCACTAAATGGTTTATTGTTATGTGCAGACATCAAGCTTTCCATGATTAGAGTCTGGGCAGTCCTAGACTGCACTGCTCCTCAGCTCCCCCTTCCCACTCCTCCACACCCAATCTCCATAAAGCAACTGGCATCTGTTCAGGAAGGCCTCTTCTGCTTCTGGACATGGAACAATTAACAGTTAGGCCCCAAGCCCAGCCCTGTAGCACTACGCGAGTTGCACACTTATGCTAGGGGCTGAGCTGGGGCCATGCTCCATGCCCCAGCCCAGCATGCGCAGAACCTGGTGGTGTGGAGCAAAGGTAAGGCAGGGAAGAAGCGGGGCAGGCAAAGGAGCAGATGCTGGGTGCAGTGGAAGAGCCTTCAGGGAGTGGTGGTGGGGAGATGGCAGGGAGTAAGAGGCAGGCAGCACCTGCAGATATGACCCTGACCACAGGTAGGAGTTGGAACCTGAGCTGCCAACAGCTGCCTGCCCACCACAACCCTTGTAGTCAAGTCAAAGATGAGAGGCTTTCCCCCCCTGCCCCAGTGTTAAACAGGGAGCAGACCTCATCTTAGACTCAAGTAAATACAGTACTCACTTGCATCCCCAATGGCAGTTCAACATAATTGCAATGCCTAAAAGGTGACCATCATACACAGAGAACTCTTACATACCAACAGCCCTTAACCTGGTCACAGCCAGTGATATTTGTGGAGCGGTTTGATTGTTATGTGCCTCTGCACACCCCTCTCCCCCCCACCCCACTTGTCTTTCTCTGCTCTTTTCCTTGTTATTTCTGACCTTCACAGGATATCATTCCTATGGGCAAAACCCTTCTGCCTTGTGTAGTCCGCAGTTTGGAAATGGCTGCTTCCATTCATTTTACTATATCTGTATGTTTTCAAATACTTTCTCTCCCTGTGTGCACTACTTCATTTCTTGCTCCTGTTATTATTTATCTCTTTGGAGCGGTCTGATTTAATCATGTGAAGTGTTTTAAATACAACCGTATGAAAGGCACAATTTTAATATTGTACAAAGTTCTTTGCATTGGTCTAAAATTCTATACAGTTGACGTATAGCCGAGTCCCGACTGCCTTTTCCTCTAGACCAATATGGCTACAACCTGGATACCCAACACATGGAAGATATCGGATTTTAGCCAATTTTAAAAATAAAACATTCATATTTTCCCAAGCAGGAAGTAACTGTGACTACCCGAGACCTGAGAACCTGCTCCTGCCTTTGTTTCAAGGTAATTTGCATCATCACAGATCCTCATAGGAGGTGGGGGGCTCCATACCAGCTATGAACTCACTGCCCAGAGCAGTTTTCCATCTATTGACTCCTCTGTGAAATCCTATGAAATATGAATTTTCATTTCTACCCAGAAGAACTTTTACAATCTTTTCTCTAATGCTTGATGAAGGGTGTCTGAAAGCTTGCAATTAAAGAAAAAATTTTTGCAAAAAGCTTGGTCTACTAAAAGATATCATACCCACTACGAGTCCTGATTGCCTTTTCCTCTAACAGTACAGCTACAACCTGGATACCTATACAGCTGATGATTACTTTTCTCCAAAATACAACATATATGAGAATTTCACCCCAAAAATGAAAAACTAAATAAAGTAATTTTCACTAAAATGTAAAGAATCCAACAAGTTAACACACGGTTTCTTTTAAGGGGGTGAAACTTCCTTCCTCCTATTATATTTATGAAATCTGACCTTTTCATCTAAGTAGGGTTAGATTTTTCCTCACCCCTCTTTGTCAACCACTTTACAATAGTGGAGTTATTAGAATGAGGATGACTCACACACAAGTGCTGAATCACGATCAAACTGAAGGCATACTTACCTACTCAAATGACATCACAATCTTGCTTAGTCATCTAAGCTTTTTCTAAGCCTTGTGATTCATTCAGTTCTCATAGCACACATCCCTTTCTCCACTATGAAACATACTTCCTTCAGTTCCTCTTATTTTCCTCCACAGCTTTTAGGCTAAAACATAACAGTTCTAACTACATAATAAGCTATATAAAATCTATGCACTTAAAGCAAAATGTTCAGAAGTAGCCACTGGAGATGGAGACCCTCAGTTTGAGTAACCAGTTCATTCCACTGCATTTGTCTGATTTTCAAAGGTGCTGAATCTCTGCAGTGTTGGCACTGAATTTATGACCCAAATAGCTTGTTCTGGGCAGACTCAAAACCCTCAGACTGACCATTCAATAATAGGCAAATATTATTGATACACAGTGATAGCAGATTAGAATAATGCAAACAATGCTATATCTACCAATACTAGAGCTATCATCAGAGGGAAGGTACTTCTGGGCCAATACGTGAGCTTCACTCTGAGGTTCTCCCTTGAATGTCAGATGTCAGCAGCCTGGAGGTTGGAATCTGAGCCCCCTCCCCTCTCCATTGGGGTGGATGAGATGGGCTGGTGGTGTGCCATCTATTGATGGTGGCCTTGGGCTCCCCTCTCGGTGACACTTTGCTGCTCTGAAATCCTTTTGTATCCTTTTTCTCCTTCTGATGACTTTTCACCTTTGGGTATCACTGACTGGTCTCTCTGTAATCATCATACTGTCCACATTCTGTTCTGTCCTGTCAGCATACTCCTTTGTTTCATAAACCTATCACATGCACACATCCTAATTTGGTTCTTTCTGGCCCTCCTCCTAATTTGATCTATACGCCAAAACCGAAAATCTCAAGGGCTTCCTGCTTGCCTTTGTCAGAAACAGTGGGCCTTGAAGGCAGAAACAGGCTTTTTAGAAATCAATTAACTCTTGCCATTGCCGTGGACCATGTTTCTAATACATATCTATTTTACCTACAAGTCAATTCCCAAAAGCAAACCTCTAAAAACCATTTTCTAGCCATCATGCAGCTCCCATCAACTTCCAGAATTTCAAGTGTTCAACGCCTCCAAAAGCCAGGCCCCCATATGTATCATACTTAAAACCATAAGCAGGCAGCACCTAAGTGAAGTGCTTGTTTTTGAGAAATGTAGAATACTAGGGCTCAGTGCATTGATTTAATCTGCCGCTCGAGAAAGATCAAGCGCTTATATCAAAGTCAGACCAAGGGAACAGGGTGCTCAGCATGTTTGAGAGGATCAGGTGCTTCTGCAGGGTAAAAGAAGCAAAATCATAGAATAATATATTTCTGATTTCTCATTTATACAAAGTGTAAGACATTGTCTTACAGAGCAGCAGTAGAAAAACCCTTTGCTAAACTAATTTTGCTTTATCAAATTATTTATATAAGGAGAAAGCTAAGCTTGGCCAGAAAACAACTTAGGTAATTAAGAATAGATGCATTTCTTTCCACAGGAATTTGCAACTCCATTTTGTCTAATTATTCTTGACATTTTACCTATCATTCTGAGAACTTCCTTAAAGTGGATGGAAGAAAGAAATTATCTTATTGACAGAGGAAAAAAAAAAAAAAGGGAGAGAGAGAGAGACAGGATCCAGTAAGTAATTTATGAAAACTACCATCAGACAATACTGACAGAAGGTAATTATCACTATACTATTACTTACTCCTTTGCTTTCAGGCATATTTTACTGTGTTTCTTCACTGTCCATTTCTGAAGTGCCTGCTCTTAATGGGTTTTACACAGTAGCATAGTGATTAAAAAGTCTGGCAGGCTGCAGGCAATAGATGGATGTTAAATGTACGTGAAATTCACCACCTATTCAAAGATAGTTGGGGCCAGAACTTCAAGCCCTCTGGGTTAGGTACAGACATTCAAAAAGCTCAAGGCAGAACTGATCTAAGTTATGTGGTTTTCTGTGTGGTATAGTTTAGATCAGTAGTGAACAAAACAGATTTGCCTTTTGGTACGGGATGCAAATTTGAGATCAAGTTCTGCCATTTTTAAATCAGTCTATGTGCACTGAACTTCTGTTCTGTTATGGGTATAGACTGGTTTTGTGTGCCGAACTTTTGTTCTTTTCTGGGTCTAGACCGGTTTCCAATCATTTCCACTAGGATGCGACTAACCTTGAGATGATCCAAAGGAGGGCCACTCGCATGGTCAGGGGGCAGCAGGCCAGGCCCTACAAAGATAAACTAAAGGGCCTGAATCTATTCAGACTCCACAAGAGGAGGCTGAGAGGGGATCTGGTGGTTGTCTATAAACTCACCAGGGGGAACCAGTGGAAAATAGGTGAGGCTCTGTTCCCCCAGGCACCACATGGGATAACAAGGAATAACAGCCACAAATTGATTGAGAGTAGGTTCAGGCTTGATATCAGGAGGCATTACTTTGCAGTTAGGGCTGCCAGGCTCTAGAATGGGCTCCCAAGGGAGGTGGTGCTGTCCCCTACCTTGGGGGTCTTCCAGAGGAGGTTGGGTAGATATCTGGTTGTGACATTATGATCTCAGCACTTGTTCCTGCCCAGGGCAGGGGGTCGGACTTGATGATCTGTTCAGGTCCCTTCCAACCCTAGAAACTATAATGTCTGTACCTGCCCCTGGTGTCGAGGTATGATACCATGTGAAAGACTAAGCATCTCACACACACAAAGAATTTTCTTCTTCATGCATTTGTGAGGTTGAGACAAATCCTGGTTACTGAAAACATTCAGAACAATTTTGCACTAAAGGATTGCCTGCTCTGACTGCTGACAAGTAACAAAGTCAAGGTGTTAACCAGACATGGTCACATCTTTGGGCACACACAGAAGTGACTATTTTCACCTGATCTAGCCCCAGAAAGCAGTCTAGACCTGTGACCAAACAAGAGTGCATGGATGTGGACTGCTTTAAAAAGGCCCAATTCCACAAAAATCTTAATTGTCATTGCATGAAGGTTCAGATGAACATGTTCCAAAACAGAGTGTCTTCTGCAGCTCATGTCTGCAGAGCTCCCAGCCCATTGCTGTTTTCAGAATGAGAGTGGGGAAAGGGAGTGGAGGGAGTTTGGTCTGGGGTTTTTTCAGCTGGTACTGGGGGTGTGCAGCAGATGGGAGGGCTGCGATCCACCCACATGGCAAGTAGCTGGAATTGCCAACTCCCAGACCCAACAGTGAACTTCTGTTGGATCCAGAGTATTGTTGCAACTCATAGTGCTTCCTGCAAAGCACAATGAGTTGCAATGGGGAGCCACTCTTCTGTCTGTGTCCTTTGTCCAGCTAAAAGAGGCAGAAAGCAAGCAAAAATCAGTCATATTTTCCAGGAGCTTAATCCTTTCTAGTGGTTTCAGTGGGTTACAAATTAGTCCTCAGTATTAAAACAATAAGTCTATCGAACCTTTTTAATAAAATAAGAGTTTTAATAGAGATATAGGACTCAATTTTGAGAATTTTGCAATTCCTATAGAATTTTATTCCTATAACCAAGGATTTGCAGGATTGAGCTTTTAGTTACATCTTTGTTAGCATGGGAGCCAAGTTTATGAAAGAGGTGAAAACCAAGCAACCTTACAGTCAAAAACCCGTTAGACAGACTCATGCTTAGATTCCACTCTTTTGCACCAACATATTCAAATATGATGGTGAAGAAAGGCAGGTTGAGGTTGTCTGATATTTTTCAGTTAAAAGTATAAGTTTTTAACAAATTGGCACTTTCAGATTTTAAAAAATGTGTTACCTAGATATAACCAACAAGTTTCATTTACAGTGCTAACTCATTTTATATCGGTTTGGTAGGAAAATAATGTAAGAGACATAATAATATATTTCCAAATACCATTGCAGCAAACACTGCCTTATGCTGGGATTTTCAAGGTCCTCCTCCTTTACACAGATGCCTCTAATGTTTCAAAGCCCGCAAATTTCTACCTATTTTAAAACTGAACAATGGGAACTTGAGAGAAAGTGTAAAAATTGGAACAGTCCCAAAGTAAGTGCCTGTAACATAGTTTATAAGGTTCTTCTTTAATGACATTAAAGAATTCACACTAAGAGAGCACTAGACATTAAAACAAAGACCTAATTATAAGACTTAGAAGAGGACTTGCTTTGTTTGTGCGGTTCACTGACCTTGGCACAACATAAAACTAAACACTTACTAAATACCAGGTGTATCCCTTGAATTCATTTTCTAAGAGCCCAAACTTGCTATTCCATCTAAAGTCCCTGAACCAAGATCAACACTTTAATGCAAGGAGAAAACTAAACTAGAAATGACCTGCACAGCTTATATAACATACAGTTTTCTCCTAATGAGAAAGACTTAATGGGCGCATTCTCACGAGCAGGAATGTGTGTTTCCCTGGGGACAAAGTGTGCCACTGCTACTTGTCCCTAGGGAATGGCTGTACCATGCACACTCTGGCACATGCCACATTGTCCCAGGTGGGGTAGAGGAGGCTGGGGCCAGCAATTGTGTTAACCCCTGCAGCTTTACCTGCAGTCCTGGGGGCTTTCGGGAACTGCAGCCAGTGCCCTTCTGCAGCAGTGAGCAGTGAGCAGTGAGCCTGGCCAGTAGCCAGAGCATGGCTTCAGCTGTCCAGGCTCCCGGTTTGGGCTGCAAGCACTGCTGCCATGTGCACCACAGTGCTTTTTTTAGTCATGAGATCCCAAGGTTCTAAAGAATCCAGAGATCCCAGGGTCAAAAAAACCCAGCACACTGCAAAGTAGCAGCATGGGGAACACCTACATGCACAGCACATGCAGCTTGTGGCAATACAGACAGATCTGCGGCACCATATAACGCAAGTCCATGTTTGTCTGGATGCACCCAATTACAGTCCCTTCTGCTCATATCAAAAAGCAAACATATCCTTGTCAGACTCCAGAGTCCCATACCTCTGCATCAGACACAATTTTAGTCTGTTTTCATGTCAATCATTACCTAAATCCTGCAGACTCCCATTAAGGTCAATTAGTCTTGAAAAAGAATTGCAGGAGTTGGCAGTAATGAATATTAGACTGCATTTTGTCTTATTAATGCTGGTAAATACTATTGTGAGTATATCTACTACTACTACTACTATTTGATAATATGGGGATGCCTTGGCAGGCAGGTATTGGGACACCATTAGGTTACTATTATATGTGCAAGAGAGAGACAGAGTTCACAGAAAAAAGAAGTCTAATATTTTAACATTGTATTAAATATAAGCCTATTATATTTCAAATCTAGATTGCCATTTTCAAATTCAGAGCCCATACCCTAAAAATTCTGAAGTGTTCTCTTAAGGGTCTATCTCTAAGCACAAGACAAACCAATTTTTGCAGCCGTCCAAAGAAAATCGTCAGAGGTGCAATTACAATTTTCCCCCAAATCAAAGCATGCATAAGAAAGCAAAGATGTAGAGCTGAGCGTGTAATTGGCAATGACTAATTAGAGCCATCAAGCCTCCTTTTGCACTGGCAGAGCAGACTTTGATTTCCATTCATTTATGTCTCATCAGAATATATTTAATGAGTATTTTAATGGTTTTTGCTATAGAATTTTATATTTTACTTTGTGGCTTATTTGTGATTGGTCAAGTCAGTCATTTTTTCAGCTTCTCTGAATGGATGAGTATGATTGTATTACTGTGAGCACCAAGTAGTGCATCATACTGAAACTATAGAAAATAAGCCTGGATCTTGTACCATTTATACTTTTCCCAGAGACTGATGAAGGGACTTTGATCCTGAAATCTTGCAGAAAAGGACAATTTTCTTGCCGTTTTCCAGTTGGTCTAATAAAAGGTATCATTTTGGAACCAATGGTTCTAGTTTTTTGTATGACTTTTCATCAAAGCACTTAACAGCAGGCTTATATCCCATTGAACTCAGCAGCACTTAACCATGTTTACGTACTTTAACACGTTGGGGCCTTGGTATGATGGCTGAAGATAGGACCTTAAATCCATATTAAAACTCCTAAATAAAAAAAAAAAAATCTGATTTGCAAGAATGTTGAGTGTTCACAGTTCCCATTAAAGACAGATAGTACTATATGGGTGCTCTGCAATTTGAAACCCCAGCCTCTTAGTTATATACTCGGTAGTGAACTTAAAAGTTCTACCTAGAGATACCAGTTTGATGCCTGAACTGCCATGCATATCATAAATATCCTCATGTATATTGCCTTTTTTAAAAACCTCCAGCATAAAAAAAATTAAGCTACCCACGTAGGAATAAATGATCCAAATACTTGTTAGATGATACAAGACCAAAACCAGAAAATGATTGCCTTTAATAATTATTTAAGCAAACAGATCAATGAGAACAGCAATAAAGCAGTCCTTAATTCTGACAATAATGTATTTATCTCTATAGCAAATAAGTTGCCTGTACTCTTCCAACACCATGCTCACCCTTAATTCCATGTCAAGAGGGATTTCACAGCATATCTTGCAGGTCACCAAACTAGGCCTATAACACAGGGAGCAAATGATTGGCTACAAAATATGGCACAATCATACCACTGAAAACCCAGTGTGTCAAAGCACGTAAACATGTTTCAAGTCTTGCTGAGATCCATTGGATTTAGGCATGCTCTAAAGTGCTTTGATGAAAAGGCATGCTTTCAAGAAAAAACTTAGAAAACTCTTTCTCACTTACTCACGCATTCTAGAAGCTCCAGTCCAAGTACCTCCTTTCCCTTTAGTTGTCTAGGATGTTCCTCTCCATGCCAACCTCTGAAGGCAGCAGCACCCAGCCTACATTAGCCATTTTAAAACAGTTTCCAGAATTTGACTTGTAACTTCTTGATAAACAGCCTGCAATTTCCTGGTTCATACTTTACTCATGATTTCCAAAAGGGATTTAATGTGAGGCATTCCTAATTCAACATTACGTAGGCATGATGGTAGGGGCAGAATGATCAATGTAATGACCTTCTGTAGATGAGAACTAGCTAAGGCCAGTGACTTACTCAGATATATATTTTGCATAATGCTAATAGTTATTATCCCAGCTTTGTGTCTCAGCTCCATTGAAGATTAATAGCACATTTATTTGTACATTTTCATCTTCACTATTACAAACATTTTTTAGATCAATGTTCAGCTCTGCAACTATTATTGCATCTTCCATCAAGGACTCCACTGTGTAATTTCTCCAGGATGCTAGAAAAATGTGTCTCCTGCTATATACTCTTATAGATTTTTAAGAAAACCTTGCATTTCTTGTTTTCAGCTCAGATCTGCAATTTTTACCTCTGTGATTATTCCCTTGTATGCCTTTTAATTATAACATGTTTAGGGCATTTTGGCTAATATATTTCCAACTATCCTTGCACTAAAGCCACTATGACCCTTCTCCTCCTCTTCTTAGAGAACAAGCTGTTATAAATGAAAAGTAAATCTTTCCTAAATTTACTTCCATAGATTTTATATTCTGGTCTTTAAAATAGGCTCCACACTATTCCCTGAAAATCCATAACAAAGATAGGTTTGCTGTATCGGTGCCAGGTCACAGTGCCCAGCTGCAAAGCTCCTGAGATTTCCAGTTTTGGTAGATCGACCAAATTAGGAGGCCAGGCATGCCCAAATTGAGACACTGGTAAATGACCAGATTAAGATATATGCATGTGATGGGTTTGTTGGAACAAAGGAATATGCCCACAGAACAGAATGTGGACAGTATCTACCACAGGGAAACCAATCAATGGTACCGAGAAATGAAGAGTCATGAGGAGGAAAACCCGGGCAGGGGGGTGGAGGGAACCCAAGGCCATCATGAACAAAAGGCACACCACTCGCCTGTCTCACATACCCTGTGGAGGAGGGGTGGGGAAGGGCTACGGGAGGGCTTCACCCTCAACCTCCAATGCTGCTGACATCTGACATTCAAGCAAGAACCACAGGGTGGTGTTCATGTACTGGCTAGGCATACCACTGTCCCTATGATAGCCTTAGGACTGCTAGATAAGTAGAATTGGGGGGGTGTATTTTGTTTGCTTTGTCTGCATTACTCTTACCTGCTAACACTGTGAACCAATAAAATTTGCCTATTATTGAATGGAAGAAGTCATGGTCAGTCTGAGAGTTTGGATCCACCCAGAATAAGGTATCTGGGTCATAAATCCAATGCCAACAACTGGTAACTCCACTGGGATTGGGACTAGATCCAGTGCCAACAGTTATATCTCACAATGCTTCCTGCCCTCAGTAGCTCTGAGGCAGTTTTTAAATAATCAAAATTAAAATATTTTTCAGCAGTAAAGGACCATTTTTCTAAGAAGTGTCTTCTCTTTTTAGGTGCACAGAACTCAATTGACATTTACACTAATTGATAATAGCAGCTGAATAGGGAGATGATAAAGTGCTAGTGCTAGTATAGATCTAATCTGTATGCAGAGACCAATCTCTGTTTATCTATATGTGCCCCTTCTAATGCTCAAAAATTGACCAAAGGTTGTGTGTAAAACAGTGCAGGTACAAGTATGATTTAAAGTTTCTTTGGGGGAAAAAAGTCCTAAATATTTCTAATATCAGGAATTTTATGGGGATAATTCATTTTCTAACAGAATTCAGTGGGAACCTACTAATTGATTTCATCTGAAAGCTTCCAAGATAAGAGTAAAACATTCAGTTTGTCCATGTGCAAAGCAACACGGCATTGTTCTGTCTCTAGAAAGGAAGCCTAAATCCTGACTGAAGCTTTGCCTAGTAATTAAATTCAACTTTCATTTGAATAGCTGCTTTAATATTTTGCATGTTTATAGACATCTGAGAATTTCCAAACAGCGGAGACAGAAGTTCCAAAGTAGGCTATTTATATGTGATGGTTCCAGTTTGGCTCGAAAGAAAGAGCACACGATATCACAGGAGACAGCTTGTTCTGATGAAAATTGCAGTTCAGTTGTGTAGGTCCAAGAGGTTTGAGTACTTCAGATAAAAAGCCAAAATTCTGGATGCTTAAAAGGATCTCTTATTTTTTTGTTGGTGGCAGTGTTATTACTGTTCCCAGTACAAAACAGTCAGTAAAGTGCATTCAGGGCTCCTCATGTTTCTTATACAGATCTATGAAGTGAGCAAGACAAAGCACTTCATGTAGCTTAGAAGCACAAATGTGTCACAGGAGATATTTGTACAACCTTACTCTCAAAGAGATCAAACTACATAAAGTCTTTGGCATCAAAGGACATCCATGAAGCAACAGCTCTTTGACCATGACAGTGGGCCAACCAGCAAAGCTCACAACTGCCTTGCTATCTGAGATATGGCATAACAATGACAATTCTGCTGACAGCAAGATAATATCAGGAAGGGATATGTCACAACGGTAGCTTTCCAGCTGGGTTTTTTGTAGACTGCAATGCCCAGTACGCTGTCATTTTACAAGGTTGTTTTGACCTTTCTGCTGTGGTTGGTCAACAAAGATAAAAAATCTGAAAGGGGCTGGGTTTGTTCTTGAAACATATGGGGCTTTCTTTTTTGTGTGTGTGCTTTTTGAGGGGATTGTGGGGGGGAGGTTATGCATGTGATTACTGTTCTGTAAGATGTCAAATGAAAATAAAGGAATTCCAGAACAAGAAAGCCATTTTTAAAAGTTCTTACTTTCCTTTTCAGATGGTAAAGAAATAGAGTTTGCCAGTAAACACACTGGAAGCTAGTGTTACCAGTGGCAAACTTGTGCCAAACTCTGTATTATAAATAAGCCCCTTCTTTCTAGGTTTATACTTCTCCTTGGCATCAGTCAAGTGGCATTTAAAAAGAAATTATGGCAAAAAATGAATTGAAATTAGTTCCCAAACGAGTGACTATTCAATTTCTTTCCCAACCTCCATCTTATTGGGAAAAATGTTTTTTGTTTTCAGTTAATCATGTTTTCAGAGAAACAATCAAAAAAAACCTAAAAAGACTATTTCTGATCAGTCCTCTTTTTGATGGCTTCTGTTTGGCTCCTGAAATTAAATATGCATCATTTGCTCAACTCCAGCTATTTTGACAGCACCCAAAGGGGAGATAGATAAGGAAGGAAGGAGAAAAATAGAATAAAAAATTTAAAAACAAGTTCTCTCTCTCTCTCTCTCTCTGTCACACACACACACACACACACACACACACACACACACACCAGGGGGCATTGCCACGTTTCTCTGAGAAGCTAGGAATTGACTTGAAAGGCAAATCTTACTTGTCCTTTTTCTTTTAAAAATTTAGAGCAGTTTTGAAACTACTACTTTTCATGTGTAAATTCATGTGTAGTTTTGTCCCCTTGAAAATCATTCATCAGTTAATTCACTATCCAAGCTGTTTTACCCCACTCTGCTCGCAACACTTCAGTGGAACAGAAACTATCGTCTCAGGCAACCATAACCTCTTCAATGCTATTTTATATCTGGTCAGAATGAAGTTACTATGGAAGTTACTGGTTCTCTCTGAAAGCACAAACTCACTATCACAATTGTTTAAAGCATTTATATTCCATAAAGAGGAACAGGAAAGCACTTCTGTTAGTACTGAGATTATATAAACTTCTGTCTGATGCTTTGCAAAGATTTATCTAGGGATAATCTCTGCAGTTTTTCAACATAGAAAGCAATAAAACGGCAGCTGTGATCATTTAATTTTCCAGTCAATTTTCCCCACAGGTCTAAACACACTTAAATATGCTTGCTTTACTTACAAAAAAGCAACTTTAACTCTGAATTTCCTTGGTTTCTGAAATTTGATCAGTTGGCTAATTAACATTTTTTTAAATTAGTGTATGTTATGCCAATTTTCAAAAGTGCATGGCACCAAAATTTGGAGGCAGACTTTACAGAGAAAGGCAAAGGGGCC
Organism: Crocodylus siamensis; assembly: GCF_052110815.1. Classification (NCBI taxonomy): domain Eukaryota; kingdom Metazoa; phylum Chordata; order Crocodylia; family Crocodylidae; genus Crocodylus; species Crocodylus siamensis. The sequence continues at coordinate 154,837,420 of NC_143397.1, read as the reverse complement.
AGATGTTTAGAAGCTTTCAGCTCACAGCTTTTCCTGCTATTGTAAGAGGGAGCTAAGAAAGACCCCTTCTAAAAACTCTGGCTCTTGAACATCAATATGTTTTTTCCCTAAATTTGAAGGAGAATATTTATGTGCAAAGTTTTCTTGGTTTTTCAATAGTCCTAATTTGCTTTAGAAAAGTAATCTTCCTGCAAACTCCGGAAAGGTGTAATGTGGTAGGTAGAAACCTAATTGTGCAGAACTTGGTAAATCTCCGGTTCGTACAGGTCAATCCCTGCAAAGTCTGCTAGTCTTGGAGCTCCCTGATAACCCAGTCCTCACCCACTATCCTGCAAAGAGGATTCCTGATGGTATCGAAAGAAGCAACTCCCCACACTATGAAGTTCAGCATCAGCTATTTCAGCTCTACCCAGAAGTGTCTGGGTTGAATTCATCAGAGGACAAAATACAGCACTAAACACAAAAAAAGTGAAAGCAGGCAGAAGTGGATGCTTCTGCATTGTAACTTGTTTCCCTTTTCAACTTCGTGCCATCAGTGAATAGTATACTACTTCAATCACTGTTTATATGTACTGGTGCTAAAGCAGCCTTGTCTTGTCATAAAACTCTGGACATTTCCCTCTCCTAATGTAGTGCATATGTGGCACGGGTACTAGCCACACCTTTACCACCTGATAAATTCTAAGGTACTGGCTTGCATGCGATTCAGGACATCTGTTTCTGCACTCTTTTTCTAGACCTGGAAATATAGTAATGCATGTTTGTATACTATATAGCAGGGGTTTGCAGCCTTTTTTAGTCTAAGTACCCCCGGCAGCTAAACACAATGCAGGAGGGTGGGGGGGTAGTGTATGGCCAGACTCAGAGGAGGGAGGTAGGGACAGCATGTGGACGGGAGGGGATGGAGCACCACTGCCTTCCAGGAGCAGGGGCAGGCCAGGGAAGCTCACTGGGCTGGGGTAAGGGCAGCAGTGATGGGGAAGCTCACCAGGCTGGTGTGTGGGTGGTGGCAGCCATCGCACGAGAGATTTCTCACACCACAGAGGGGCAATGTTGCCCTTGCCCCACCCCAGTCCAGCTCCTGGGGGGGCGGTGCTCCACCCCCGCATGTATCCCCTAGGACTGGTCCACGTAACCCCAGGGGTATGCATTCACCCAGTTGACAACCCCTGCTATATAGGGACTGCCATGCATCTGTATGTACAAAAACCTTTTGTAAGATTAGATAGGAATTCATTAATGTGACACAGTAGTAAGATGCTCTATTTACAAGCTCTTAAAAAAAATTGTGTAGGTTTTGTATGCAATCTTTCAATGCATGCAATAGCCTGAATCTTCTTAAGCAAACCTTCTTACTAGTACTCCATTACTTAATCATTAACTAAAGTATAAACACAAGTAATACAATCATTTTCAACCTTGTTAAACTCAAGGCACCCCACAGAAAAGGCCAGCTCTTAGCTTTCACTTGGTTTTTGACTACAGAAAAATATGACAGCAATTCTTACGTTGCAAAGATTTCAGGAAGGCAACAGGACATAATGTTTTGACGCTATGGATTCCTATCTGAAATTTCTAGGTTTATCTTGGAACTCATATGCTGGTGTTTGCAGACTTAACAGTACTAACATGGCACCCCATGGTATCTTAAAAAGGACTGCATGGCACCCTGGTTGAGAATAACCATCTCAACAGGGCTGTTACACATTACATATAGCACTTGTTAACTGCATTTAAAACACTAGCATTGAAACATTCAAGTAGGATAATATGTGCTAAGTGCTCTTGTATCACAATGAAGTTATGTCTTGCTGAGGGAGAAGTATCTCCCAGCTGTATTAACTAATGTGTTCCCTTAACATGGGAACATTGTAAAATATGATCAACTGAAGCCCCAGGCCTCTGGTCTACAATCCACTGAGTTTGGGTCTCAACCCTGGAACCGTATAGGAGTCTTGAACTGGTTTCCTGTTGTCTCAGGGCTGAAACCTGAAGAATCAGCTGCTTTTTGGATCTCAGCCATGGGACCACATGGGAGCTGGTTCAAGACTCCAGTGCAATATTATAACCTATATTTAGATTGTATCAGGTGTTAACGTGCAACTGCTCAGAAAACCTCCTAAGACACAGTTATGGAAGCTACAATCTAAATATAACATGCCAAGTGTAATGTGTAATGTGGGTGGACACCTCTGTCTGGTGTCTTCCTCTCCCAGCACTATCCTGCTCTTCCTCCTCATGTACAAAACCTATACTTCGTTAGGAAAGAAATAACAAAAGGAAGTAGGGAGGTCAACAACCAGATGATGCAGTACTGGAAAGTAGGTAGTAGGTGTTCCAGCCTCCACCTCCCCCCCACCCGGGACAGACTGGAGTTAGTTCACTTTGTGCTTCCCATTACTCAGAGCCTCTTGAGACTCTTGCCTTCGGCCTACACATGAACACACAGCAGCTTCCTCCTACTCTTTCAAACTCCCCTTCCTGGGGACATAGCATCCAACTGCCTTTTGACTGAAACTTCTGGCTCCTCAGCTGATTAACATCGGCTCCTGCAGGAAGCCTCGTGCAGGCCGGGGAATCCCTTTGCCTTCCCGACAGTCTCCACTGCTGTCTAAACAAGAATGCAGTGAGACGGCTCTGCACCCAGGTAAGTAAATTCCTGGCTCTTCTTTCCCTTTGGAACAGGGGCTGTGGGCGGTCCTCTGTTACATGCATCAATGCCTTTGGGTAGAACTAGGAAAATACGTGTAGTAGGTTCACCTTTCAGAGCTTGGGCTGAGTCCCAGGCTTGAGAGCCTGCTGCCCATCCACCAATCAGGAGGCAGCCGGAGAAATAAAGTCATGCCTCTTTCCTGAGGGGAGGGGAAGAAGAGCTCCCCTGAACCTGACTGGACTGAACTGTCAGATACAGAAGACTTCAGGGGCAGAGCCTCGGCGTGTATAAAAGAAGCTGCATGCCCAGCATGGTGGTCAAATGCAGTGAGGGACTGAAGAGGAGCAGAGCCAAGAAAGGCTGGGGAGCTCTCCCTCAGTGCAATAGGTCCAAGGCTCCTGAAGCTGCCACTGGAGAAGCAGCCTTGGGAGTGGTGCGAGACCACTCAGGCTGTTGATGGCACACAAGGACAGTGCACAGAGACCCAGCCCTGGGAGCAGTGTGAGAATGCTTGGGTCCATCACAGTACATGGTTTAGTTCACAGAGTCCAGGTTTTGAGAACCGCAAGCGGCCGCTTGAGCCTGCAACCCTGGCAGAGCATTGGGGGCTGCAGTGAGGCAGCTCAGGCCCCATCTCCCGGCAAGCGGCCAGGTCCCACAGTGCACAGGGCAGTGCTCAGACCCAAGACTTGGGAGCCAGAAAGCAGCAGAGGCTGCTTGGGTTAACTACCCAGTGTGAGGACGGCTGGCCGGAGCCTGAAAGGCCTTGCCTGTGCTAAGGGAGCTCTCAGTGCCCAGCCAAGGCACAGGGAAATGGTAGCGTTGCAGCATGAGGCCCAGGAGCCAGCAGCTAAAGGAGCTGAGCCCTCGGTGCCCAGAGCAGGCCACAGGATGGGGAGGAACCCAGCAGCACAGGACAGGCCTGGAGAGGCGCTCCAGCAGAAGAGACCTTATCAAACTGAGCCCTGACCACCACCACCACCTGAGGGGACATGAGTCATTGGGCCCTTGGGTCCCACAGGGGAAAGACATTTGGGGAGCACTAACCCAGAGAAGGGGCTGGGTGAGCAGCCCCCTGCCTAGTGAAGGCCTTAAGGGAAGGGGCCCTCGTGCTTCCTGGACACCCCCCAAGGGACCCCACTGGAAGGAGGACTATCTCTTGCCATGGGTCAGGGAGTAAATTAAGGGATAAATGTTATTAAGGTTGTTTGTGTTTGTGCCTTATATTTTGTAATTGAAATGTTGTATTGTGATGTTGTAAATAGTATTTAGGGTTTAACCTTGGTTATTGGCTAGTGTTCACTGTGTAAATATATGTATGTATATGATATTTAGCTTTATGTTTATGTATATTATAACTTAATAAATTGTATATAGTTGAGAACTTTGGGCTTGGGCTAACTCTATAGAGGAAAGAAGGATCTTCTTGAAATTCTGGCATCCCTCTCACAGCACTCCCTCCTGCCTACCCATCCCATTCAACTGAGAATAGGGCACACCCTCGGGTGTACCCGGGTTACATATGTAACCACTAAATCTTGCTTTGAAAGCTAGGGCAAAGGAAAAGCCTTGTGTAGAGGAGGGCGTAACATTTATACCCTTTTTGGGTTGAAGGATTAAACCTAATATTAGAGTTATTTTAAGGGCAGAGAGAAGAGAGACTGCTCTTCACCTCTGTTTCAAATAATCCTTCCTGCACAGGTTCCCAGCCTTCAAATGCTCCGGTTGAATGAACCTACTCATTTACTGAAGTTGTTTTATCAGAATCTGAAGAGCAATGAAAGCCAATTTCAGAAGATGTAGCTCAATCAGGGAGCACACCTGAATTAAAATCTGAATGAGGTAGCAGAATTTCCAAGAACACTTTTAGGGTTTAACTGAAAACTCAAGTTTATTTGTTCTTGTCCATGTTTCTGCCAGGAATAAAATATATCTTGTTATCTAATAAGCTAAAAATTAATCAGTGATTTTTTTTTCTTTATTTTGCTAAGCCTTTCCATTAAAAGGAATTGCCAATGAAAAAACATGAATAGTGGGGTGGGAGAGGGGTGTGGGTGTGCAGGGGCTGCCCATGGGGTAGGTCCCAGGACCTGGCTGGGGGTTGAGGGAGGGGGCTGGGGCAGGGCGTGCATGCAGCAGAGCTTGCCTGGGCAGTCCAATGCAGGTGCAGTCCACACACTCCCATCTTGCCCACAGGTGCCCCCACAGTGCTCTACATGGAGCCAAGCCCTGCCTGCTCTTGCTGGGGGTAGCTTGCATCATGCTCCCGCCCACACCTGCCCCACACCCACTGAGGGCACCAATCCAGCCCCCAGTCAGTGTGCTGGTGGGGCTGTATCCACCCAGGTACTGCTTGGCTCCTCCCTATCCCCCCACACACACCCCTCCAGCAGATCCTCCTCATCTTGCCCCTGCTGCATCACTCTGGGCAGCAGGTAGCACAGGGAAACTACCTAATGCTTAGCCAGATGGCAAGGATGCTGCAGGTGGGCAGCTTTTGCCCCAGCATTCAGGGCTCCAGCTCTCAGATGCCTTCCACCCACTCTGCCCACCCAACACAATGAGCAGCCACCTGCAGGCAGCCAAGTTGGTGGAAGGTGCCTGAAGCACCACAGCAGGGGCAGGAGGAGGAGCTGCCACTAAAGGTGGAGGGAGCCAGGAAGTACCCAGGCAGCTGCAGAAAGTTGTACAAACTGGCTGGGGTCACAGCCATCAGAGGATGCAGGCAGGTGCCTGGCCCCTGAAGAGTGCCCTGTGTGGGAAGCCACTGGTTAGATGCAATCAATTGGCAGGCTGTATTTTTCCCACCATCGTCCTAGCCACTCAAGAAACCCTAGGGATCTGTTGGAGTTGCGGAGGAGCATCACAAACCTTATCCCACAACCAGACAAAGTGAAACAGGCTTCCTGAAGATTTTTACTTAGAGACTGCTCTCCTATAGCCTTTCCTGCAATGAGGGTTATTTGAGGTCAAGGTTCCACCAAATGGCTCCCCTAGCTTCAGTTGAAGTAGGTTGACATTTAGGTCAATGTAAAAGGATACAAATCAGGTCCTCTCTTCACACATCCTGAAGTAACACCTTCCACTGGCAGACAGCACTATCTAATAACTGCTCAATATTAAATATAATTAGCTTATCTTTGCTTATAGCTCTTTGATCCTGCAAAGCAGCCAAGTTGCTTCAAGAATATTTGTTGTAAAACCCATTAGTCACTATAAAATTTCTAACAATCCATAAAAAGTGCTGTTGTAAGTTCATTTAAAATTAATCTTGGGTCTTTCCAGCACTTTGCCTTTGTGAGTATGGGCCTTCTTTTTTCCACTTCATCTCCTCTCTTGCAAAATTCTTCCTTTCAAAAAAAAAAAAAAATCTTTGTAGGTCTAAGTCATATAATCCATTTTATAAACTAGACCCAATGTATTTAACTTCCTTTCCCAATACATTTAGCTTTCATCAGATAAAGGAGGCTCTCTGAAAAAGAGTCCTATCTCTAAGCTTGAGCAATTAATCATTTTATTAATACAGCAGGCTGTGCGAAAGCGATAGAATGTGCTACACCAAAGCAAATATTGTGGTTTGCCCTTCTCTTTCTCTTCTTAAAGTGATGAGTTCTGAAGTAGCACATCTTTACAGCTTTTCCAAACATGTTGCAATATGTAACGGATGATTGATAAATGAAGGATGCCATCAGTGACAGGCCACAATTTGTATGTTTTGAGTACCCATTTATCAAATCATTATATTGCAAGGACTTGATTTTGACCCACATACTCTGCAGGTAGACAGTGAATTGCCTATGCTGATACTAAATATCATCAAGAGGAAATTTTTATCATTTTTTTTTCTTTTTGGAAAAAACCCAGAATGTTAGGTGAGCAATGTGAGCCAAATGGAATAGCTGTCTCCAAAAGGCTGTTCAGAGAAGGCCATCACCAGCACCTAATAGCTGACAGGGACGATTGAGTACTCACAGCGGCAATGTTCTGCAGTGTGAAAACTACTTACCTGGGACAGATCTGTTAGCCTGAATACAGTCAAATTGATAGGGACAGAATTATAGCACTGATGATAAAGAAATGAGATCACATAGGAGGGAGCTTAAAGGATTATTGCAATAAATGATGGATAAGATTAGAGACTAGTGAATGGGTTATTTTTTTCACTCCTTATTTCCTAGCACTTGCTGTCGTTTCATTGCTAATTACCCAATTAAAAGAACTGTGTGAGCTTAATAATGCAGCTACTTCTTGTGGAGAGCTGAGAGGGCTTTCCATATTCAAAATATGCTGTATTTTGCAGTAAGAGACAACAAAAAAACAACAAAAAACCCTGTGTCATAAAAGGGTATCATCTCCTTTCTAATAAATTTAACCCTGGAAAATGACCTTCAATCCCCACTTACCCAAATAACAAAGGAATGGGTAGCAAAGACATGAAATGTAAATTTTACAATCTATTCTATAAGCCCGCTAATTAAGTGGGAGGAGTTAGCACTTCAAAGGGATTAAAAAAGATCCATTCATCATTTTAGCTCTTCTGCGCAAGGAGTATACCACGGCCTAAAGATTTTAACAAATAGCACCCCTTCTAGAAGACGCACAAAAAAACCTCATCAGTTTTGGCCTGTTTAATTAATAGCATGGCAGCAACTGGCATCCCCAAGAAGTTATCTAGAAAGGATGCACTTGCTGAATGAGTGGCAAATAGGGGGAGACTATCAGATCCCAGAGGACCAGGCTTGGGATCTAAGAGTTCCAAGATCAAGTTGCACACATGTAAATGACAGCAGAATTTGGCCCATTATTTAATCTGAAATAAAGCAATGGGTTAGCTGGATTTGGGGAAAACAATGCCTTGGGGAAAAGGCAGGGAAAGGAAGATAGGGATGATAGAGAGCTCAGAAAAATAAAATAGTTCCATCCAAACACTCCAAAAACCAGGATTAAACTTATCTAAACAAAGCCAACTTCCTTCAAAGCTGGAGTGGAAGACTGAATCATCAAATCAGTTTCTTTCAAGCTTAACCTAACTGTTCGTGAGTTACAAATTATATATATGCACTATAAAGAACAGATCTGCTTTTTTAAAAGGTTGGTTGGTCTGTATTTTTGAAAAATTAGGTTCCTTTAAAAGAAATCTCAGAACCTGGGAAATCAATAATTGAGGAGCCCCCTCCCCCCTCTGCCTACGCCAAGGTTTTTTTTTTGAACATAGGCCCAGGTATTTGGATTGAAGCAAGCAACCTCTCAAGAAAATGAAAATCTGGCCCCTCATTCAATTTTTTTATTCAAAGAATACACCAGAGTTAGTAACCTGCTCCCAGTTCTTTGGTAACATGAGAGGCAATTAAAATAAGTTCACATTGTCCAGGAAAAAGTTAAAAGACAAACTAACTAGAACTTTGTATGGGGTCCTCCATTAGCCCTCCACCATCCTTCTCTCATCTACTTTAGAAACGATTGGTGCAGGTAATCAAAGGCAAGAAATCCTTCCCTCTCTCATTTTTATATAAGTAATTAACAATTCTATTATTTGAGTACGTGTCCAGTGACATGAATGGGGCTATTCATACCTCAAAGCCACAGTCTCAGGCTCTATGCAAAACTCAGACATAAGTATTACTTATGCTTGCTATATTCTAAGCATTTTCTTTGGAACAGCAGCAGCTTTCATTATTTCAAAACAGCTGAGAGGTCTTATCAGTGCTTCACAGAGTTCCTTATATTCTAGAAAACACTGATGGAATGGAACCATTTAATAGAAACATTACAATGTTTTCTCTATCCCGAAATGCAAATGCTCTGAGGACATCTTGATGAGCTCCCCAAGCCTGGAGGGCAGGTGCCATACGAAGGTACAGAACTCAGGCCAGGATTCAAATTCATCATAAAAGGATGTAGAGCACTGTAAACCAACAGCAAATATCAGCAATTCTTGAAAACTATAAGGCTGGGACAGTATTTTGGGGTTGTTTTGTTTGAGCGTTACAAAAGGACAATTTGTAAGTTGCTATTTTTCCAGTGCTCTGACAGTAGAGATTACTAGGTTAGCAAAATTACAACAGTACAGAGTGGTTTTGTAACCTGGGACCAGCAAATTAATGTTCCTTTCAAAACCAATTGAACTGATGCATTTGTCTCAAAAGCAAAAGGTCAGTTCTTTAAACCATGCAAAAGCACTCAATCCAAAATTCATTTGCTGTTCATTTTGAAGCCTTCCAAGTAGGTGAATATTTTTACTAACTACACCATCTAGTGGCAGAAGATTACAACCATTTTAATTCATTCATTGCAGATACTATTCAGATTTCTAATTCAACAAATGAAACTCTCCTCCCTCCAAACTCCGACTAAAATAAGCCTTACAAGTTTCATGGTCCTCTGCACTTCATAATCCTGTTGCACAAAGCACAGGAAAAAAACAACACTTAGAAACAGGCATTGAGGTAGCATGGTAACTCAAGTTCCAAGCAGAACAAAGAATGGCATCAGAAAACAAATAGATAGTTGGCATGGTAACCGAGATAGTCAAACAAAATTTTATTTTCCCTCCTTCCACTCTTTTATTCACTTTGAACTTATGAATCATCACCACCCCACAACAAGCAATAACAACAAGTATGAAATCAACACGATACAAGTAGTGCCATTAACTGATTTTATAAATAACAGCACTTGAATAATTACTGGAGTATGCTGGTGATATTACAGATCATAGGTGGTGCATCACCAAACCAGCATTTTGAAGCATCCTTGTTTCACTGAGTATATTGTCTAGTATAGGTTGCAGAGGAATCTGAAATGGAGAATTCAGATTTGCTTCAGCTGCATGGCAACAAAAGCAACAGATCCATTCAATTTTTCAAAACATGGACTCCTTTTTCACTGACCTGAGGTAATTTAAACTGTTTCATGTGCTTGCTTAGAGCATCTATACATATTCTTCAGCATGTGGGGTGGGGGGAGCCACTCTAATTAAAGCACCCACAGCATCGCATTTATTCAGGGTCCCACGCTTCAAAATAGTGGCAGGGTCACTTGAACTAAAGCTTGAGCAATAAGCTTTAGTTCAAGATCCCCAACCACCATTCTGAAGTGCAGGGACACCGAATAGATGCGACACAGAAGCTACTGGAGCACATTAATTAGCATGCTCCAGCAGACTCAGTTAATTCATTTTAGGGAATGTCATTGCATTACATTCCCTAAAATGTATATGTGCCCTCACATTTTATTAGTTTAGAGGATCGCTGTCCATCCTTAGCTAAGTCCTCTAACTGTTGTTGGTAGGTACCATTTCTCTCCCTGTTCTTCTCAACACCCAAGAAAAAGTTCAATGGTTAAAACATGAACAGCTTGAACTGTCCATTAACCTACTATTTGACAGAGTCTGGGCCCCTCTAGCCCTACCAATGTTCTCCACTCAGCTGAGGAGCATAAATAAGTGAAAATGGCTTCATACTATTCTTATGTCTGCTCTAGCCCACAGGACTATTAAGGACAACACTATACCCAAAAAATAATTTAAAGCAACTTCAAGAATTTTTTAAAGGCTCAATACCGATATACCACTACCAAACAGCATAAGATACTCCAGCAGTAGAGCTGATCACTTTGATCCATGACTAACATACCCTACTGCTAGCAAAATGTTTATATACTAATGGGAGAAGTATAAGGAACAAACAGGAAGAATTAAAGATCCTAGTACAAGTACAGAATTATTGACATATTTCAGATTACAGAAACGTGGTGAGATAGGTCACATGATCTGAGTACAGTCATGAATGAGTATAGCTTGTTCAGGAAGAATAGGTGAGTGGGGCAGGCGGACAAGGCGCTGCCCTGCATATAAAAGGCCATGTACACATGTTCTGAATTGCAGTACGAAGTGGAAGGTAAACCTGCGTAAAGCTTCTGGGCAGAAATCAGAGGGAAGAAGATAGGGAAAAAAAATCATAGTGGGCATCTGCTACTGGCCTCCAAACCGAGAGCAGGAGGAGGTGGACAAGGCCTTCTCTAAGCAGCTGACAGAAGCTTCCAAATCGCAGGACTTGATTGTCACTGGGAAGTTATTTACTGGGAAGGAAACACAGCAGTACACAGGCAATCCAGAAAATTCGTGGAGTATATTGGGGAAAACTTTGTGACACAGAAAGGCCAAGCTGGGGGGAAAACTTCTTGACTTGCTGCTCACAAACAGGGAAGGGGTGGTTGAGAGTGTGAAGGTGAAAGGTAACTTGGTGACCATGACATGTTAAGGGGAGAGAGGAAGGAAGGAAAGCAAGAAGCAAAATAAGGACACTGGATTTTAACAAACTCAAGGGACTAGTGGGCAGGGTCCCCTAGGAGAAAAAGTCGAAAGGGAAAGGTGTCCAGAAGAGTTGGCATTATTTTAAGAAGGCCTTCTTAAGGGTGCAGGAGCAAGCTATCCAGATGTGATGGAAGAGACAGCTATCTCTTTGATGAGTTGAGATTCAAAAAGGAATCCTGTAAGTGGAAACTTGGTCATAGTACTATAGAAAAGTGTAAGAGAGCATGCAGGAATAAAATTAGGAAGGCCACAGCACAATGTGAAATGCAGCTGGCAGGGAACATAAAAGGCTTTGTAAAAAAGTAATTACTTAGCACCGTGAATGTTATGAAATCATTTCTTAATATTATTTTTCCTGAGGCAATCCTTTTAAAAGTATCGCAAATACAGGTACAGTAAACAGGAAAAAGCAGAGACCAAGAAACAAAAAATTGAATGAAGGAATCATGGAAGCAAGCAGAAATAATATATTTAAAGTTTTAGAGGGTGTTGAATAATCATATTATTACAATAAAGTAACATTTTTAGGAGAGATTCAGTTATGTAGTAAGAATATGAATGGTTTTGCAGAGAGTAAAATTGTGGTTCCTCTAAATATATGGCCCTGGCTATTTGCCCCTCTAAGTCTGGCATTGACTCCTTTTGGGACTAGAGATTAAATCTACACCCGTATGACTAGTATCTAAATTCAGTGAGCCTAATGAAGACTGAAACAACTTTTAGCTTAACCACCCTTGAGATGAAAGCAGTGTTATACTAAATGAGCTAACCCTCCTTTAACCTTTTTAATTAACTCCCTTTTTTTGGTATGTGTACACAACTTGGAAAAGACATGTTCCCCTAATTTCTAAGTCCAGCAGTGAACACCTTTCTGCATTGTAAATCTTCAGGAGCAAGCAATATTACCATCTGCATGATCTCATCTGCAATCTCCATTGGTCTCAGGGAACAGGTGCTCAGTCTTTCATCTGCTTGAATAGCTAAATTAAAATATATAAAATTCAGTGGAGAGACAAAAATCTATGCATCACTCTAGAGACCAGGGGTCAACAAAATGTCCAATTTAGTAACCACCTGTCACTCCCCACATCTGTATAAATTACTACAACACAATGAGACTTTTGCTAGCATCTCTCTCTGCCTTCATTGGGACAAACCATGCAAAATGGTAGAAATCTGACTCTGATAGAAAACCAAAAAGAAACTAGCTTATTCTTCCAGCCAACAAGACTTGACATCCTAGTAGTTTATTGAATTAGTAAGAAAAATTAGCTTACACAAGACTATTAACCAGAGAGATGGTTATATATAAATTATGCAGCCTTCCTCACTTTCCAGTCAAAAGGAACTTCTTTCCCTTTTGCCTTGTGGCTGACAGCAAAACACCCAGCACAACAGCTCTCGTTGGGAAGAGAACCAACATGTGCTCACACAGGATTGACATTTCTATTTCAAAGGTGCTGATGGAAACAAAGCATGAAGAACTGGAAACACAAAAAGCCAATGCCCCTTAATTTACTCCTGGATCCTAGGCTCTTGGCTTCTTCTCAGACTTTTCCTGATAAGGAAGTACTTTTTCACAAACATATAAATTAGGTTATAGAACTCACTACCTGGACACTGTTGAGGCCAAGGACTTGGTGCCCTGCAAAAAGGGACTAGACTTTTATATGGATGAAAGGAACATCCAGAGTTTCAGCAAGCCATAGGTTTTTTAAAATCCTTTCCAAAATGTACTTCAAGGCATAAATCAGTTTCTGTGCATTAGAAAAGATTTGATGCGAGTGAAGAATACTGCCTATGCATGGAATCCTATGTCTCATTCAGTGTCTGAACCTTATTTTGGTCAAACTCTATAATTGCCACAGGGTAAAACTGGAATAAATCCAGTAAAGTTAATTAACTTGATCCTAGCTTTTACTGGTCTGAGGCACATTGATCTCTTCAGTACACAGGCTTAATGATGGGCAATGAACACAGTGTGTAGAGAGTGAGACAGGAATTCCTTTGATGAAGAGCAAGGATAAAAACACACACAAGCAGCTACCTTATTAAGCCACACAGTCCAATCAGTGGGGTAGGGTTTGGATGAGAGACAGGATGTGATTGCATAAAACGAGTACTGAATTATAGTGCTTATGCAAACAGTGATGGATGCACCTTAAATTTGGACTGTACCTCAGCTGAGGGTCCCATTTTGCAAACTTAGGCCCCAGAACTGTGTAAACTCCAACCTATACCTGCGTGGTACCACTGTGTGGGCAGACAGCGCTGCCCACCCTGTTCTGTTTCTAGGACTGGGACCACAGTGCTTTTTCAAGGCATTTTTGCGGCTGGGTATTCCTAAGTTTTGAATATTTTTCCCTTGGTCCCCTCCCCTTCTTTCCCCCCCAACTTAAACCCACAAAGGCAGTAATTAATAGATAGCAAGTATGGTTCTTGCAAGTGCAATTTTATCAAAACAGCCTGTTCCATTAAGATTCTTAGGAAAAATAAAAATTCAGGGATACAAGCTAATAAGTAGCACACTTTGTGAAATTCTGCCACAGTATTTTGCCACATTCTGCTGAAATGTTGCCACATTCTCAGCCCTCCATTATTTCACATATACAGTGAGCAGTACAACCCAAAGGGGTGTATTTTATAAATAGGGGGGTTGTGACAGGAGGATAGTTACTGGAGTCTTTCTAGTGGTGACTCCACCCCCTTGTTATGGGCCAGCCGCCTGCTTACTCACCTTGATCTTAATTGATTTAGTGATGTAATTAGCGGGAAGCTGCCCACTTTATACGCCCTGGTGCCAGGGGGCACTATCTGTGGCTCCTTTTCCTCCCCTACACTGCAGCCCAAGCCTCACAGACGGTACCGACAGGATTTCAACCAGGCCCCTCCTTTACCTCCCTGGGGCTCCTCGCTGCCTCCCTTTCACTCTGGGGCTGAGGCCAATACACCCCAAATGCTGCGCCCCTTTCTGGCACCAGGACCCCCATGCTACTGTGGAGTCCCTATGAGGCCTTCTTCAACCCCTAACAGCCTCACCCAGTCCTCTGGCTAAAACAGTAAACACAAAAAAACCCACAAAGCCCCTGGGCTATAACGTAAACTAAACCGTCAGGTCAAACAACATTCAATCCCTGCTAGGAAAAATACTCCAACCCACTGGCAGCAACCAATGGATGCTCGTGTCTCCGTCTCCGTCTCCGTCTCCGTCTCCGTCTTCACCAAGCTCCCCCCTCCTTGGCTGCCAGAGGGGAACTGCCCTCCTGGCCTCCTGCCTGGGCTTAAGAAGGGCTAAGCCCTGCCCCTTCCTGTCAGCAGGGTTCACTGGTTACCCCAGCAACCCACACTTGTGCTGCCCTGGTGACTGGCAGCTGCGCCTCCCCCTTCTCACCGCTGGGGGTCTCTCTTGAGCCGTTTCTGTTTTCGGGTGCAGGGCACCTAAGTGCTCTGCAACAGGGGTCCAGGGGCGTGTCTACCGGTGTACTTATGCAGGCCAAAACTTAATGTGCTTTTGCTTAAGGTGCATTAAGGCAATTTAGGTGCTTGCCTACACGTGGACACACTAATGCACATTAAATTTAGGCACAAATAGCTAAGTTGCCTTAGCACATGTGCAGCTGTGCTAAAGCACATTAACACAATGCATGTCTGACCACGTTAGTACACATTAGCACATCTACATGTGTGCTAGTGCAACTTAGCTATTCACGATTAAATTTGATACCTGCTTTATGCAGGTATTAAATTTAGGCTCACAGACTTAAATCATCATTTTTAAGGTGCAGTAAGGGTATGCATGTGTAGACATGTGCTGTAAATGTACCTTTAAAATGGTGATTTTACACTAGGTCCGCTTAAACATGGCATGTGTAGATGCACCCCATTTGTCTCTCCAGTTCAGCTCCATGACTACTCTTCCTAAGAGTTCAAGTAATACAATAATATGCATCTATGAGTTGTTGCCAAGATGAACAATCAAATCTAACAGTGCTTCTCCCCATATTCCAAGCTACCCACAGCCTGTTTAAACCAACCTCTTCAGTTAAGCAAACAATCTAGCATGCAGACATTTTCCAGGGGGACTATCATAGTAATAACTGTCTGGGTTTTCTCTGTAAAGGAATTTCATCAGCCACATATGAGATATGTTTTTAGTGATAACCATCCAAATGCCGCCAGCTTTACAGCTCCTAAAAAGAAAAATTCTTCTGTGTCATGACTGCTAAGTGATTTTATAGTAGAAAGAATTACAAGTCAGACATAGGAGAGCTCTATCATTTCTACAGCATTTTCAATGTTTATCTCTTCCCCTCCTGCCTACAATGTTTGCTTTGCCTTTCTAGACCAGGGACAGAAGTTACACGTAAACTGATATAAGTGATAGGAAACCTGTCTAAACCTGTAAGCAAACAGAAGTTGAGAGCATATAGACTATTTTCAAAATGGCAAAACCTAGTTTAAGATAGATTTCGATGGGTATAGCATCAGATTGAATCATTTCAGGTTAGACCAGTCTAACAACATTCTGCTCCAGATCCCCTCCTGACAAGTGACCACACAGTCCCCCAGCATCCAAGGATGCCGTGCATCCCCCGCTAGCCCCACCTCACAGGACAGCCCACTAGAACACAGCTCACACTCTGCTGCTCCAGCCCAGCACTGAGCTGGTCGTGCCCCTGGCTGTCACAGAGTTAAGGCAGCAAAGCCTCTGCCTCTGCTCCCCAGCCTATGTGTTGCCTGCACCTGACAGCCCTGCAGGGGAACAGACCCACTGAGCCTACTCCACCCTGCAGCCAGAGTAGAGAGGGATCCCCACTGTGCACTTAAGCATTCCAAGGCCCAAGGGACCCTGGATCATGGCAAGGAAAGCCCCAGAGGCATGAGGCTCCCCCCACATGGGCCACTCCAGGGACTGGCTTGCAGCCTGGAGGACTGCTCCTTGTTCCCTACCTGTGGGGGTGGGCTGTGTCATGGCCCAAGCATGTGAGGGAGGGATTGTGGGGGAAATCCCCCTCTGCTTCCATGGCATAGGAAACCAAGGCTCAGTGGACCGCAGGCTGAAGTGAAGGAAACCTCTGGAGCATGGGGCTCCCCCCACATAGGTAGATGTCTGGCTGCAGGTGCTGGCACTTGGTGGGGGACTCCTTCCCCACCCCATGTGGAGACAGCATGGGATTGTGGGGCATGTGCTAGCCAGCCAATCAGGGATGGCCCCCACTTGGTTGGACCTGGCAATGGCCAGCAGGCTGGGAGGTGTGCTCTAGTGCCCCCCTGCCTTCTGGCCAGGGACAAACTTCAGGAGGTCATCTAGTCCAACCCCTTGCTCAAAGCAGGACCATCCCCAACTAGATCATCCCAGGCAAAGAATTGTCTAGATGAGTTTTGAAAACCTCCAAGGGTGAAGCTTCCACCACCTCTCTGAGTAACTTGTTCCAGTGCTTTACTACCCTCCCAGTGAGAAAATTCTTCCTAATATCTAACCTAAACTTCCCTTGCTGCAACCTGAGACTGTTGCTCCTTGTTCTGTCATCTGCCAACCACTGTGAACAACCTAGCACCATTGCTTTTGAACCACTCTTCAGGTAGTTGAAAGCTATTAAATGCCCCCACAGTGTTCTCTTCCCCAGACTAAATAAGTCCAGTTCTCTCAGTCTTTCCTCATAAGTCATGTGTGTCAGCCCTGTCACCATTTCGTTGCCCTCCACTAGAATCTCTCTAATTTATCCACATCCTTTCTGTAGGGGGGCGCCCAAAATTGGACACAGTACTCCAAATGTGGTATCACCAGTGCTGAATAGAGGGGAATTATTGCTTCCCTTGACCTATTGGCAGCACACCTACCAATACAGCCCAGTTTGCCATTAGCCTTCTTGGCAACAAAAGCACACTGCAGGCATCTGGTTACCTTTCCCAACTGAAAAGTGAACATGAGTTCAGCTCATCAGTCCAATCTATGCAGCTTGGAGAAACCTGTGAAGATTGAATTGATTCTGCCTCAGGCTTTTTGACTATTGGTTCTTAGTCCTAGTCTATATTCCTTATCTGTGTTTAAAAGTGGTCACTGACTACAGTTATAACCAACATGCACCGAAACACAGGAGAAATATTTTCTACCTTCTTCTACCCCTACTGCAATGGCAAGTACAGTAACTTTAAAATTTCCTAGTATTCAATGTAAAATTTCCTAGTATTCAAAGGCTATACTTAACCCAAAATGTTTTAAGAAAACAGAGGATGCTGTTTTGTGGGAAGTAAGTGCACATCAGTTTTGTTGGAGGCTGTACGGACAGCTCAGCAGGGGAAGACACTTTGGGCAGAGTTGCAACCTGCCCTTCTATGGTGCACAAGAAAGGGAAAGGCCCACAGGACTTCTCTCCTCGTGTGCCCCTCCATGAGCTGAGTATGGTGGTAGCTCTGAGCGTCCTAAGAGAATGCCAATGCAAGATAAACTACTTTTCATGACAGGAAGACAAGTTTGAATTCCTAACACCAGTAAACCTGGACTAATGTTAATTAAAAGCAAACACTTGCTGCTCACATAATTTAACATCTATCCTGAAGAGGCCAGTGTTGTTCCTTGGTCCCCTGTCCCATTACAGGGGGAACACCTTGGTTTAAAAACACACACAGAGGTTTAGTGAGGTCAGAAGTGCGCTCTCACAGCATTGGAAGTGGACAAGTAATTCACACCAATTTGTTTACTTGACAGAATGTCATCTGCTCTCTCCTCTTGGGTCATTCATATTCTAGAAAGGCCCAACCTAAGCTGTATGTAGTAACAATACCAGAAACACAAAGGAGGACTGAAGGGCAGCAAAAGCAACAGAACACAAAAGAGCCTAAATGTAAACCTGTTAAAGGTGTAAATCTTTCGCTTGACATTTTAAAGCATCTATGCCCTTGGGGAAAGGTATTTACTGAGTATTGGCGACTACATTATTTTATATAGCTGGAAGCTTTCAGAGGCCTGATTCAGTTCCAGTGGCCTTTGGATCAGGCCCCAAGTCATTAACACCTAGGAAATTCACCAGTGTCCCAGATCACTCTTTTTCAATTATTCAACTTCCTGTCAGCACAGAGGAAATTTTTCCCAGAGAACAAAGTTCAATGCCAAGTAGTTACTTTATTGTACTCCACAATTTCCACTATGTTAATTCAGTCTTTTTATTTAACCCACAAGCAGAGTGTTGTGACATACAGCAGTACAAGCGTGCTCTACCAGAGTAACACAAGCTCTATTTGTCTGTAGTCTACAAAAAAAAGAGCTGCTCACTTACATTATTAGCATGCATCCAAAAGAGCCCTACATTTCTTAGCAGCTGAATGGGGAAAATGACTGAGTGAGGAAAGATTCTTCTTGTATGTCTTAAATGTCCTCTATAGGTATTGCAGATTTGAAATGTCTGTGCCTCCTATTTGAAGAAAGGACTTGACAAGGCATGAGAACACTAAGACAAAACAAATGAACCACAAGCCAAGCACAGTCGTCTCTTGGCAAAATGGATAATAGCTGCTCCATTGGATAATAATAACTTACCAGTACATTAGCAGATCATCTTTCATCCCAAGGATCCACAAGCATACTACCAGCTGTATATTTATATCAAACTGTCCAGACAGATACACAGATTGTACACATACACATTTTCCTTCCGATTAAAATGCAGCAGGTGTTTAGCTGTACACTTCCTAAACGTGTTTTAGAATTACTGTGATTTCTAAACAGATTTCATATTCCCTCAATAGCTAGCTTCATTCATTTTAGGTGAACCCACAACTCTTAAATGAATTTGAACTAGGCAGAACACATTTCCCATATATAGTGTGGTACAGGCACAAGACTCCTTGGCTCACAAAAGTTGTCACAGTTTTTAGGCAATACTGAACCTTGATTTAAAATCTTATTAGGCCAGGAAATCACCTATCCCACACACATTAAAGGATATGAAGCGATCAAATGAGCACACTCATTATTCCAGTTGCTGGCTATAGGAGAATACACCACATGCCAAAATATTACTCAAGTAGCATTTTCTTGGAAGCAAAAATAATTCCTCCAACATTTATGGTCCATGAGGCCAATGGAGCTCAACTGCATCAGGTAACACAGAGGTAGACTGCCCTTCTGCTGTGTAAGAGCAATACTCAAATGCAAGAGGACAGAGTGAAGATTAAGAATTCCACATTATTTTCTGTGCAGGAAGTGAGCAAGAAATACTTTATTTCCAATGAGCAATAAATGTACCTGATACAGTGGTTCAATTTACAACAAACAAAAGAAATCCCATATGGTTTTAAGCAAGCCAGATCCTGTCAACTAGATCCAGGACAGTAAAACTTCATAGCAGGACAGAACAAACAAAGGCAAGAACTTCCAAGTATATTTAGTTACCTAACTGCAGTAACTCATGTCTTTTGTGGGCAAGATGTGTTGACAGCAAGGAAGTACTAAAAGTATACAAGAATGCATACAGCAGAAGGATCTTTTCTGTACTCTGTAAATCCAGCTTTTTCAATACAACTGTGGTACTTGCTTGCCAAAAAGCTGCAGAAGATAGCAACGTTTGGCAACATTTTTCCTCAAAGCTTTTCTCAGTATAAAACTGTACAAGAAAAGGCACTGGAAGTGTGTGAAGAAAAAAGAAATAATGATTAAGGAGGAAGCAGATAGTATGTTCAGGATTTTTAGGGAGAAAAAAAATTGCAGGTTTTTTTGTTTTGTTTTGTTTTTTTAAGTCAGCCTTTTACAAGTCAACAGCAATGAACAGAATTATCCACAAGCATTCATAAAAAAGATTTTCTCATTAAATATATCCACATCTACTTAAGGGAAAAGCTGTGAGTAAATATCAAAAGGCCCAATCTGACTTGTAATGAACCAGGTTGCCGGGGCCCCAGTACTCTTTCCTGCCATGGCAGGAGGTTGGACTTGATGATCTGTTCAGGTTCCTTCCGACCCTACTAACACTGAAACTATGAAGGTTATAGTTCTCCGACAGAAAATCTTCATCTTCAAAACATAAACAGACTGATTAGCAGATGCATGTCTCTTCACTGTTTCCAATTATAGGTTCTGTTGTCCAAGTCAGACTTGCTGTTTTGCAAGAAGCCTATGGTATACTCGTACTGCAGCAGTTCCATTGTTCTCAAACTCAGTTGAATCTTATTTCATTTTTCTCCTTTTCAAGAAACAGAATGATATAGTTTAAAATATTTCAGCCTTCAGGTGAAATCTTTTCACAGGCTTAAAAAGGAATTAAATGACAGAACAACACAGGTTTACACATTTGAATAAACTTACATATTGCACACTTTTATATGTCCACATTCTGGCTGAAAAATGCCCACACCATAGAGTTTGCTGTGACAAACATGGAAACCTACAAACATACATATAGATATTTTTTACCTTTAAATAAGCAAAAACGACACACAAACTTATCTTTATGCTTTTAGTTAATCTCAAGACAAATGACAAAACAGAAGATTAACTTTACCAAGGTAGGGGGAGGGGGGAAGAGGAGGGAGGGAGTAAGGAGGGGAGGAAGAGAAGAAAAATCACTAACTTGTTTAAAAAGTCATGTTCCTGTGACTTTAGGAAACAAAAATGCAATTAGGTGTTTTCTGGAAAATAAGGAAATTAAAAATTAAAAGTTATGCTTAATTTTATAAAATTCTCTTTCTCTCTAGATAGATAGATCACACAGTTAAACCAGGTCAGCCAAACAATCCAAAACCTGCTCTGTTGCCCACTACCTTTTGAAAAGGAAATAAAACTATACCTGATATGGACTTCAGGAGGTCTGCAACACATTCCTGACAAAGGTTAGAGCCGTAGTCACCAACCAGTCAATCTCAGGGGCAGGGGGAAATCCTGGGGATCCCTTACTTACAGAAGTGATCTTTACCACATAAGGTTGGAGATCACTGGGTTAGAGCCTAATATTTTACTAAGTTTCTTCAATGAGGTTGATTTATATTGTGTTTATGCCACTGAAAAGCACACTTGGAAGTGAAAATTGGAGCCCTGACCCATCTCCCGTCTACATCCAACAAAAAGTCTATTTAGGAAATTAACGCAACATCAATTTAAAAATTTTTAGAAGTTTGTGAATGGAGTATCTGTTTCACTGAGTAACTTTCCCCAAGACTACAATCTATGGCAGACACACTATTAAAACTCAGGAATCTAGAGACCCGAAGAACACTGCTGTTCCTAGTGATTCTTTCACGTAACCTGTAACAGTAGGTATTCATTGCCATTTCCAACAAAGCTAGCACATAGCATGTCCCTCTTGTTTGCCAAGAAATAAAACACTCAGAGCACAGGTATTCAATGAATGCCTCAGAATCATTGGTATTCTAGCCAGCAAAGAGTAGCAACATGCCAGCTCCACTAGAAATGCAATTTCATGAAGGAGGCATATCAATCTTACCAAAGAGATAGAGATTGTGCACATACACAAATTAGCATTGAAAACTACCAATCTGTACCTCTTCTAAATGGCATGTTTTCTCTCTGCAAACCACCTCATTTTTGCTTCAATGTTTTGAAGTAAAGTTTGAGGGAAGGCAGTGCAGTATATCTTGGTCAGATGCAGGAACAAACACAATGTGACATTTACAGCCTTGTCAGAATTTAATACTTCTCAAGAGGAGAATTTCATTTTTCAGGTGCAACATTGATTCTAGAAGACTGAAGAAAAAGGATGATCTGGTGTATTGCCCAAGGTCACATGCCTTGGAATTACCTGATCTGTCAGATGTGACATGACCTCCTGTTTTTTTTTTTTAGCCTGACTTCAGGTTACGTATGCAACTACACAACCTGACAGTAAAGGCATTTCAATGCATATGCTCTCAGAAGCCACAGCAAACTGTATCATTCCCCTCTACAAAAGTAAAGAGAGTAGAACTACATGCACAAATTACATCATTAAGTCTCAGGCCTTCTAGTTCTGCCCATGTGACCACAAAGCATGCTGTATGCCACAACTCTCTAGAGCACAAGCAGCAAATTCCATACCAGCTTTTCAGCATGTCTCCAGGGAAGGGATCCCTTCCACTTCCCCCACAGCCAGGAGACCTTCCATGCTGCTGCAGTCATAAACAAAGTGCCATAGTGATGCAAAAAGTGGTTCGTTTCTTTTGGAGGCTCGCAAATAATTCTCAGGCACACACTATTAGCAGCACAAAAGGTGTATTTGCAAATAGGATCAGAGCAGAGACAGAAAATCTCAGATTACTCCACTCCCTGAGGAAATTCTTAGCTGGCTTTTATCTCTTCCCTCCTGGGCACGTGTGCAGAAACAGGAACTCTTACAACTCATTTCCGGTTCATACAAACATACATGTGATTACGTCACTTCATCCGTCGCATGTATATTATAATTAACTACTTAAGGATGCGGGGCGGATAGGCATATATGCATCAGCTAATTACGCACGCTCAGAAAGCTCTCTAGGTTACCAAGAGTTGAAATCCCGCCCCCTTTCAAGGACACAGTCAGTTGAATTCCAGCTTCTGTAATCTGCATGTGAAAGTCAGGGGGAGAGAAGAAAAGGGAGTGATTCTTAGCACAAAAGGTCCTTGGTAGTGTTTCTGCTTATCAGGTACGAGATGCAAACTGTGCAGTTCTAACAACACTCTATTCATTATGCAGTTCTAACAATATTTCTAACAATAGCAAGGGGGGTGCAAGTGGGGCGACTGCCTTGGTCACTGAAGTGAAGGGGCGCCAACAGGTGCTGGCCAGCTGAGGTAGGGAGCAGGACAGAGCCGTAAGCAGCTCATGGGGGGTGGGGGGAAGAGGCACAGGGCTGTGGGGAGGGCAGGTCTGACCTCTGCATGCACTCCAGGGCAAGTGGGGGGGAGGGCGTGTGCCTGCTGGATCTGTGTGAGGGGCAAGGGCTGGCTGGCTGCCGTTGTGGGCTTTGCCCTGGGCACCAAATTTCCTTGCCATGGCACTGATGAAACAGACTACAGTTTCCAACCCAGCAAAGATTACTTGCTAATTAAATTTCAGCCACTGGAGATTCAGAGCTTCCTGTTAGGGGGTGAGAGTATTAGCATAAAAACACAAGTCGATTCACACTGACACAAGCACGTGCAATCCAATGGTGACAGCTGCATCCATGTATATTATATACATTCATGCACTTCTTGTAGTTCTACTTCAGCAACTATGCCTCTCATCTATGGAGTACAGCCTGGACAGGAGGGATCTTGCCTCTGTATGAAGGGATCCTGGAGCCTGGGTGAAGGAATGACTGTGTTATCTGTGCCTTCTGCTGGCTGCCATATGGCAACAGAAGCTACATTCTGATCAAAACTAATAATTTAAGCCTGCTAGCAGAAACGAGCGCTCTGCCAGAAAAAAAGCTAACAGCGAATGCACTCAAAAGTTTTGCCAACAGGACTCTGTAGACTTACAGAACATACTGGGCCCAAAACTTTGCTGATGTAAATCAGCACAACTTGGTGGTATTTCTGTCTACAAAAACTAACTGCAGTTGAGGCACACCAGCTTACTCTAGCTCAGGATTTGCCCCAGTGTATCCCTTGTATGACACAATTATATGCACCTGAAATGCCTTATCTTTTCTTTATCTCCTTTTATTAGCCATGTCTAAACATGTGAAACACCAAAATAAGAGCCTTCATCACATTTGGAGTGAGGCAAAACATCTCTGACTCCTGAAGAGAAGATTACACAAAAAGCAGATATTGCCCTTTCATAGAACATTTCCATAAAAATTATTCCTACGTTACAATACTTTATTTAATTCTGGATGTATTTATACAATTCCTATGTAACACCTTATCTCAGACTCAATCACAGTACACCATCTTCTGTTTACACTGCAAAGATGCAACACACTTTGTTTTGGTTTGGTTTGGGATTTCTCTGGGTGTTCCCAGCTGATTTTCAAGCAAGCATGTGCAAAATACTACAGTAAACTTCAGTGATTCATGCCCACATCTTGGACACCTAAAGTGGTAATTGATTGGGACTTAAAAGTGCTTACTTTAAGAGTAAAACCCTCAAAACCTGTATCAAAAAACTCACTGGTGCCTAAGCTTTCACCAGCTGAAGTTCCCAATTTCTGCTTCTGCTGGCCACCTCCCTGCTGGGCCCCCCTTGGGCCCCGGGAGAGACACGCCTGGGCCAGGGGTTAGCGAGGAGTTAGTTAGGGTACTTCTGGAGAGGCTGGACATGTTCAAGTCCGCTGGTCCGGACGATCTTCACCCTAGGGTTCTACAGGAAGTGGCCGAGGTCATTGCGGGACCCCTGGCGCGGCTCTATGAGCACTCGTGGTGCTCTGGTGAGGTGCCGGAGGACTGGAAGAGGGCCAATGTGGTCCCTATCTTAAAAAAGGGAAAAAAAGAGGACCCGGGAAATTACAGGCCAGTTAGTCTTACCTCAATCCCGGGTAAGCTCTTTGAAAAAATTATCCTGGCACACATCCAGGAGGGCCTTGCGGGGGAATGCATGCTCAGGGGCAACCAACATGGGTTCATCAGTGGCAGGTCTTGTCAGACCAACCTGGTGGCCTTTTACGATCAGGTCACCAAATCATTAGACGCAGGGGTTGCCGTGGATGTAGTCTTTCTGGACTTCCGGAAGGCTTTCGACACTGTCTCTCACCCTGTCCTCATCAAAAAGCTGGGAGACTGTGGTGTCGATGCCCACACGGTCAAATGGGTCGCCAACTGGTTGGAGGGCCGCACCCAGAGGGTGGTAGTGGATGGGTTCTTCTCGACCTGGAAGGATGTGGGCAGTGGGGTTCCGCAGGGCTTGGTCCTCGGGCCTGCACTGTTCAACATCTTCATCAGTGACTTGGATGAGGGGGTAGAAAGCACCCTGTTCAAGTTTGCTGATGACACTAAGATGTGGGGGGATGTGGGTGCACTAGAAGGGTGCAATAGGCTACAAGCTGACCTTGACAGGTTGCAACGGTGGGCGGATGAGAATAGGATGGGGTTTAACACTGATAAGTGCAAGGTGTTGCACATGGGGAGGAAGAACCGGCACCACACTTACAGGTTGGGGAACTCCCCTCTTGCCAGCATGGAGACGGAAAAGGATCTTGGAGTCGTCATTGACTCCACGATGAACATGGGCCGGCAGTGTGGGGAGGCAGTCAAGAAGGCCAACCGTACCCTGTCATGCATCCACAGATGCATCTCGAGCAGGTCCAGGGAGGTGATCCTCCCCCTCTATGCGGCACTGGTCAGGCCGCAGCTGGAGTACTGCGTCCAGTTCTGGGCGCCACACTTCAAGAGGGACGTGGACGATATGGAAAGAGTCCAGAGGAGGGCCACTCGTATGATCAGGGGTCAGCAGGGCAGGCCTTATGAGGAGAGGCTACGGGACCTGAACCTGTTTAGCCTCCACAAGAGAAGGTTAAGGGGGGACCTTGTGGCCTGCTACAAACTGGTCAGGGGGGATCAGCGGGTATTGGGGGAGTCCCTGTTCCCCCGTGCGCTGCCAGGAGTGACCAGGAATAACGGTCACAAGCTGGCGGAGGGTAAGTTTAGATTAGATATTAGGAGGCGCTACTTCACAGTCAGGGTGGCTAGGGCCTGGAACCGGCTTCCAGGGGAAGTGGTGCAGGCTCCTAGCCTGGGGATTTTTAAAAGGAAGTTAGATAAGCACCTTGCCGGGGTCATCTGACCCCGGTGCTCTTTCCTGCCAAGGCAGGGGGTCGGACTAGATGATCTACCTAGGTCCCTTCCGACTCTAGCTACTATGATACTATGATACATACCCAGAACTGCCCACATCTTGATCAATTTGAGTGACTCCTTGCTAGTTCTTCCTTCCCCTCCTCCTCTCCCAATGACTGAGTTTTTAGAAGAAAGATAACTCCTGTGCTCTTCTGAAGAGGTAGCTCAGGCAGCCAACTCTCGAAAAAGGTTCCAGGCTGTCGATTCTGGCCTGACATAACTCCTCACTGCAGAAGGGAAGGTAAATCCCCAAGGAGGGATTACATTTATTTTACACTCCTCTCTTCATCATTCCCCATTGGTTACCTTAACTGGTTTCCCATTCAGTAATACCCCTTTTCTGGGGTATTAATTCCTCTTGATGCCTGTTATATACCTTATAGGCACTTAAAATATGGCTGTGGATTACATTTTGGGGATCAGATGCCTGAAAAGTTAGGCATTGTGTGACCCTGAGCATTGCAACACCCAAGTCCCTTTGCAGATTGACCCCTCAATGTATGGGCAGAAGTAGAATACTTATGATTATTTAGCAAATATCTTGTGCATAAGCAGAAATACCCAGAACTTGCAATGCCTTCATAAAGCTCACCAGTACAGCTGCTTGAATAATAGCTACTGAATAATTTATTCAATGAATTTTATGATATTTTTCTTATTAAATTATTCCATGAATAACCTTTCCCATTACTCACCCAGCTCTGTTCATCCAACACAGACTGTTAAAAAAAAAAAGTCTTATTCTCTTATACCTAAGACTGTGAGCCCAGCCATCAAATAGAAAAATGGTTTTCATAGCTTCATTACCACAAATTTCTTTGTTTCACCACTCATCATATTAAAGTTTCTGATCAAAAATATACCATGCAAGTCTAAGCGGAATTACAAATGTAAAAAGTGTCCTAGGTTTTTGGTTGTAGCCACGTTGATCTAAGGACATAGGCAGGCAAGGTTCTTTAAGTAGAGGTGATATCTTTTATTAGGTCAACTGAGTACAGTAGTTGGAAAAAAGCTCTTGGCAAGCTTCCAGGCAGAAACACCCTTCTTCAGACTGGAAGAAGGGTGACTGCGCCCAAAAGCTTGCTAAGAACTTTTTTCCAACTTCTCAGTTGGTCTAATAAAAGATAAGTGCCCTAATGAGTCAGACCAATGGTTCATCTAGCCCAGGACCCTGTCTCTGACCATGGCAGACTTTGGTCACCAAAAGCCACCTTTAAAATTGTTAGGTTTGTTTTCAAATCCCATTTGAAACACAGGGCTAAATCTTAATGAATAGCTACATACCTGTCAATATATGCACATATTATATGTAAATAACTATTTAATCCCACCCTTAACTTTGTTCTTCCCTATTCAGAGTTGACCAGAAAATGACAATTCTTCTTCAAGACTCCTTTTGAAGTTTCAAAACCACAGCAGAACAAAACCCTTTTGAATGTTTCCAAGGATGCTGCTGGTCTGGAATTTGAGAAACTCAAGTTCTCCTCTGACAGAACAAGCAAATTCTGGAATAATTTGGGGGGAGAAGGAATTTGAACTTGCATCTCTCACATCCAAGTGTTCCACCCATGAGGCTGTAGAATGGGAAAGAACCTTTTTCTACCCCTGCCCAGTTTGATTTGCGTTCCTCATTCCTTAATCCACTGTCTGTTATTCTCATCGTTGCATCAAATGTAAAATTAAATTAATAGTAAGATCTTAGATGTAGGTTTTACAGTATTCCTCTGCACTGGTTCTGTCAGGACTATACAAGCAATAACAAACACTGATGATCCAGAGCCTTTCAGGATGCACATTTTCAGGATGCATTATACTGAGAATTTTAACATCCAACCAGAAGCTGATCCCCTATTCTGCCACTACTGACACTGTCCCTAGCTGACCCAGGTGCAGGGTCAGCCCGAGAGCTCCTCCTAGCCTGCAGCTATGTGGGGTGCCATCCTTGGCTGGGGACAGCAGCAGTGGTAGTGTGCAGGTTCCTCCTCCCAGCACCAGCTGCTATCCAACAGGGGACTGGAGCAGAAACTTCCACGTTGCCACCGATGCCCCTAGCCAAGCCTGGCTCCCTGCACAGCTAGCTCTTCCAGCTTGCCCCTACCCCAAGTCAGATGGCAACAACAGGAGTGAAGGGCAGTTCCCTCCCCTCCCCTACTATTCTCCTATCATGCACTTACTGCCTGTCTGACTCCTTGGTGTCCTCTATCAGAGTGGGGGGCTACAGCCACAGCTCACTCCCAATAGTTCAAGGTGACTTACGCTGCACACCCCTTTAAGAAATCATGGATCTACCCATGCATCTAACTGTTTATATTTCAAAAATACAATTCTCTCTTTTTTCTTTAAAAAACAGAGAGAACTAGGACAACGGTTTCTGCATGTGTAATGATTAGCTACGGCCTGATCAACAACTATTAACAGCAGCCAAACTTCCTGTCCTCTAATTAGGTCCTAACCACGTTGCCTAACCACAGAACACAGAAACATTTTTACAGGTAATTACTCCAGATGCCATCTTCCTGAGGAGCAAAAACCTGACTTTGTGGTACAGCAATTAAGGTTTAATTAAAACCACTACAATGTTTTTACACTGCTAACATATCAGTCTTTTGCGGACAGAGCAGCATCTGAAATTTGAAATGTAGTGAAAGGTCTTTCCTGAAGACAAAGACACAGTAGGTGCAGTGCATATATGTATGCTCAGTTGTATCAATGGTGTCCATCACTCTGATTTTTAAAAGGAAGAAGTACTCTTTGGAAGCAGAGCTTGAAAAATATGAGAAAACTGATTTGAAAAGCAAAGGAGGAAAAGATCAAATCCAAACTTTTATTTAATCTCCGGAACCCAGCAGCGGGTTTCTATTGCCAACTCTTACAGCTACCCGATTTTATGGGAAAATACAAAAACAACCAAGAAAAATGCTCAAGACCCACTGCAAACAAATCATATATGGGGTTTTATTTTGTGAAAAAAAGACTACTCACACATGATTCTGAGATTCATTTTAGGCACATTCTTCAGATTCTCAATTTTAGACAGACAAAAGAAAAGATCTGCCTGGGTAGTTGCTCTGAAATTGTAAAAAAAAGTTGCAAGGCATTTGCTTCCATCAACAGAGTACTAGGTTTCAGTGTAGCTACCCACACACATAAGAGGCCCTCTGCACACACATTCACTGCCTATCTACTTCCAATGCTCATATGGATATGCTTTCCCTTTTTCCCCTGACTCAGCCCCTCCATGAGGATTCCTCTGGATTTGAGGCTGAAGAACATGTAGGCTCTGCCCATTTCCACCATTCAAAGCACACTGAATAAGCAAGCTTTTCAGCATTACTTCCTTCATCATCTGAAATCCTCCTTCCCTTTAAGGAGAGTTAACAGAGCAGGAGATAGTAGGACTCCTGAGAAGTATGTCTCTGGCACAGTCCTTGCTACCCATGTTTCTGCAGGCTTGGGCTGGCTCATGGGTGGATCCAGGATTTGGTAAAACAGGGTGTAGCACACTGCCCCTCAGATATGGTGGGGATGGGAGGTGTGGTGTGGCTGGATCTCCCAAGTCAGCAGGGGAGCCAAACAGAGAGCAGGTGCATGAGAGAATGGAAGGGATACATGCCCCCAGTGACACCACTGCCCTTGTCCCTCCTTGACATGGGAACCTGGCCAAGATGGAGTAAAGACACTCTTGCCCCACTCCAGCCAGGGGCTGTGCAAAATGACTACATGGGATGTAGGACTGGCTGGAGACAGCAGAAGTAACACATAATTTCTTCCTTCCAACACCAGTTCCCCACCCACCCCACAAACAGGCCAGGAGCAGGTCCTGGCAGGAGGAATCTGCACACTGCTGCTATGGTCCCTGGTCGAGCTCAGCTTCCTGCACAGTTGTCCCTGAAGCATGTGGCAGGAGCTGATCACACAGCAGGGGAACTGTAAAGCTGCTCCAGTGTCATTTGGGGACAGCAGTAGCAGTGATCAAGCTCCTTCTTCCAGCACCTTCTGCCAACCAGTGGATGGAGGGTGGAGGGGGGTGGGGGGTGGAGGATGGGGCAGGAGAAAGAGGATGAGGCACTAGAAGGAAAAATCTGGATACTGTTGCCATTGTCCCCTGGCAAGCCTAGTACCCCACACAGCCACAGCTTGTGGCACATCAGAAGTGGCTCTGGGGCTCCTCCTGCACCCAGATCAGTTGGACGCAGCAATGGCAGTGGTGGAGCAGGGTGCAGCTGCACTGCTGCATCCCCTGAGATCCACCCCTGGGCTGAGCAGACATCCAGAGGAAAGCATTTCAGATGGTATGAATCTAGTGGAAGCACACAGATGGGTCTATTTATGGAATAAGACCCCAACTTTTCTCCTGGAAAGCAAAACATCAATGCTTTCATCAGGAGTGTTGCAGTATTTAAGCAACAAAGAATTGAGTAAAAAACCTGGCCCCACAACGTGAATGGCAAAATTCCCCTCACTTTCCGTGAAACCAGAGTTTTCTTCATTGCATTTCTTCTCCATGCAAAAGATGTGGTCATTATCATATCAAAAATGTTAGCCAAAAAGTGGTAGCCCCAGCACTGGGCAATTTTGTTAGTTTTACTGCAGGCGTCCAAGGCACAGGCTGTCACTGGTGGTGGTATTCTGCGGAGAAGTTTAACTGGGAAATTCCACATTCAGTGCCAATGTGAGCAAACAAGCTGCTACATCCTCTTATAGAAGCTGGCAAGACAGTCTGAACTCCAGACTGAGAAGAGACTTTTGTTCTTATATTACATATGTACACCCCGAGGCTAAATCTTTTGGCCCATACTCAGCCAACAGAAATTAAATTTCCAGGAGTTTTATCTAGCAAAGGAGTCAGAGTTTAGCCTATAGAATTATAGGGGTTCCAAATCCTCATACCTTGTGACCCACTTCCCTGCTGGTTATCAGTCTGGATGCCTGAAACAAGACCTGGAGAAGCAAGTTGTGGTATTTCCAAGAAGTGAAAACAGTTCTGGTAGGATGCTGCATGGGATGAAAAATAATTTAGCTTGCTCTGTTATTTAAGTAGGTAGTACGTCAGCCAGCTCAGCACTTATGTCAGTGTCTTTTGTGTACATATCCTCTCTCATTCTGATCATCTTTACTTTAGAAGCGAGATGGGTAGATTGCATTTTTGGCAAGACCATGACAGGTCTGAGTGACACAGTAACATATTGAAGGAACACTAGAAATGGAGTCTTTCACACATTCCTTTACAGCACAGCTGAAGGCAAATGAAGGTTGGTTTTTTTCTCCTGCAAGAGATCACTATTTTCTGTCAAAGAAATTTCCCCTGAAGGCACTGATGCTCAAATGACAGTGCTTTGTCATTCTTTATTTTTTCAAACATCAGCAAAAACATCAATAGCTTACTCTAATGAAAAATAAATTCAGTAACTGATCAAAAAGTCCACAACAGAACTCATCCTATCTAGTGTCATCTCCCTGACTTCAAAAGGCAAGATTGAGCTCAAAAACAGCCTGACAGAGAGGAAGGAAGATGGAGGGGGGAAGGGGGATGGAAAGGAATGGTACACACTTTGCACCTCTATAATTTTCAGTCAAAACATGACTTTGTATTCAAGGTAAACAATTTTTTTAAATTCTTGTTATTTTTTTAAACCAGTAACTATATAATTACCGTCATTGTTGACCAGATGCTGAACATTTAGAAAGTTTTAGAAGAAACAGTACAAGTAATCACAGCAAGTTATGAAATGAGAGAGGTAAGTATCATTAGTCAGATCATCATAATCCGGGAACCTGAAGCCCCTTCCTGTTCTGTGTTCCTATAATCCTCTCAGTCAATATAGGGCAATGATAACTGCACGTAGCAAACAATGTTGAACTGGAATCATCTGGAAATTTAGCCTCTCCCATGTCCCGTAG
Organism: Crocodylus siamensis; assembly: GCF_052110815.1. NCBI lineage: Eukaryota > Metazoa > Chordata > Crocodylia > Crocodylidae > Crocodylus > Crocodylus siamensis. The sequence continues at coordinate 154,805,821 of NC_143397.1, read as the reverse complement.
ACCTCTGTTGTAATTCCATGTAAGAATTGTTGCATCTTAGGGTACATACAGGCATTACATTTAGATTAATCTAACCAGGGTTAAGTTAATCTAAATGCCTGATTGTATAGAAGTGCAGAGGGTTTAAATCATTCAGAAGTGGCATACCCAATCTAAATTAGTTCACCTGAATACCATACCCAATCTAAGTTAGTTCACCTGAGTAGGTGCACTAACTTAAATTGAGACTGGGTTAACCCAATCCTGGCAGCACCTCTATGCAATCACAGAGCTGCCCCTGGGCTGGGAAAGTCCAGCCACTCACCCTTGTCCTGGGGCTGCTCTATTCCCACCACTCCACCCAACCCTGACTGGGCTATATTTAGCCCCCAGCCCTCTCCACCCTGACTCCCAGGTTACTTAAACTGAGCTCCCCATATTGCTTCTGGGAGCAGCTGATACTGAAGAACTGCTGCACACGCTGCTTCCAGATAAGCCGCATGAACATAAACCTGGTGTGGTGAACAACTATACACACCCATAGTTAATTATACTATGTGGCAGTCTTGCTTTCAGGCAGACTAAAGAAGAAAGTACAGGCATACCTTGTTTTATTGCGCTTCGCTTTATCGCTCTTCGCAAATATTGCGTTTTTTACAAATTGAAGGTTTGTGGCAACCCTGCGTTGAGTAAGTCTATTGGCGCCATTTTTCCAACAGCATTTGCTCACTTCGCATTTTTTAAGCAATAAAGTATTTTTTAATTAAGGTACGTACATTTTTTTTAGACATAATGCTATTGCACACTTAATAGACTACAGTATAGTGTAAACATAACTTTTATATGCACTGGGAAACCAAAAAATGTGTGTGACTTGCTTTATTGCGATATTTGCTTTATTGCGGTGGTCTGGAACCAAACCCGCAATATCTCCGAGGTATGCCTGTATTCTGAGACCAAGGGGAAGTGAAGGGATGGACAGATAGAATCAATCAAAGTGTGTGTCAAAAGTGCCTTACTGTGGTTGCCTGGCATAATTTTACCAATATACATCCTGTAAGAGCTGGACTACATTCATTTTGTTCCTAAAAATTCCTTGTTTTCTAAAACAAGCAAGCCAAACTTTATCTTCTATGCACTGCTTGCAGTCAGATCTTTTACTTTAATTAAAAATCAATGGTTGGAGGATACTATTGGTTTTACTACTATAACATTCAGGCAACAGAAATGATGGCCAGAAAAATAATAGAAGTCAGACAAACGTATTCATTTAGCAAAATGAAAGCTATGTATATATTAATAGGAGGTTTTAAACACCACAAGTATAAATACAAACTCAAATTTGGTCTAAATGCCCCTTTACCTATTTAACATCTTAGAAAGGCAGATTGAAGAAGGAAATCTTCTGAAAAGAGAAGTGCACAGGGAGAGTGAAACTCCATTATTGCCTGAACTGGAATATTGTAGATTGTTAAAAATATTATAGTGAATGAATTTTATCTGCTCCCCACTGCCTGTAAAGAAGCTATGTTTATTTACATTAGCCAAGAAGATGCCCCTTCCCTTTACTATAAGTCCTGCTTTATCAATCAGGGACAGCAAAACTCACCCAAGAAGCAGGGTGACCCAAGGAAAAGCATTCTGTGCCTAAAAACCTGTCCAACATCTCTCTCAACTATAAAGTTGTTCCAATTAAAGATATCACCAAAAAACCCTCACCGTTCTGCAGGCTAGCTTATCGATTCAGACCTTTTAATTGATCTCCTGATTAGATTCAGAGATTTGGCCACCAAATCAGGCCAAATCTCCTGCAAATCAAATCAGCTCCTGAAGCTTCACACAGCCCTAGTCTGAACAACCCATGTGCCATTCAGGAAGCCATCTAGAGTCAGCAGCTAGGAAACTATAGGCACAGGAAGTGCATCTGGATACCCACCCTTCTCTGGGAATGCAGGGAGACATCTTCATCAAATCAGAGCCCAGAACTCTCTTCAGCCTTAAACACAATAATGATTCCTCTACATATGGCCCTCTTATCCTAGGAAGGCTCATCTGACAGCATATTTTGTCATACTCTTGATTTGACTCATGAATTTAAGCTTTAGTGTTGCTACAACCAGCTTGAGTACAGATTCATAGGAAAAAGAGTAAGCACAGTATGGTCCTCTGGGGCAGAAGGAAAAAAAAATCAATATTGATTTCTGTGAAACTATCATTATTTTCACAGAGAATCAAGTGCTGCCAGCCATCAGGTGTTTGTAACACCGCTGTTCAGCAGACAGCTCATTACTCTGCAATAGGGCAGCAAGCAAGCATGCAGAAGACCTTAGTGCTAAGTGATGTTCAGTCCACAATCTACATACAGACAGTACCACACTTTTGGGCTTTGCTGCAACTCATTAACATGACTTCTTCTAATCAGCTGAGGCTTTCTACAACCAGACAGCAAATCCTTCAGCATAGGACTCACCTAGGTTGCCTAGTAAACATTTACTCTTACACTCAGAGCAGCAATCATGAACAACGTTATCTTTTTGATGTCTAGAAAGTAATTAGTTCTTATTCCCAATATCTTCCCCTTAACAGCAAGACAGGTGATGATCGTTTTCACACACTTTCTATATCGTTATTGCTTTCAGAATTACCCTTTGATTCATTATAGCATCTCATTTACTATTCTCACATTTTTCCACAGGCTTTCTGGCAGTGGTAAAAAAAAAATATATAGATCAACAAAACCTCACTTGACTGAAGCCTTTTTTCTGGGTTGTATAATGAATAGACTAATGGAGAACATAAAATCGCGCATAAACACAAAACCTGCCCATTGTCATGATTCAAGCACTTGAAATAAACAACAAATACTTAGCTATAGTATTCAGCAACTAAATAAAATATTGTGCCAATCCTGCATCCCCAGAAACTGGCACAAGCAACAAGGGGGGTTCCCAGTTTTATATAGAAAACCAGAGGGGTTAAGGCAGTGTTTCCCCACGTTTTCCAGTCCAAGACACATTTACGTTAATTACAAATTTTCTGCAGCACACCCGTTAAGGCATTCCCCCATCCTCATACCAATTGTAGCTCATTGCCATGGCAAAATTCCATGGCACACCTGTTAATTTCTGATGGCATATTTATGCCGTGGCATGCTGGTTTGGAAACACTGGGTTAAGGACACAAGCCAATGGGTCAAAGGGAGGGACCAGCTAAAAGACAAAGAAGCGTCAATACTGTGGTACTGTATACTCATCACTTTAATTTCCTTCCCCACACACACCTGTAGAGGTGTCCCCAGACAAGCCTTTAGTCCCTAGAGTGCTTAAAGAGCAGCCTGCCAGTCTGAGTCCAGCTCCTTCTGTCCACAGTCCAGCTACTGTGCACTAGGGCTGTGCAAAGTTTTGGTCGCTGATTTGATTTGGCAGAGATTCAGCGGCCAAATCTCCAAATCCAGAGACCCTTTAACCTCTCTGAATCGATTCAAAGAGATTCAGAAAGATTCAATGATTCAGACATAGACACAGCTTTAAATGTTTTCTCTACATACCTCAAGGTACCAGGCAGCTTGTGAATGCTCAGATACTGGGGTGGTTGGAGCATCCCATGGAAGTGCAGGGGGGGTCCCCAGTGCTCTCAGCAGCAGACCCAAAAGTGGACCAGAAGCACTTCCAATCCACTTCCAGGTCTGCTGGAGAGCATGCATCACACACACTGTACCAGTGTGTGTACAAAAACAAATATACACGCACACACAAACACATATATATATATATATATATATATATATATATATATATATAGACACACTGTTTATGATTATACACATACATATATGCACGCTAGCAAATCACTCTAAGTAGATGCAATTGAAGTGTCAAAGTTTCAGTATCAGTGTTACAGTTTAGCTTACCACCACTGAACACAAGAAACTTTGCTAGTGAAAGTAACAGTTTTGTCAGAATATCTGGATGTAGACTAGGGTCTTCTATCAGCCCAGCTATATTTGTCAGGGATCACACCCCAGACCAGGAAAGCCTTAACACATTCAGAGAAATTCAATCTACTAATAGGTACTCCATAAGCAAAAGAGGAAGATTAAAATGACGGATACTAGGCATGTTCTTCGCTTAACAACCACTCAGTTCTGGTTGCAACCTGACCCTGATGGAATGCCAGCAGTCTGTCAACACAGGAACCATAGTGTGGCAAATTGTTTTTAATTACTGTGTTAATTCACCTACTAAGGGCTTGCAACCAATTTATTTTACTCCAGAAAGCTGGAATTCACAAGAAATGATTTTTTAAATATTAAAACAATATGAAAGAAATGTGTATAGTTCTTCAGTTATAATAAAAAGTTGAATAAAAAAGTTAAATACATTGAGGCCTATCAATTGTGCAAGTTTCCTTCGAGATGAATAAAAACAATAGGTTTGATTTTCTATGACTGCAAGCATGTTCATGTTTCTTGTACATCCCTGAAAAAGCTACCACTTAGGTACTTATGTTTGTATGTAAGCACTATCAGTACTTGTATGAAAAAACCACAAAACACAACTGAGAGCTTAGAAAACACTCAAAATATTATTACGCTCCTTTGAAGCAGTAGAAAGTTTCAGGGATTTGCTTCTCACTTTCCCACTGGAGAAGTCATCACTAGTTTGAATCATGGAAATTTTCATAGCAATTTGAACATGGATAATATGGATACTGGCACCACCTGTTCCAACTGTTCTAGTTTTCCTGTCTTCCTGACTGTTTCTTTTTCCCGTTAGGTATTTTTAAATTAAAAGTAGACTTCATATATGAACTTGGCAAAATATTTCAAACTGCATTAAAGTGAATATTTTGTCCCCAAATGCCAATTCAATGAGGTATGGTACTTGGAGGGTATAAATAGAAGAGGATGGGAACCACTGAAAAGAACAGCGCTATTCGTTATGTTTGTGGCCAATATCTAAGCAAAAAAGGATAAAAAGGACTTAATAAACCTACAGGACTGAGGGCCTTGCTGCAAGGGGGAGTTTAGAGCAGGGGTGGGCAATTATTTTGGGTGGAGGGCCATTTACTGAGTTTTGGCAAGCCATTGAGGGCCACACGACGACAGTCAGGGACAGATAAATGTTAATTTTCTAAATTTTTTAGGGGCCCCATGGGCTGGATAGAATGGCCTGGTGGGCCACATCCGGCCCATAGGCCACATTTCACCCACCCCTGGTTTAGACCATAGTAAGTATTATAAAAGTTGGAATTTGTCCTGAGCAGTCCCATGGTAATGCTTACTACAATCTGGAAGCCAGCAGAGGGAAGCACGGGGACCCAAGCCCAGGAAAGGGCGCTCCCCCTGCTGCTGGATCTCCCTGGTGCTCCTGGATCAGAACTGGTTGGCAACTTCAGTTTAGTCCCAGGGTTGAGACAGACAAATCAGCTGATTGTCTGTCTCAGCCCCAAGCACTGGAGCTGGTTGAGACTCAATCAGTTTATTGTCGGTCCCAGATCCCATACTGGACAGAAGTCTTGAATCGGTTCTCCTGAAGTGCTGGGACTGACAAATGAAATGATTGTCAATCCCAGCCCTGGAACTGTCCGGGAGTCAGCTTCTGTGCAGTCTCAGCCCAGCGATTACACACCAGCTGATTTTTGGTCTCTATCCCAGCCTAGCACTGTACAGGAGTCATTTGGAGATTACAGTGCAGAATGAGGCTGGGACAAACAATCAACTGATTTTCGGCCTCATCCCCAGGACCCACTGGAGCCAGGTCCAGATTCTTGTGGTCACATGACCATGAAGCAGTCAGACCTTAGCTCAACAAGTTACTCAATTCCAAGCGGAGATGCTCCTCATTGGAAAACACGTAACTTTGCTACAATACATCATGAGTACACTTAGCACATGTTATCCTGCTTGTGCACACAAATGCTCAAGTTTTAAGTGCATTCACCATGTGCTTAGTGCCTCGTGAGACATGACTCTAAGTTACTTATCAACAGGATCTCTTAAATTATTGATGTGGCATACTGGAAGGAGCACAATAGGGAGCTTGTGCTATTGTTGCCTGTGCTGGACTTCTTCAGTAAACAGAGGAATTTATTCTCCCATTTGTCATGCAGGCATCTTTCAGAAGAAATAAATTCACAAAAAACAGCAGGTCATGATGATAATACATTGCTCTCCCATTTCCTTGGGCCTTTTTTAGGAGCTAGTCAAGTCAGACATGCTTTCAGGCTGTAAAACAGCAGCTTAATAATGAAAGAGCACCAAATATTTGTTTGTTCTACTGCTTCATTCAAGTATGTCCTGGCCAAAAAATGTTTCTATGACCTCTTAAAAAGATAGTATTAAAAAGCTGGGCTTCTTGTAAGCTGTGCTGGATTATGAAACTGCTTCAATAACAAATGGCAAAGCATAGAAGATCATGCAAAAAGGAAAATAATCAAATGACTAATATTTATAGTCCACTATGAAAGATGAAAATGGAGTCTTAAATGCTCTAACCTTTGATAACCTAATCCTGTTCCAGCTGCAGTAGATGCCATTGTAAGTATTTTTCTTTCTGTGCTTTTTCCTTATAGCCTTGAATATTTTCAGTTTTTTGGGTTTTTTTCTTTTGGGAATGAGGAATGAACAGCTTTAGACCTCTGCAGCAGCACTACAAAGTATGAAGTCTAGCACAAGAGATATTGTTTATTAGGTTCAGCTTAGCTGAAAAAAAAACAAAAACCCAGAAGATTCATTTCCTAGTTCCTCAGTCACCAACATCCTTTATTTTGCCTCTTGTTTTTCATTTATTATTTATCTCTTCTCTGTACTCACATAAATTCTATTAACTGTTCTATTTAGAAAATGTCATGTCTAGCCTAACCTTTTCCCCACCCCCTGGATGCCAAGCAAAAACCAAAAGAAACATAGTCAGTCGGTTAATGTCTGCTCACCCCCTTCTGGAAACATCAGGTAGAACAAAATAAAAAAAACATCCATATGATTACGATTTTTTTTCTCTTTCCAAGCATCTCTTAAAGAATAGAACATGAATTAAAAGGATTGCTTTGTGGAAGGAACAGCAGCCATAAAGCTATAAGCTACAAAAGCAATAAATCTGCAGCCACTGTAACTTTGGCTGGATCGGAATAAACATTTCATGTTATACCTTACCCCAGACAACAATAACTGTTAATCAGCCATATTTTCATACCTCAAAAGCAACTTGTTAGCCAAGTGGCTAAAAAGGGGTAGGGGGCGGTGCAGCTGCTCTCTCACCAGACAGTAACGCTTACCTCCAATTTTATTGTCAGAGCAGGGATATATACTCATGAACACAAAGTTACACTTAGCCCATACTAAGGGCACTTATAATGTGGGCGTTCACTGGTTAAAGCTTACACTAAGTACCGTCTGAGGGTGCCTATACACTATACACTGACTAAGGAGGAGGCCTATGTACTGTATCTGGAACAGTATTGCTGGGGGGGCAAGGGAGGGATGTTAGAGGGGCTCTCAGGAGCTACTCTACTTAAAATGCTGCAGTATTTCATGTATTCAGTATCCTGTATTTCAAAATGGTGCCAAAGGCACTGGAACTAAAACTCATTCAACGACCTTTAGTTAAAGCGCCCTCGCCATTTTGAAACACGGGATGCTGAATACACAAGATGCTGAAACAGGCAGGAGCATTTGAATTGGAATGCTCCAGCAGACGCAGTTAATCTAATCAGAATGCATCAGAGCATGTGTATAGGCACCCAGAGTGTCTCAAAGTTATGCCACTCCAAGCAAGTATTAACTCTGGGCAGGGCTACTTTGCTTGAGTTAGGGTGACTTCAGTCTGCTCCACAGAGATTAAACAAGCAATTTACAGCAGCCTAGGAAGCACCTGTCCTGCGCCAGCCCACCCCACCTAGATATGACCCAAGTGTCCTGGCTCTTAGCTACATCCCTGTTTGCCAACTCTCTAGTGGCAAGTCAGAGTTGTGCAGGCAAGAAATGGTATGAATCCTTAATGGGCAGCTGCTCATAGCGCATCCTAACTTTAAAACTGTTTAACTTTCAACAAATTCAGTATGGTCTTCCACAAATTCGGTACGGTTTAAGTGTAACCTGTAATTTCACCTACACTCACAGTCACTCTGCTCTTCTGCAGCAAGGCAAGGGTTTTTTTATGATAACTGTCATTGGACATATATTTTTGTGATATCTTTTATTGAACCAACTAGTCCTCTTTTACAAGGCAATACTGGAAGGCACTCTGACCCACCTCAAGAGAGGCAGATAGAGCAGATGGCATTTATTATGCAGCTAATCCAACTTTGTATAAAAAACAAAAAAGATGCTTGCAAATTGTATGCACCTTACATGATGTTATTCCTGTCCATTCAAGTTATCTGTACAAAAATTACTGTACATTACTTTAAATTACTTTACATCTGTACACTACTTTACGGTGAGGGCTGCCAGGCTCTGGAATGGGCTCCCAAGTGAGGTGGTACTCTCTCTTACCTTGGGGGTCTTCAAGAAGAGGCTAGACAGATACTTGGCTGGGGTGATACGACCCCAGCACCCATTCCTGCCTGGGGCAAGGGGTCAGACCTGATGATCTGTTTAGGTCCCTTCCAACCCTAACTACTATGATACTATGAAAAAATGAGCAGTTACCTTCCAGAGATATTTCCCAGCAGGCTTCACAGCCTCCTTCCTAAAAAGCTGAAGTGGATAAGCAGTGAAAAACTGTATTCCCTTTATTTAAACAAACAAAAAAAAAAGACAAAAAAGATGCAGGGACTTGCTTTCTTTCTGAATATTAATTAATGGACATATTAATTAATGGTCAAGTTTGTGGTCTTCCATACTTATGGTCTCTCAGGGTGCCTGTACTCAAGCCCCAAGGTTACTCCAACACACTGTAATTACAGTGCATTAGATCAGACTCAATAAATTGAGTTTGAGGGACCATGGTAATTACCATTCTCCAGCCAGCCTCCGCATCTTGTGCATCAGTGTCCCCACACTTCAAAAAGGCAGTGGGGGCACTTTAGATAAAGCTCATGCAACAAGCTTTAGATAAAGTGCCTCCGCTACCATTTTGAAATACAGGGGCACTGATACATGAGGACCTCAAGGAGCTTTAATTAGAGAAGCTGTCATGGCCACTCTAATTAAAGCACTCCAACCCCTTCCTCCCACTCCTGAAGCATGTGTAAAAATGTCCTCAAAGGCTGACTGAGAAGAGACTCAATTACAAATAGACCAAAACAAAATCTTTATCTGCTATTAAAGTCAGCCTGAAATCTGAAAGCCAAGCTGGGTTCTTTATAACTCATGTATCATTCATCAGTAATACCAACTCTTCAATTCATTAATCAGCTAACAGTTCTGTTGATGTTGACCCAACTCAATGTTCCTTTGCCATGTAGACTCTGCTGTACTGACAGCAGCAAAAATTAAGGATCAGCATTTATAAATTGCACAGATGGAAGAACAAGTCACTATAGGACAATGTGCAGTCTGCAAATAAGTCACTTTTCTGACTTCTGACATACTTTAACTACAGGAGCTTTGCAGTAGCCATTTTCTAAATTTGCCTTACATGTTCTGTCTCAATTTCGATTCACTGAACAAATGAACAAACAACCCAAAACAAAAAATATATATATTGTGAACTATATCAAGAAATGCTGCTTGATTTTTTTTTAATTCAGTAATTTTAGGAAAAAAAAAAACAACCTCTAACCTAATGTTTTAAGCATGTAAAAGGGTTTAATACATGGATAATTATTTGTTTAAAAACCAAAGAATGATTTTTTTTTTAAATAATTCATTAGGAGGCAATTAAGTTGACAATTTCTCTGACTTTTTTTGCTGCAGAATTGGTGTGTGGCAGTTTGAAAAACTTTGGGCAAAGCCATTTAAAAACTGGCATATTATGGAATCTGCGGGACTTGTGTGAGGACAAGGTAACCATTGTGCCTCTAATAAAGCACACAATAGGGGTGGTTGCTTTCAAATGTCCAAAAGAATGACAAAATGTCATGGTACAGTAATGTGTCCTTGTGTCATATGAGGCAGCTTAGCAAGGTAATGAAAAGCCCAATACATTGATTATGAGCAAGTCTTTCAGGTTGCTCCAGAGATTGAAGGGGGGTTTTATAGAAAAAAAATGTCTGCATCAAAAATCCAAAGGATATGTTAAACCCCAAAGCCAACTCCTTCCATTCCTGTCCTTCAAAGACTGGAACAGGATTTTCACAGGAGCTAAACTGTAACACACACACACACACACACACACACACACACACACACAACCAGTGGAAAAAAAAAAAAGAAGAAAAAAAAATTCTTTGCTATCCAATCCCAATCATATGGCATGGATCTGTTACAAACAAGTAACCTGCCATGCAGTGGAGGTCACTATCAATCTCCTGGTCTCAGTAGCTATCAACCGCCTTCATTTCCAGTGGTAGAAATTTCTGAGAGGGAGCTATACAGGTGTTCAGCCTGCAGCTGTCCCCTCTTCCACACTCCTTGCACATTCCTGAGACCGGGGAAATCCTTGCCTAGTAAAGGTATAGGGAGTAGTGGCTGCTCCACTCCACCAGTTCCAGAGTGGGGTCCAGCAACTGGGAAAGGCTCCCCACATTTCCCCAGACCAGGGAGTCCCAGGTCTCAGGCACAGGTGGGGAGTCTTTCCCAACTTCTCCACTCCCCTCCCATAGACCAATCCAGCAGGGGAGAGGAGCAACAGGGCACAGCCCCCAGGCTGTTCCCCAAACCAGGCAGTCCCTGATCTGGGGAAGCACAGGAAGCATTGCCCTGCTGCCTCAAGTTTTCCCTGCTTATCAACTGCCACATGTGCGGCCCAGCTGACCAGTGCACATTTAAAGATCACATTTAAAGCTTCCCAGGCCAGTTCCCAACCCTGCCAGCATTGAAACTGCAGCCTTCACCTTCCAGCTGGATAATCCCCACTTGGGGAAAAGGCAAAGGCAGAGAGCACTGCCTGGCTACTCCTCTCGCCTCTGGGACCAGACCAGGAGGGGAGTATACAAACATTAATTCTCATGATAGACTCTTACAAGGGAGATGTTCCAAAGCAACACCTGGAAGATTTGTCTCCCAGCAGAGGCCATGTTTCCTCCAGGAAAATGTCAATGAAAATGTATAGTTTTAACTTGGAGAAGGACAATTCTCCTGGAAGAAATGCAACACCCGTACATAGCCAATGGCTAACAACTCGTCTGGAAGACTTACATAAAGAAGTGACATCTTTTCCAATTTTCTCTCTGTGTTTCTGTCTCGTACACACTGGCCACATCCCATCCTTTAGCAGACCCAAAGACAGTGAAATGGTGGTGTTTCTTCCTCTAAAAAAGATTGCAAAACCAACAAACTCTGGAGCTCCATGATGCCTTTATCTGCCATTCATCTAACTAGAACTTGTTAGGAGGTTACCAGAGTTAATTTGATTTTTTTTAATTCTATTAAATTAACTAAATATTTTATTCAGACTGCCACAGGCTTCTATCCCAGCTGGCACAAAATCCTGTGTCAGTAGATTCCAACTCCACAACCTAACCAGAAATCCATAATGCATAATTTACAGCACCGAAGTGCAAATGTCCTATCCTAGTCATACATTTGGAAACAGGTAAACCCTAAGCTAACAGGAACATTCTTGCATCTTCAAAACCATACCCTCCAATCAATGCCTTATGGCGTGCACAAGGCCAGCATCAAATGGATTAACATTTTACATAAATATTGATTATACAAAACATGAATTATTGAAAAGCTTGCTATACAAGTAATAAAATTCCTAGATACTATAAAACATTGACTAAACATTTATGAAGTAACTAATGAAGTTGTTACCCTAGAATAGATATCACTTATATGACATATCTTTGATTTATTTTTGTTTTCAGTCAGTTACCACCCACACAGAAGCACAGTATTTAACATGCTTTTTATTACACTTTCTTGAATAAATACTTGAATAAAATATTACTCAAACACTTGAATAAATACTACCAGCTATTCTCCAAGAGAGTAAACTATGCTGAGTAGAGTCAGGTTATGTCAGAAGAAAAAGACTAAGACACACAAGAGCAGCAGGTACAACGGATCAAAGGTAACAAAATAGCTCACTGTACTTGTGATGTAGTCTAGATTCAGCAAGTCTGAAGGTTATGACATCTGAAGCTGTGGGATTCAGAGTGAACAAATATATCATTTACACCCTCAGACCCCTGAACCCTTTACATGTATCATCTCCAGCTAGAGAATATTGATTGAATTTAGAAGCATACCAGTGTAGAAGCCACTTTAATTGCAAGATACTGTTTAATTATTTTAAAGATAATTGCTTAGAGAAATACAAGATAAGACTGCAGAGGTTCTCATCTCTAGCTTGTCCTTTAAAAAGAAAAAAAAAAAGTCATGGTGCAGTCCAATTCATCTTATAAAGATACAAGATGTATTAAGTGAATAGCCAGCTATTATTCCCCGAGTCCCAGAACACTAGGACAAGTGGAGACCCACTGGAATTAGCAAGAGAGTATTTTTTTTTTAAATGCGGTATGTAGTTAACTTGTGGAATCATTGCCACAGCAGGTTAAACAGGCAGAATGCCCTGTTGATGAACACGTGGAAAGTGTACTGGGATTCACCAAAGGATACTAGAAAGTCCCTCTGTATGAGGATCCCATGAGGGAGTTGGTTTTCAGTATGGACTTGGAACTGTACAAGTTCAAAATGTTAGTTTGGGGACTTTAAACATTTCTTAACACTTATCACTCAAGAGTCAAGTGGACTGTGTAATTTTACCTACACCTACCACAAAGACAGTACCAGAAAGACTTCGGGAGATGGATTTACTGTCCAAGCGTACATGTTGAATTCTTGCTTAAATGTCAAAACGTCTCAGTGTGACTGGAGGGTAGCCAAGGTACAACATGTAATCAAACAGGCCCTCCATGTGATTGCTGCTGTAGTGAGGAGGTTGGTAGAGGAGATTTGGGCACAGAGGGAGGTATCACTTTGCCTTGCGTATTTTCTGGAGCATTTGGTAGCCCTGGATCTTCAGATGTCACAAGATTGTCAAGACCCAGGAGCAGCAGAAGCTTTCCAGGTATTCCACATCACCCTGGATGGAATGGATCAAAAGGATTACCAGACTCTCCAGGGTTATAGGATTGCCAGGCATTTTTGTCTTTCCCATCATTGAGCTGTAGAAAAAGGGTGGCCCAAACATCCAATGTGAACTACAGAATGCCAGAGAGCTTTCTGTTCCCTAAAGGAGGCCTTAAGCAAAGACCTGGTTTCAACTAATCTGGATTTTGACAAACCCTTTACGGCTTACATGGATGGCTCAGAAACCAGGCTCCGGCAACATTAATTTACACAGATACCCAAGGGCAGAGACACCCTGTTGTGTACATGAACCAAAAACTGCTTCCCAGGGAGAAAAGAAACAAACAAACAAGCAAGCAAAATTTTGCAGCAATTGAAAAGGAATGTCCTCCATTGTGTAGGCTCAAGACATTACAACTGTCTCTGATTGGAAGATGGTTCCAAGTATTCATTGATTATTCACCGTTGGCTTCATACAAATCAGCTGAAAGATATGATGGCAAGTGAGGCTCTGAAGAAGTTGGAGTGGAAAAAGGAGAGTCGGAGGAAGGGCAGTGTAGAATCCAGGGAAGGGAACCAGAGTGACACAATAACAACTTCCTTTTCAAGCAGAGTCCGCTGTGCTATTTGGGATATTAGCATGCCAGGACATTAGCACATCAACCCATCCTTTTTGAAAAACACCCCCACCTTCCAGGGAACTGACCAAAAAGAAAACTCTCTTTGGGGTTGGTGGGGGGCTTTGGATTGTTGGGGAAGCCAAGGACAAAGAATAGCCAGGGTCTCAAAGCCAGAAGTTTGCCCCTTGAGAAGCCATGCCAGGGCTGCTTTATGCAGTCCTCTCTGAAGAGGGAGACTGAATAAGGCTGCTTCCTAGGGAGTCCCAAGATGGAGCTTCCCTCTGAAACTCATGTTGAACTGTGACAATAAACCGTTGGTTTGACCCAGTATAACACTTACATTCTGTGAATGAGGAAAAAAACAATTTGCCTCCTTTCTAATGACTCACAGCCTGTCCTATACTCACTGGGTATATTTGCTTTACTCATGCAAAGAATAAGGGTCAAATGCCAAAAAAATTTCCCTGATTTCATTCTTTGATTATGGAATGCCGTTTCATTTTTTCTATTATCATCATGTTATGTTTGTTTTAAATTTTGTTTAAATTGGTAGAATGCATGATCTTACCATACACTTTTATCAAAAACCCTACAAGTATATCATTTGATTATTTTACATATAATTTTATTGTCATTTTTATTGTATTGCTTTAGCAAAAGCTGTAATTCAACTACTACTACTTCTGGGTGCTTCTACACATAAGAGGGCTTTAGTCCTTAGGGCTACATTCTGTGTCCCCTAAATTGAAATGGTGGGTTTTTAATTTCATAGACTTGATGGACCTTAGGGCTGGAAGGGACTTCAAAAGATCATCAGGTCCAGCCCCCTGCCCAAGGGGCAGGAAGTCAGCTAGGGTCAAAGGATCCCAGCAAGATAGGCATCCAAATGTTTCTTGAAAGTGTCCAGAGTAGGTGCTTGCACTGCCTCTGGGGCGGGGGCAATCTATTCCAGGCCTTGGGGGCTCGGAGAGTAAAGAAGTTTTCCCTTATGTCCAGCCTGAAACGGTCTTCTAGGAGTTTGTGATCATTGGACTTTGTCTTCCCTTGGGGTTCTTTGGTAAACAGGAATTCCCCCAGATCCTGATGCACCCATTATGTACTTATAGGCTGCCACTAAGTCACCCCTGAGCCTGCCTTTCTCCATGCTAAAGAGTCCCATGGCTCGCAGCCTCTCTTCATAAGGCCTGCTCTCTTGCCCTCTGATCTTTCATGTGGCTCTCGTCTGGACACTTGCAAGCTTCTCCACATCCTTTCTGAATTGTGGAGCCCAGAATTGGATGCGGTTGTCCAGCTGCAGCCTCACCAAGATTGAGAACAGTGAGAGGATGACTGCCTGAGTCTTGCTTGAGATGAAATGCTGGATGCAACCCAAAGTTTTGTCCGCTT
This sequence comes from Crocodylus siamensis, assembly GCF_052110815.1. Lineage (NCBI taxonomy): Eukaryota > Metazoa > Chordata > Crocodylia > Crocodylidae > Crocodylus > Crocodylus siamensis. Next base: position 154,790,713 of record NC_143397.1, on the reverse strand, counting down.
TGCCGGCTGCAGTATCGCATTGGTGACTCATGTTCATTTTGTGGTTAATCATGATGGCTGATCTACTGGACCGGGCTTTAAACTAAATTTTGCTGAGAGGACCTGGGCAACTATAAGCCAGTCGGCCTAACCTCCAGCCCAGGGATAATCCTGGAAAAGCTCATCAAAAACTCTGCATGCAAGATGCTTGCAGAACGTAAAATTCCGAATGAATGCCAGCATGGCTTCATCATGGGTAGGTTTTGTCTTACTAATCTCATCTCCTTCTATGGTCTCTCACCACCTGGACATGGGAGACATTGTAGACACTATACACCTAGATTTTCAAAAGACTTTTCATAGATTTCATAGACATTAGGGCTGGAAGGGACCTCGGGAGATCGAGTCCAGCCCCCTGCCCAAAGGGCAGGAAGTCAGCTGGGGTCAGTATCCCATGATATCCTTGTGGGGAAACTGGAAGATTGTGGACTCAGCTGCTCAATGGTTCAGCGGGTGGGAAACTGGCTACAGGGTACAACCAAGAGAGTTATCATGAATGGATCTGTGCTGTCCTGGCATGAAGTGGCCAGTGGTGTCCCTCAGGGGTACGTGCTTGGACCAGTGCTTTTCAACATCTTTATCAATGATTTTAATGAGGGAGTGAAAAGCTCACTGGCCAAGTTCATGGACGACACCAAGTTATGGAGCAGTGTGGTCATGTCAGAAGATAGGTTGCAGGTACAGGCAGACCTGGACAGGCTTGAGAGTTGGGCAGACCAGAACCAGATGAAGTGTAACACTTTCAAATGTAAGTGCTCCATCTGAGGGCAAACAACCCTCAACACACACACACAGGCTCAGTGGCGACAGCTTGACTTGCACCACGGCTGAAAGGCACCTCAGGGTAATAATAGATCATTGCATGAATACGAGTTGTCAGTGCAGGGCCATGGTCATCAGAGCAAATAACACACTGGCATGCATCAACCAATGCATTTCATGTAAAACTAAGGAAGTAATAACTCCCACAGTACTCAGCACTGGTGAGACTGCAGTTCAAGCACTGCATCCAGTTCTGGATGCTGCATTTCAATAAGGACGTGGAAAAACTTGAGAGGGTTCAGAAAAGAGCCACCCATATGATCAGGGACTTGCAAGGCAAGCCATACGAGTAAAGGCAGAGGAACCCGAGCCTCTTTCGCCTAAAGAAGAGAAGATTCAGAGGGGACTTGATAGCAGCTTACTGCTACATCAGAGGAGCACATCAGGAGCTCAGTGAACAACTGTTCACTAGGGCACCCCCAGGGAAGACCAGGACCAATGGATACAAACTCCTAGATGACTGCTTCAGGCTTAAGACCAGGAAAAACTCCTTCACAGTCAGGGTTTCCAGACTGTGGCATAAACTTCCACCAGAGGTGGTGCAGTCACCTATCCTGGAGGTTTTCAAGAGGAAACTAGACAGTCACTTTTCTGAAGTCACCTAACCCCAGTTGTCTTCCTGCCTACAGCGGGGAGTGGATGGACCCAGTGGTATGCAAGGTCCCTTCCAACCCCTAACAGTCTGTGAATCTATGACCTCCAGGTCTCTTTTGGTCATGGTGCTAGCAAGTGTAGCACTGCCAAGCCTATGGGGGGGGAAGAACCCACGTGAGGCAGAGCACCTTGCATTTCTCCGTATCAAATGCAATCAGGTTTTCATCTGCCCACCTTGTGAGCCTATTGAGGTCAGCCTGGATCAACAGCCTATCCTCAAATGTGGACATTCTTCCCCTTAGTTTCGTGTCACCAGTGCACTTAGCTTCTGACACCAGAGTCCAGATTACTTATAAACATTAAAAAGTACAAGTCTAAAAACAGAGCCTTTTGGGACACCACTGGTCACCGTATGCCATGAGGATTCAGTTCTGTCAACTACCACTCTCTGGGTCTGACCTCAGAGCCAGTTCCCCAGCCATCAGGCTATAGAATAGTAGAGGGCACAGTTGTCCAATACCTCCATGAGAAACCATGGGACACAAGGTCAAAGGCTTTTCTAAAATCCAAATATATGATATCAACCTTTTTCCTTTTGTCCAGGTGATACAGACCTGCCCGCAACAAACCCATGCTGTTTATCCCTCAGAATGCTGCCTTCTGTTAGCCTGTTGATAATGGTTCCTTTGATAATTTTTTCCCAGATCTTTCCAGGGATTGAGGTCAAACCATAAGCAATGCATAAGGGGGTTTGGGAACAGGGAGGGGGGGAAATGTGCCCCCTCCTTTGAGACTGGCCCTCACCGGCTAGGGAGTGGGGGCACCAAGTGAAGAGCCAGCCAATGCTCCCCCTGAGATTGGTGCTGGTGGCACTTCCAGCTTTTCCACTGGCACTTCTGGTTTTGCTGCCAGCACTGCAATCAGCTGCTGAGGGACCCGCCCTCCCCCCAGTCAGCGATTGGCCACTGGTGTCCCCCCAGACTCTGGAGGCAACAGTCACCCATGGGTCAAACTGACTGGCCTGTAGTTTCCCGGATCTTCCTTCCTCCCTTTCTTAAACATCGGCATCACATTGGCCCTCTTCCAATTTTCATGTACTTTGCCTGAGCACCATAAGTTCTTGAATATCCTTGCCAGTGGATGCACTATGATGTCTGCCAGTTCCTTTAGCACTCTAGCACAATATACTTGGACCAGCTGGTTTGTGGGTGCCCAGCCTCTCAAGGTGATCCCTCACAAGATCTACACCAATGGTGGGTGTATAATTCACTCTCACCCTGGTCATTCTGCATCTTGTCAGGCAGGGTGGTCCCTTTGGACTGGTGAAAGACCCAACTCAAAGTAATCATTAAGCAGATTGTTTTTTTCCCCTGAGTGTCAATTGTCAGCTGCCCCATTTAGTTTAGCAGCGATCCAATGCTGCCCTTGCTTTTTTTCCCCCCAACTTCCAGCACATCTGAAGAAGGACTTCTTATTGTCCTTGATTCATGTAGCCACTTGGAGTTCAGTTACAGCCTTGGCTTTCCTAGTTCGCTCCCTACAGGTTCTGGCCAGTGCAGAATACTCCTCCTTAGTGGTGTTTCCTGTTTTCCATCCTTTATAAGCTTCTCTTTTTAGATGTAGGAGGTCCATGAGTTCCCTGTTGAGCCAAAGGAGTTGCTGAGCCCTTTTACTACCTTTCCTATGGGCTGGAATGGATTTCCCTTGTGCTTCTAGGATCGCTTCCTTAAGAAGCGACTACTATCATGAACTCCCCTCCTTGTCAAACCGTGGCCTCTCAGTACCTCAACAACAAACCTCCTGAGCTTACGAAAGTTGGCTTTCCTAAAATCAAGGACTGCCGCATTGCTGATTGACTTGCCAGCTTTGTGAATGACAGTGAAAGTGATCAACTCATGGTCATTGTCTCCCCAGCTTCCCTTTGATTGTTAGGTCACTGACTAGATCATCCTCTTTAGCCAGTATCAGATCCAGCAGCACCTTACCTCTTGTTGGCTCAAACTTCTTGTGACAGGTAGAACTCACATCCATGCAAATGAGGAAGCTTTGTGACCACTCGGATTTGGCTGAGTGCTCTTCCCACGAGATGTCCGGGTAGCCAAAGTCTCCCATGACAACCATACACTGAGAGCATGCAGCCTCAGCCAGTTCCCTAGGGAGTTCATGGTCAAGCTCTTGTTCCTGATTTGGAGGTCTGTAGTAGACTCCTACCATTGTTTCCCCTTCACTACGTTCCCCTCGTATTCTAACCCAGATGGTCTGCAGTCATCCTCCAGGGGTGCCAATCTCCACTTGTAGGAAAGTGTACTGTTCCTTCACAGAGAATTATGGGGGCTTCCCAGGCAAGCTGCCAGCAGTCTGGATGCTTTCCCAGCTCAGAAGCAGCATGTAGCCTGATCCAACTCTCCCCCAAACCCAAGCTGGGGCAGTGCCCAGCCTGCTAGCAGTTCACTTGGGCAGCCCTGGGGGGTGCTGCTATGGTTGAGGGAAGGACCAGGGACACCCATAGCTCAGGGGCTGCTCAGGAGAGGCAGGCAGGCTCCTCCAAAAAAAAAAAGAGAAAAAAGGATTGGGCCCCTCGCCACTTCTGCAGAAGCGGCAGGGGTCCTGATCCTTTTTTCTACAGAGCCTGACCACCTCTCCCATGGCCAGAGGGCAAGCTGACTAATAGCTACAATGCATCATTGCAAACTAAACTACATCAGGATGTAGTTTAGTTTGCAATGATGAAAACTCATTTACAAGCCCAAAAACTCCTGCATATGTACAGCATGATGCCATTCAGCCACACAAAGGGAAATTTTTGTCATGTGCACGTGGTAATGGCATCACATGTACAAGCGCCCTCTTACGTTATGCCAGTTCTGCAAAGCTTACACTTGCAAACACTAGTAAAACCTGCTGTTGTTTCTTCCTAATATTTATATCTATCTTCAAGGAGCAGCCTACTATATGGCCATGTACTGAGCTTTTTAATTGAAAATGAAGTTGTGCTATGTTTCTCATTTACTGTTCCTCTAATTATTTTTTAGTCAATACAGGTTCTCTTTTACCATTGAAATACAAGTACTTTAATAAGCAATGGATTACTAAGACTCCAAACTGTGCATTTGGTTTGTCCTTGTGCTACACAAGTATAGTGTTTTTAATCTGCAGCCCATTTTCTGAATTTCTATTGCACAGAAATTAGAAGTGACATATACTTCATAAACCCAATGGATTTTTTTATTGTGTGCAAGGGACAGTTATTCCTAAATATAGCCCTCAAAGTCATAAAGCCTCTCTGGGATTAGGTGCATTGTGCAGGTTAATAAACTGAGTAAATCAAACACCACCTGATAGAGTACTAAACTCATAAATTCCCTCCCTTTTCTAGTGGAAATGTACTGTGCTGCCAATAATATGAGATCGCCACAGAGGGAACACACAATTATAAACTTTTCTCCCTTTGATTAACAACCTCTGCTACAGAGGGCATAAGCGACCTAGTTAATGTATACAATATGCAGTCAGGTGAGGGCCTATTTTAGAAATAAACCATTAAAATGAAATGAAGATGACTGAAAATTACATGCAACTCAATGTGACTTTATAACAAACACTGACCTTACTTATTAATGAAAAAGAAAATGAAAGATGTTTTCAGAATCAGAAAAGCTAGTACTTTTTATGAAAAAGAAGTAGTTCTATTTTTGTGTAAATGTGTTCTTTCAGAAAGTAGGCAAGTGCCATACTCTGTCTTGAGAGTACGCAACATGCTTTCTAGATTATAAACAAACGGTTATACAATTTTGAGTGTTGGTTCATTTCGTCTGTCTTTACCCAGCAGTTTGGTTTGTATATTAAAACAAAGATGCATACAATAAATTCTTGATTGATCATTTAGCACGCAGAACATGTGCACTGCTCAAAACCTACTGAAATCAAACATTTTGAAACTAAGTCAAACATCAGTTTTGCAAATTAAACTAGCTATGGCTTCATCAAGGTGCAACAGGACTAATAAAACTCAGTTTCCCATTCTAAAACCTTCTTGCTTTCTCTGTGCATGTGTGAACATAAGCATTTCCATCTATATATTTTCATTAAAAAGATACTCCAGCCTTGAATCTTCTCTCTCTTACATACCTATAAATTAGAAGCAACCTAATTAAATTACTGTTTTCAAGCCATCTCTAGACCTGATTGATGTCCGATCCCCTTCAAGTCAACAGGAGTTTTGTAAAGGATTTTAAATGTGGCCAGGATTCAGTTCCCTCTCCTTTGTAATTATAGCACATTTGAAATTCAAAGTTGACCACAAAAAAAAAAAAGGAAAGAAAGAAAGAAAACCCCCACAAGTGGCAGATCTTACAATTTTCTTACCCTGTAACAACAGAGTGAGAAATAGTTTGCAGCACACAATTTAATGCAAACATAAAATAATATTTCAAAATCTAAGGGTGTCTATACATGTACTCCGGGATGGAGGGAAGGCCACTTTAATTAGAGCGCCTCTGAGAGCTGCTGTAATTAAAATGCTCGCAGTGTCACATGTATTCAGCATCCCAAACTTCAAAATGGCAGTGGGGACACTTTAACTAAAGCTCATTCAACAAGGTTTAGTTAAAGTGCCCCCCTGCCATTTTGAAGTAGATTAATTAGATTAAGTAGATTAATGTGGACATTGGAGTCAGGAGTGGACTGGCCAAGTTCGCCGATGACACCAAACTTTGGGGCAAAGTATCCATGCCAGAAGATAGGTGGGTGATCGAGGCTGACCTGGACAAGCTCAGCAAATGGGCGGACGAGAACCTGATGGTGTTTAACACCGAAAAATGCAAGGTTCTCCACCTTGGGAGGAAAAACCTGCAGCACCCTTATAGGCTCGGCAGTGCTACGTTGGTTAGCACTACAGAAGAAAGAGACTTGGGGGTCAACATTGACCACAAGATGAACATGAGCCTCCAATGCGATGCTGCGGCTAATAAAGCAACCAAAACGCTGGCTTGCATCCATAGATGCTTCTCGAGCAAATCCTGGGACGTCATTCTCCCCTTGTACTCGGCCTTGGTGAGGCCGCAGCTGGAGTACTGCGTCCAGTTTTGGTCTCCACAATTCAAAAAGGATGTGGAGAAGCTTGAGAGAGTCCAGAGGAGAGCCACGCGCATGATCAGAGGTCAGGAAAACAGATCTTATGATGACAGGCTGAGAGCCACGGGACTCTTTAGCCTGGAAAAGCGCAGGCTCAGGGGTGATCTGATAGCCTCCTATAAGTTTATCAGGGGTGACCACCAGGATCTGGGGGAACGTTTGTTCACCAGAGCACCCCAAGGGATGACGAGGTCGAATGGTCACAAACTCCTGCAAGACCGTTTCAGGCTGGACATAAGGAAGAATTTCTTTACTGTCCGAGCCCCCAAGGGCTGGAACAGTCTGCCAGGGGAGGTTGTTCAAGCACCTACATTGAACACCTTCAAGAGTAAATTGGATGCTTATCTTGCTGGGATCCTCTGACCCCAGCTGACTTCCTGCCCTTTGGGCAGGGGGCTGGACTCAATGATCTCTCGAGGTCCCTTCCAGCCCTGATGTCTATGAAATCTATGAAATGTATGAAATTAGCTCCACAGTAAAGCATTACCATCTACATGTGTTGATATTAGGGTACAGTAAGTTAATTAACTCCACTGTAAGACAGTACCATCCCCAACAATACTATCTTACAGCAGTCATTACATGTGCTGAAACACACATGTAGATGGTGACAGGGGCTGGCTGGGGCATTATAGTGCTAAAGTGTCAGGGCTGCCTGATGCCTAGCCACATGGTTCTGCATTGTCAATAACTTCATGCCACCACCACCACCACCCAGAGCCCATGCTGTACCAAGGAACAGTTTTCTCCAGCAAGAACTGCTCTGGAGTTTATCATGGATGCTTGTGCAACTGTGTCCGTCTTGGGGCAGCTGATTGTCTGTATTGATTATTTCCTCTCCTTAGTCCTAGTTTTGTAGGTGTTAATCCATGCTCGTTAAGTCGTTATGTAGTAGCTAGGTACTGTGTATTGAGCTGGTCCCTGAGTGAATCATGATTAACTGCTAACGCAGTAGCTTAGCAGCCAAGCCTTCAGTAGTCCTCCCACCCCATGCCCCAAGACAGACATAGTTGCACAAGCACCCATGTCATGAGTTTTGCTTGTCCGCAGCTTTAGGTACAGTTCCCTGCAAACCCCTGCACTTATCTCCTTGAAATCTGGCAGAATTTGTGGCCTCACCAAGGGCTATCACCCCTGTGGTTTTGACCCCACTGTGGCTTAACACATACACATGACATGAGCTTTGCTTTCAAGAATTTGGGGTGCAGTTCCCCCCAGATCCCCTGCATCAATCTTTTTTAAACATGGAAGGCCTCATGGCCTCAGCAGGGGCTACCACCCCTGCAGTTTTGACCCTGCTGTGGCTTAATACATACACATGACATGAGTTTTGCTTTCAAGATTTTGGGGTGCAGTTTTTCCAAACTCCTTGAACCCATCTCCTTGAAACTTAACATACTTTGTGGCCTTAGCAGGGGCTAGCAAGCCTGCAGTTTTGAGTGTCTTAACACATACACGTGACACAAGTTTTGCTTTCAGGATTTTGGGGTGCAGTTTTTCTGAACCCCCTGCACCTATCTCCTTGAAACATGGCAGGCTCTGTTGCCTCAGCAGGGGCTACTACCCCTGCAACTTTGACCCCACTGTGGATTAACATACATGTGACATGAGTTTTACTCTCAAGATTTTGGGGTACAGTTTCTCCAAACTCCCTGCATGTATCTTCTTGAAACTTGGCAGCTATCATACCTTCAGAATGGGCTACCATTCCTGCAAGTTTTGTCCAAATCTGGCCAGAATTGACAAAGCTATATCCTGTTTTGTCCTTCCCCATTATATCCTATGGGCAAAATGTCAAAACAGGGTAAAAACGGCAAAATGTTTCAACAGTTGTTCCGTTTTGTTCCATTTCAACTCAAAACAAAAGTCAAAATGAAACACTGTTCTGTCAAAACATCAAAACGCTGGATGAAACGAAACGCTTCCGTTTCGCACAGCCCTAATATGCACCTTATAAACTAAGATAGATAGATACACACACACACACACACCCCCTCCACACAAGCTTTGTGAACTCAAGTTCACTTCATCAGATTCTGTGAAAGAACAGCATTGAGCAATAAAGAGGAGCAAGTCATCTGAATTCAAAGGGTGGGGAAAAGGAGAGCCAAGAAAAGGCAAGGGGTGATAGTACTGGGAAAAGCAAATAAATGAAGAACCCACAGAATTGAAGGGGTCACAAAAGCTAATCCAGGAAATGGGATAAGAATATATGGTCCCCATTTAAGCCACACTTAACACCATCCAGTTTGTGGATGATTCCTTGTTCCTCAATTTCCCATTCAAACTGATTTTTACAAATTTGGTGCAATTCTGAGGTCAGCGATGGAGTTTCCAGGGAAGTTAAAGTGTTCTGCCACAGACCTTCGCGTCTTTCTGCAGTTCAGATCAGATCAGTATTCATTCATTTTTACACACAGTAATTGCCCTATTTGTCTGATATAGACAGCAAACAGGCTTTGTAAGCAGGCGATAGGACATTGGTAGAGTTACAAATGAATGAATCTCTGATGTTGTACTCCTTTTTATTCAGTCAGGTGATAATGTGGTCTGTATTGATGCAGGGACAGATCAGATATTTGGGTCTATTGCAAAGCCTGGTGCCTCAGTGCAGATGCAAGTTAGTCTGTTGGTTGCTCACGACACATTTGAGGTTGTCTGTAAGTGAGGACAAATTTGTCCCCTATGACTATCTCGAGATGGCAATTCCTTTGCCAGGAGGGGTCGGAAAGCATTAATGATGCATCTAAGGTGCTCAAGCTGGGAATGTAGATACAGGCACTGACTTCTATTTTTGCCAGGAGGAAAGGGAAGGAGACCTAAGATGATGGACATCTGGAAAGTTTTATGCATTTCAGGTGACAGCTTTCTTCCCAAGCGGGGCCAGGGCACTCAAGTATCTCTGGCTATAGATGACAACCAGAGGGATTTTCTTGTCTTTAAGCCAAGTCTAGTATTGTAGCAGGTCAGAATAAGATCCAAGTTGGGCTTTGTTGCTTTGAGTGGCTGTGGTTTTGAGATTGTACTATAACTATAGGATTTATATCTACAGATCCTGAAGGTGTTCATCCCCGTCTGTGGGATCAGAGCAGAAACAGTTGTAGTATATTTATATCAATTTAAAATGTTGAAATATTTCAAGCTTTTACAGCAGACCTATTTAATCTGATGTTATGCCCAGTAGTGTGTTAATACTTAAGAAGTAAGTGGGCCACAAAAGGAAGCTTCATGTCTGCCCCATATTATTCTAAAGTACAATCAGAATAAAGTGGAAAACCTTGACCCAACTCAGAATCTACTTTGGGAAATTCTTTAAATTATCTTCATTGAGCATAAGAGTGAAATCCAGATCAATAGCTGCTACATTTATGAAGTCCTTGCAGGATGACTTGGGGTCTTGGCCATTGTAAAGAGAAGGTTAAAAGAAAAGGGCTTTTAGACCAAAACTTTGTTTTGAGTTCTACTAATGATGCTTGTATCAACTGCTTCATGGAATACAGCAAATACTGCATAAGTACCATAACAGAATGGGTTTTGTCATGTTGTGTATCCATCCCAAATCACTTTATAGAAGTAAAAAGGATTTCCAGAGAAACAGACTACAGTTTTTCCCCTCTATAAAAAATGGTGAGGATACAAAATGAAGTATTATTGACAGTCTGCAATAGAATATTGCAGAGGCTATAAATTAAAAAAAAAAATGGAGCCTGAAGTCCAGCCAAAACTGTGAACATAATGGGTCAAAGGTTTGAATGTCTAGTTTTTGGTCTCTTTGGGCACTTTTACACATGCTCCAATGCATTCCGAGTAGACTGGTCGAGTCTGCGGAAGCGTTCTAATCAGAATGCTCCACTATGTCATAGTGTCTTGTATGCCCCGCGTTCCTGCATTTCAGAATGGTAGTGGGGACAATTTAACTGAAGCTTGTTGAACAAGCTTGAGTTAAAGCACTGTTGCCACCATTTTTAAAACATAGGATACCAAATACACAAGACTTTACAGCGTTTTAAATAAAGCAGCTCCCAACAGCTGCTCTAATTAAAACACTCCTCTACCCCTTCCCAGGAGCATGTGTACAGATGCCGGTTTTCTATATCCCAAAGAAACACTTACCCCTTGAAGACTGCTGTTGAAATGAAATAATTTTGTGTAAACTGCAATATCTAAAGCTAAACATGTCAAGCTTTTACCCAGAAAATGTATTATGAAGCCTTTGGAGAAAAGAGCTGATCTTTTAATAAAAGCCTTAAAAGATTCAATGCAAAGTAAGCCTAAGCTGTGTATTGCCAAAGTGCCTTTTTTCCTCCCCTCAAAAAATCTTGTTTTAACACTTGTGAGCATATTTTGGCTTCAGATATTTAAATACTGTTCTCATTTGAAAGTTCAAACAGCTTAGAGTTTCATGTATAATAAAGAGATTTTCTTTTTCTATTCTTTTTTTTACTAGCTAATGCTTGATGCAAATGTAATGCAAATGATTGATTCAGCTTTAGAATTAATATTTGGAAGGAGCCAGGCATTTAACTCAATTTTTATAAGCTCTTCTGATGTTTGAATTAATGGGTGTAATATATTTTCAGTCAAAATATAAATATTTTCTCCAGCTCAGCAAAGTGTTTAAGCATGTGAATGTTCCCCTTGACTTCACTGGGAATGCTTAAAGTTAGGCATGTCCTTGAATACCTTGTTGAAGTGTGTAGAGCAATTCTGCTCCTTATTCAGTTTTTACTCCATTCTCATTCAGACTCCATCTCCTGGAGTAAAGTGCAGATGAGGAACAGGGCTTGGCCTGCCTTTTAGCAATAGAGAGTTATTTCTCCTTACTTTCTGGTCTCTACTTGCATAAGGATCTCTAACTTCATGCCTATTGTCCCATGTGTGCGGGAACTGGTGGGCCAGGGAGCCATGAAGTTTGCTGGGCGGCTCCCTTTTTGAGAACTTCCCTGGCGCAGAGCTGAAAAGGGAAGCAACCACTTACTGCTCACAGGTGCACGGCGGCCACGCCCGGCTCAAAAGCTGCACCGGAGCCAGAAACGGGGCCAAAAGTGTCGCGGCAAGCAGCGGAGACCGGCAAGGACGCAGAAGGGTGGATGCGCACTGCCTGAAGCAGGACGTGCACTTTCTGGGGGCAGCGGCAGGGAGCCGCTGAGGGTCCCGCAGCAGAGGCGGTGACCCAGAGAGGAGGCGGAGCGACTGTGGCACACGGGAGCGTCTGGCTCCGCGAAGTCACAAGGGGTGGCCGGGCGGCCAGCGAGGTCCCTGGTACCGCGGCCATGGGGGCACGCTCAGCGGGGCTTGCTGAAGACGCCCTTGGTGGAAGGCTCCTGAGCAGAGGAACAGGGCCCTGCGTAAGGCGGCAGCATTTGTTTTGTTGGTTCCCCTCCATCAATCCTCGTGAGGTTTTCGTGGACTCATGTGAGAGGAGGGGCAGGGAAGGAACCCCTGCTGCGGAGGCAGGGGCAAGGGTGTAGGGGTGGAGGAGCCCTCACTAGCTCATCAACAGATGCGAGGTCCCAGTTCTGGACATGCACATTCCAGACAGTCCATCTGAACCAGAGGAATATCATCAAAGTCGTGGCAGGAGAGTTCGGGGCGTGCAACGCGGAAGGAGGGAATCAGGCATCCCGGAGGAGACCCGTCGAGCAAGCAGGGACACGTTAGCAAAAAAAAGGGGACGTCTTTGCTACACCATGTAGGAAGAGAGATCTAGGAGCCAAGCAAAGGGCAGATAATCCTGTATTATCTAATCATATATCATTCTGTTTCCCAGTTTGAACAAGAACTTTGTAGAAGAAATAGAGATATCCCATTCCAAACTGACCAGTTTCTAGAAATACAAAATAAGAAGAAACAGAAAAACTAAGAGAGCAAATACAACAAAGATGTTTAACTAGAGGAAATTCTCAGGTTGGTCTTGAACCAGGAAATCTTTAACTTTTTTTTTTTTAGTATTTGGAACATCACAAAATCGGAAAGAATAATGCAGAAAAACCTTATAATTTCCATCAAACGGCTCTGAAGTATTCTACCCAACCGATTCATTTCCTAGACATTACAGTGAAGGTTTGCAGTGGCTACATTGCCACCACATTGTATGAGAAACCAATCAACTACCACAGCCGCCTACAGGGTACCAGCTTGTGCCCTCTATCATTTACAGCCAAGCTCTACATAACTCAGGCAAGGTGCAGGAATAATTTGTGGTATGCCTGCCAAAAGGTTGGCCCCCACTGAATCAGCTGATTCACAACAGTTTCAGATATCCACTCTATCATTACAGTAAAAGGAAGATATACAAGGGCAGTTTATCCACAAACAAACTGCTAAATTACTGAGGTTCAACTTCCACTTACTATAAGATAGAGCAGACAAGACCATTACAGCAGATCAGCTGATCTCTATCAAGTTCCCCCACCATCACCTGCTAAAACAGCCTAATTTGTTGGTCTGTCCATAGCTTTTGCTGTAGCCACTGAAGCAGTGGCAACTCCAGTTGTGACAGAATGAGAACAAACATTTACTGGATGAAGCATAGAGAGGCCTTTTGTACATCAAGGCTATGACCTGATATTTCACTGCAAGTTGTTACTTGTATACATGTGCAGGGATACCAGGCCTTATAGGTAATGATTACATTGCCACAAGCTCAGAATGAAAGACTATAGTATTTACTCAAAAACATGGTAGTCCTACCTGCAAGGCTTGGGGGAGACCATGAAGCTTGCCCTGCCCCCAGCAGCTTCCACCATGGCTTGTCCTTGTCTGGGCTGAGCTGGGACCAGGCCAAATCCCAAACTGGTGCTGACTGCCCAAACCTGGAGCACAGCTGCAGCATAAAGTAAGTAGTGATCTGGAGTGGGATAAAGTACAGGCACAGGAGAGCAAGGGGCAGATGCAAGTATGAGATGGCTGGGGCCCCTCATCCCCCAATGCTGTTTTCCCCATCACAACAGTAGGGGGTACAAATTTAAGACAACCTTTCACTACTTCAATATAGACATGAAAAATTATGAAACATTTATAATTTTGCATGGTTGGAATTTAATTATTGGAGGGGTTTTCTTAGGTTTGAAGTGATCTTGGATTCGAGTAAAATGGTACCCACTTGAAGTGGGTCCAAAGTAGTTATTATTTATCAATTTTCTTGTAACATCTGTATCTACTTCTTTAAAGGCAACACTTCACTCAAGAAATACTGGAAAAAACCTAAGAACATCTCTCAGATAAAATACATGATTTAAAATCAGCCTGAAGGAGAGAAAACAGGACAGGAGTGAGACGAAGTGCAGATTATGCTTAGCTTCATATTCTCGGTACAAAGGAACAGGGCTCCAGGGGTCTCTAAGATAATTGGCTACCTTGTATTAGCCCAATATACCTCACTGCATACTACCCTCAAGGACGTTGTTAACAAGAGAACCCTTGCAGGAATTAAAGATATCTGACAAGAAGAGCTGAAAATGTAGGTGTCCCAAAGGAGAAATAAACTGGTGTGGAGCATACGACTGAGGTTTCCAAGGATCAGTGTTACACTGGAGACACATACTGATATGCAACGTATGAAGTGTTAGGCAGGAAAAGTGAAAAGCCATGTACTGAAGACACTTAACTTGAATCAGTCAAAAATAAATAAATAAATAAAAGCACATGTAGGATTTAACTAGAAATGGAAGCTTCTAGTGAAATAAATTAATCTAATTTCTGAAAACAGCATTGTGACCACAAACCAAAATCCATATTGACAAAATGTTGATTTAATTTGTCTTAATCCAGTTTAACCTTTGCAGTTAAAAGCTCATCCTACAGCAATAATGATGTGTGGACAATTGATTGTGTTGCTAGTTCGTAGCACGCACCAGAGACTTAATGATCACCACACTGACATTTTCACATAACATCAGGTCTCACTGGAGAATCAGTATGAAGTATTGCACTTTGAAGTGATCACAGTCCAATGACTACACAAATCTGGAGCTAGGATTCTGACCTTAGGTCACCACAGTGGTTAATACCTCTTGGGCAAGTCTTAACGTAACTTTTAGCAAGCTACGTTGGTTAAAGGTTTCTGCATAGTGCCAAATTACTTACTGAACTCGGTGACAGGGGGCCGTCCAAAGGCCAGTCTAATCATTGGCCGTTCCTCACGGTGGATGCTCTGGCCGTTCAGCCAGTCTGGTCCAGGCCCCAGCATGGGCCAGAGAGGTTATTTTGGGCAGGCTACCAAGCCGCTCACCCTCGCACTCCCTTATGAGTCCACCTCAGGCCCCTCCAAATACAGTTCACTCTATCACTAAAGCCAGACTATGTGCAGTCCTTCAGGCTAAGCCACGCGTACCCTGCTCTACGTAGCCTTCTCATTTGATCACTGTACTTAGGCCAGCTTATGCACAGTCCTTCAGGCCCATCGCTACAGACAACTATACATGGCCCAAGGACAGTCCTTCAGGTGGCTCACGTAGACCTTACTCTACACAGTCTACTGCTCACACACCCCCTCACTGGGCCCACTCACCAGATCTACTAGGCCTTATGCCCCTTGGGCCTCAGACCTCTGGTAACATGCCTGGATGCCTCGCCTGTCCCCGCTACGGGGTAACCCACCAGGTCGTGGGGGCTGAGGCTATATGGCACCCCATACTCACCTTTCATTAGGGAGGCTGTGGTTGGCATTTCCTGGGGACAACCCCACCACAGACAGCTCCACCACACCATTCAACAGCAGCAGCATGAATGGCATGTGCCCCTGGAGGCTGGGAGGGCACAGCGATTGCCTATAGGCAGCAGTAACGGTGGCATGGTAGCAAGGTTCAGCGATGTTCATGGCAGGGTGGTGGCAACCACTCACAGACACCATCAGTAGCAGTGGCGGTGGCCAGTGGTGACCATTCACTTGCAGACACCACTGGCAGCGTCGGCAGTGAGGGGTGGGGTGATGAGCAGTGACTACCCACAGGCACTGCCAGCAACATTAGTGGCACTCCTTCCAGGGGGTGCACCGCCAATCTCAGGAGATGTGCATGCACCTGTGTGCACCTCCTACATGCCGCCAATGCCTAGCAGAGTGTAGTTTTAGGTCATTCCCCAGGACCAGGAACCCTCTCCATCCCCATAGTTCCTACCCTTAACCTCCAGGTGTTCTGGGAGCAGCAGATCTCCACCTGGGTGATGTTACTCCAGTGGCATCCCTACAGCAACTGCCCACTCAGCTCTTGAGGGCCTGGGTTTATACTGAGAATGCCCAGCCCCATCCTCCAATCCAGAAGCACTCTTGTACTCATGTGATTGCCTCATTAGGCTACACTGCACCTAATGCAGCCTACTCAAATCTCTTACAGTGTCAGGCACTGAAGGTGCCCTGGCACAAGCTCCAAGAATAGGACTTATTTGTGTCTGGTAGAAATATGGAAAGTGCTCTTCTCCATCCCCAGAACAGATTTTGAGGATGTGTTTCCCCAACAAGGAAGTACTGTATCTCCCAACACCATTACACCGTCATCCCCAAAATACAGAAGGATGCATTCATCCTCTGTAATAAAAAACATTTTCCCTTGAAGTGTACTTTGTCTCCTTAAAAGCAAAGAGGGAAATAATTAGCATACTTGCAACTCCAAGTCTCAGTCAGAAGCCAGCAAATACCAAAGACAGAAGAAAGATCTTGCCTCTGGATTCTGTGGACCAAAACCCCTTATCCTTTTTGCATACCTTAAATTCTATTCCAGGTAATATCAACACATTCCAGACTATTGAGTCCTAGGTATGAAATAAATAAGCCAAGTAACTACACTTTTTATTTATCAGGTGTGCCACATAAAGCACTTCCCCCTTTAATTTGTCTGGGAACTGTGTGCTTCTGTTCATACAGCCTCACTCAGACATGGTCTGCATGTGAAGGAGGAACAGAGAAGAAATAGCTGACATATCTATATGAGAGAGCGTGTCAGCAAGTGCATATAGCTTACCATAGTGTATTAACACTGTAAGAAAGTGAACAGAACTATAATAGACACACACAGGCAACAATTAAATGGTTCCTGCCTCTCTGTTTTCTATGTAAAAGAACAACTATAGGATAGGAATATCCTCCAGCACAGCAAGAGAACAAACCATCACGAAGACAAAAAACAGTGCTTCTACACTGATATTTCCAGTTCCAAGAGTTATTTGCCTTTTTGTATTTTAAACCTCATCATTAGACACCCATCTAATTCATGGGGGATGCCCCCCAATTTTGCAGGCCTGAGCAACCATTTTGTGGGCAAAGCGTGGCAGGCCACACATGCCTTTGATTGGCTGAGGCCTCACTGTAAAGGCTGTAAAGGCTGCCTGTCATGCAACCCTGCCCCTCACCATTGATTGGCTAAGGGCTGTTCATCATTGAGCCCCAATCCCTTGCTGCTGATTGAAGAGGGGTGAGGCCACAGGACAGACAGTCCTTGCAACCAATCAGCAGTGAGGGGCAGGAGTGGCCGCCATCTTACCAGCAGCTCATAATGCGGGCAGCCCTCTCCTCTCCATCCCATGAGCAGCTGCAGCGCTCAGTAAGTTTGTTTCATGGATTTCAGGGCAATGCTGCATTCTGCAGAATCCACAAAATTGCAAATTCTGTAGGTCTCGACTCATAATAATTTCGGGACAAAATTAGGTTTAAGCAAGGCCTCTTGTCAGAACTGCATTTTATAGAGGTATTTGAAGGCTGAGAGACTAGAGGTTCGCTGAGTGCAGGAGTTTGAATTTGATACCCAAAATAAGGAAAAGGTCCTGGAGAAAGGCTGAAATGAAATGAAACCTCAGCGATTGGAACCTTTGATGTGAATGTAATATTTACCCTCATACAGTTTATGCAGAAGTTGCAAAAGCTTTTAAAATATAAAAAGCTCTGGGCAAAAATGTTCATCTTCGCATCTGCTGCTTTTATCCTAGCCATAGTACTGTATTAGGTGCATTTTGCAGAAGGATGCATTGAACGTTTAACCAGTAGCAGCTCAAAGGCATGTATACATTCATATTTAATTCTGTGAACTGAAGAAACACAGTTCAATATATTTTAAATAGAACTACATAGATGAACAAGAGAAA
Organism: Crocodylus siamensis; assembly: GCF_052110815.1. Classification (NCBI taxonomy): domain Eukaryota; kingdom Metazoa; phylum Chordata; order Crocodylia; family Crocodylidae; genus Crocodylus; species Crocodylus siamensis. Next base: position 154,773,049 of record NC_143397.1, on the reverse strand, counting down.
AGTCAAAAAGTCTTAAGTTCTGTATCTTGTTGCAGATTTTATAGGATTTTTTTTTTTTCTGAGACAGAGTTATCACCAAGGCCAGTTTAGGTTAAAGAATTATAATCATCTGAAAATTCAAAGTACACTCGGGGACCAGTGGTCATACTAAACACAAGAGGCAAGGTTTACTTCTGGCAAACCGCATGAAGCTTTATACTGGGCCAAAAAATGCAGTCTAACTGCCATTAGTTTAAATTAAAATTTAAACTAAACATATTCCTTGCTAAGTCCTAAACTTTGAGTTGAAATCAATGGGTGTACTGAGTTTATTCATGCGAGTATCTGGTCTCAAAATGACTGACTGTACAATTCTTAGCAATTCCATTCATGAGTAAAAAGCAACAGCAACCATAAAGAATTTGACACATTGTACCTTCAACCTTGTGATAACACCAAAGCTGTCTGACTGTTGCATTCAAGTAATGTAACCTGGGTACATTTCAGACACTTACTCAGTGACTCATTTCAGTGACTGGTTCCAATTCATTTTTTGCTGTAAGGTAGTTAGCCGTGTTATCCTGATGCTACCCTGCCCTACCTCCCATTTGATTTTTTTGTGGTATAAGGCCCTTTTCTCATTTTGAAGCTAAACAGAAACTCGAGAGAAATGTGTGAAAGTATGCATCCCACACTAGTCTGTGACAACCCACCCCATAAAACCCCCTCAATGCAGTGTCCACACAAAAACAGCAGCCCTCTGCCATATAATACCTCATCTTTTCCTGGGATTTCAAAGTAGGGTATCTATTATTCAACTTCTGGGAAGAACAAAAAATGCTTGCTACAACACCACTGTGAGTAAAGTACTTAAGTGTTAGAACAATCAGATTCTTTGCCTGGCTGGCTATCTACATCACACAGGTGGACTGTCCATTGCACTTATAAGAAACTCATCTCCTCAAATGATCAAAACAATCATAAAATACTTCTCACTGAAGTGCAATCTATGCCTGCCTCTGAGAAAGTGAGGACAGTTATGACTGGAAGGTGTTGGGTTGGTACAACAAGCTGCCACCACTTCAAAATAGACAGCAGTGACCTGAAGCAGCCATATCTAACTCAACAGATACCACAAAGTCTGGGGTATTTTTTTTTCCCCTTATGCTTTGGCAATATTTAGCTATATAAATTTTCACTGAACTACTTGCTAGGGATAGGTTTAAAAAAAAAAGAAAACCAACCTTTACCCATTTACATCAGGAGTTTAACATGCACACATAAACAAACATTCAACATGTAGAAAGATAATGGAAGACACACATTTCTTCTTAAGTTACCTACATTTTTCTCTTAACATTTCTTACTCTACAGTGAAGTGCAATATCACATGGGAAAAACAAATAAATATGACAAAGAGGCCTGCTTTAGACAGTGGTTGCTTTCTTTTCACAGACTTAACTGCCTTGAAGAACTGACTCAAAGCCTGTAGAAATCAACAGGCTCCACATTGAACAACAGGTTATGGAGGAGGCTTGGCATGCTAAGGTAGGAACAACAGTATGGCAGTTACTTATTATGGGTTCTTGCCTCTATTCACTCCTTCTCTTTTTATTTCTGCATTTTTGTTCTAGAGGTTTTTCCACTGTTTGTTTTCTGCAGGTTTCTTAAACTAATAAGAAAATCTTCCTCTCACATTAAGGCACGCCTGCATTGTAACCGTATAACTTGATGACACAGTAGTTAACCACATCTTTCAAGGTTTGTGTCAATCTCTAATTATCAAAGATTAAGCTATGATTTAGCAGGGGAGAAATGATCCCACATCTCCCACTACTGGACTCTTACACCTTTCTCTCAAGGCCACTGCTGAAGACCACATAAGATACAAGAGGAAATGGGCCCAGAGTCTGAGCCAATGTAGTATCCCCCTAGAAGAACAGCTTTGAAGAGAGGAAGGCTGGCAGCTTAGTAAATGATAATGAAAGAGCATTCCATGCACAGGCATGGAGCATCCCATAGCTAGATAAAAGGCAAACAGGAGATGGAAAAAGAAGTAGGTGGAGCAGAGGGGCATTGAAATTCATGTTCTTGACAGAGTGGAGTTGACAAAGTGGCACCAAGAGACAAGATCATGATAGACTGGATAGAGTGGAACTGTATATTTTTAGAAGCAAAACAAGAAGCCCAATTCAACTGTTGACTTGCAAAGGAAAGCTCAATAATAGAAAGAGGAAACCAACAAAGAAAGAGACTTGTTGCAACAAATATGGTGGTTATGTGCAATGCACAGTTAATTCTGTACGTTAGTCTGGTTTCGGCATTACTTTTTCCTGTGAATATTTTTGAGTCCTTTTGACCAGGGAAAATATGGGCAAGAAAAAGGGAATGGCTTAGAAAAGCCAGCTATTCTCTCTCAATTATCTTCTTCCATTGCCAAGGCCAGAACTCTGACTTGGACGGCCTACAAACTGACTTGACAAGTGAGGGCCCAAAGAGTTGAAGACGACTTCTGGGGAATAAAGCCTTTCAGAGTTTAATAGGATACTATCTCGTGAACGTATAGAGGAAGCAGGTTGTAAGAAGGCACAGAACATGCCCATCTGAAGAAGCAGTCTTCCTCAAACCATAAGATAATTGGCAATAGGTTGTTTGTTATTTTAAAAGCCTTGCTTCTTTATCTTAGTCCTTTAGTTCAACTGCTGAATCAATACTGTGACTTATGAAGACTCCTACTGATAGGAGTGGCTACAGAATCAGCTAAAGCATAAGTGCTTCAATGGGGAACAAATAAGCACCAGATATAATCAACCCTTCCCCCAGCAGACCTCAGAAGACAAACCCTCCAGGCCTAGGTGACACATTTTGAGCAAACCAGGGCCCAAGTGGAAAATCTCCTGCCTGCCAATCTACCATTTGGCTTTGGGAAAATATTGCAGATGGGAACTAGTCAAAGACTTCAGCCACCTGGAGCCACTAAGGCAGCAGTCAACACCAAGACTTCTTGACATTCGGAGAGTTTCTAATTGTTTTGCATGGATGACTTCTGGTCTGGCCCCCAATGGCTATTTGTTGTACCTCTTTTCCTCACTTCCCCAATCTTTACCTTAGTTTCCCTTTATATCCTGCTCCTCCTACCTTCCTCTTTTCTGTCCAGTCTCCAACACTTCCTCTCCCTTCACTTTGTTTCATTTAAGCTTATGCATCCTAAACACTACAAAAAAAAGTGAAACTAATATGAAATGTCATGCCTTTACAAAGCTTACTCTGACTGTGTTAAATCCCCTTCTCCAACCTGTGAGTGTATCTGTTTGGACTTCATGCTTTCTGGAGTAGAACCACCTACTCCTCTCTCTCTATCCAGCACCCCATTCTCAGTTGGCTGTTAGACACCAACATGAATAAGAAAAATGTGTCAATTATTGGTCATTATTTATGTTCACACATTTCCAAAGGCAAAAACAAGTATATTAGAGCAGCTGGGTGATGAGCAATAAGAACACACAAGAAATTTGATCTGCACACTGATTTAAGAGCGAGAACAGAGACGTTCTTTTACAAGCTTTTTCTGAACTATGGGCTCAAGAACTAAATTGGGTGAATCTGGAGTGCCAGAAATGAAACAGCAGTGCCCACAGTCCTGCAATTAGAGAATGGCTGGGTGGGAAAAACAAAAACAAAAATAGAGCTGTTCAGAAATGATCAAAACTCTGCTGCATCAGAAAATGCCTATGTATTTGTAAGCATTTCCATCTAAAATGTGTCATATTCACTTAACTTTTGATAGGCAGAAGGTTTGGCATCAGATGAAGCAGCTGACGAACAAGGTTGTTACCTACTAAGCCTCTGAGCCAGCTCATTTCCAAAAGGTATCAGGCTCCTTACCTTTTGCCGGACTTCAGACTAGCATGACTAATTACCTCTTAACTTTTAAACAATCCAAGGTAATGTCCAACATATTGCTATGTTTTAGCAATGTCCAACTACTGCCTGGACTGCTAGTAGTCTGCCCCAGGGCTGAGGACCTAGTGCTTGCAGTTCCAGTGTAAACCAACCTGGTGGGCTGCCACAGAATGAGAGGTCCAGAGTTTCTGGAGACTGGCTCCAGGGTAGCCAGGCATGTCAGAGGCTCCACGCCCTCTGCCATAAAACCACCAGCAACCCTCCCACCCCTCCCGGCCAAGCTCTAACTGAAACCACATACCCTTGGATCCCAGGCAGCTGCAACATGACAATAATTTCACTGTGCCACTACTGTAAAGCTCTGGGGAGCCCTATTTTGTTTTGGAAATATCTTATCAAGACTCCTAAAAACAAAGTTCTCAGAATATCTAGTTGCTTGCAAGTTAAGAAAAAAAAAATAGTTTGGACCCAATTCAGATCTAAATCAGATTTCAAATAAATGAAACCAGATTTCTTACTTTTTGATCAGCTCTGTCATCAAGGCTTACATAAAGACATGGAACAAACACAGTAAGGCTTAATTAACAAGAAGCAATGGCTTTTTTTTTCCAGAAGAGCCACATATTTGATTGAGATTCTTGGAATGATGATGCATTGTTTGTGTAATGGACTGGATCACTGGTGGTCCGGTAAAGTGATTCTGGTCCTCCTCTGGGAGCCTAAATTAGGGCAGAGTCCAAAACACAAAACAAATCTGGGTGCAGAAAACAAGTACTTAGGTATCATATCATAGGGGAAGTCAACGGGCAAGGTTTGAATCATGAGCCATGTTGAAGTTCAGGAGTCAGAGGCTGAATTACCAGATCTGAGGGAAAATCCAGAAGCTACAGTCCAGCAAAAGGGTGAACAGGATCAGTGAAACCTGAAGCACTCTCTCAGAAGCTTGTGAGAGCAAACATTCAGCAAGAACTGTTGGCTAACCTAGAATCTGATGCCTTACCTGGAGCAAAGTGGTGAAGCCGATTTCCCAGCAGCCAATTGGGAGGCTCAGACAGTGGCCAGCTGGAGTCCTTAGCTGGGTCAGGGCTGTCAGTCAAAGCCCCAGGCAGGTTGGCCCACTAAGCAATTAACTCAACCTGAACAGCTTTTAGAGCCCCTGGCAGTATATAGCTGAAGACATGGTTGCAGGTAGTATCCATCCATTTGCACTTTGTTAAAACACTGACAATATAATTGTCCCTGTGATTTATGTCTAGAAAGTGTTTTCTTATAGGGAGTCAGAACAACATGATAATAAGGAGAAAATAAACAAAATTTGAGGTTTTTACGACTTAGTTTGAAAAAAAGAAAAAAAAGAGAAAGAGTAAGCTGCTATGAATCTATTCTCATTTATGACGGCACTTTACAAAAAGCTTGGTTCTCAAGAGAACCGGTCTGTGTACAGAGACAAACACAAATAAAAGAAAACCATTAAATGGAATAACAACTAAGACCTGTAAAATGATTTCTGTTGAAAGTTATCATATACACCATTTCTGTATTTTCTCTCTTTGCTTATCTAAAGCCTAAGCTTGACTATTTTTGTCAGCACAGTGATTTCTTTAGATTGCTTTGCGCCATCAAACATTGTACATTATCTTCCCTCAACTCATTAGTCTTGTCTCCAAAAATACATAATAAAATTATAAGCCAAAAAATACCAACCTATTGATACCACAGCTTTCATTGTAACCATTCTATTTAGAAACAAGTTTATGGCATGGCAATAATTTTTATTGGACTAACTTAGAATCATAGGAAGTTAGGGACCTCAGGAGGTCACTAGTCCAACCCCCTGGTCAAAGCAAGACCATCCCCAATTAGTTCATCCCAGTCAAGGCTTTGTCTAACCAGGTATTCGAAACCTCCCATGATGGAGTTTCCACCACCTTTCTAGGTAACCTGTTCCAGTGCTTTACTACCTGCCTAGTGAGAAAGTATTTCATAATATCTGACCTAAACTTCCCCTGTGGGACCTTGAAACCATTGTTCCTTGTTCTGTCATCTGTCACCACTGAGAACAGTCCAGCTCCATCCTCTCTGGAACCGTCCTTCAGAGAGTTGAAGGCTGCTATTAAACTCCCTTTCAGTCTTCTCTTCTCCAGACTAATTAAGCACAGTTCCCTTAGCCTCTCCTCATAAGCCATGTACCCCAAACCCCTAACCATTTTCATTGCCCTCTCCAATTTTTCCACCTTTCTGTAGTGGGAGGCCCAAAACTGGATACAGTACTCCAGATGTGGCCTCACCAGTGTTGACTAGAGGGGAAGAATCACTTTCCTTGATCTGCTGGCAGCCGTTCTACTAATGCAGTCCAATATGCTGTTAAGCCTTCTTTACTACAAGGGCACACTGTTGGTTCATATTCAGTATATTGTTCACTGTAACCCCCCAGGTCCTTTTCTGCAGAGATGCTGCTTAGCCAGGTGCTCCCCATCCTGTACCAGTGCATAGGATTGCTTCGTCTTAGGTACAGTACTTGGCACTTCTCCTTATTGTACCTCATGAGATTTCTTTTCACACAATCCTCCAATTTGTTGTGGTCTTTCTGAATCCTAGCCCTACCCTCCAGTGTATCCATTACTATCCATTGGTGTCATCTGCAAACTTGCTGAGGGCGCACTCTGCCATCTTCCAGTCTGTTGATAAAGCTATTGAACAAAACTGGCTCCGGGACCAAACCCTGGGGCACTCCACTTGATACCAGCTCCAACTAGACAAAGAGCCATTGACTACTATTCTCTGAGCCTGATGATCCAGCCACTTTCCTATCCACCTTACAAACCATTCATCCAGCCTGCACTTCCTTACCTTCCTTATGAAAATGTTGTGGGAGACCATATCAACAGCTTTGCTGAAGTCAATGTTTATCACATCCACTGCAGCCCTTGTATCCACAAATCCAGTAATCTCATCATAGAAGACAATCAGGTTGGTCAGACACAACTTGCCCTTGGTGAATCCATGCTGACTGTTCCTAATCACATTCTTCTCCTCCAAGTGCTTAGAACAGGATTCCTGAGGACTTGCTCTATGATTTTTCCAGGGGCTGATTGAACTGCAGTTCCTTGGATCATCCTCCTTCCCTTTCTTAAAGATGAGCACTACATTTGCCTTTTTCCAGTCATCCTGGACTTCTCCCAAGTGCCACAAGTTTTCAAAGATAATGGCCAGTGGCTCTGCAATCGCATCGGCCAACTCCCTTATCACCCTCGCGTGTATCACTTTTGACCCCATGGACATGTATGTGTTCATCTTTTCTAAATAGTCCCATACCTGTTCTTTTGCCACTGTTGGCTGCTTACCTCCTCCCCAAACTGTGCTGCCAGGTACAGTGGTCTGGGAGCTGGTCTTGCCTGTGAAGACAGGTGAAAAAGGCATTGTGTACTTCAACCTTTTCCACATCTGTCACTAGGTTGCCTCCCCCATTCAGTAAGGGGCCCTCACTTGCCCTTCCTTTTCCTCTAATTCCTGACATACTTGTAGAAACCTTTCTTGTTACCTTTCACATTCCTTGCTAGCTGCAACTCCAGTTGTGCTTTGGCCTTCCTGATTTCATCCCTGCATGCCCAAGCAATACTCTTATACTCCTCCCTAGTTGTTTGTTCAAGCCTCCTCTTCTTGTAAGTTTCCTATTTGTGTTTGAGTTCACTGAAACTGCAAAGCCAACCTGGTCTTCTACCATACTTTCTAGTCTTCCTGTGCATTGGGATGGTTTGGTCCTGTGTCCTCCTGGGTTTCTTTAAAATACAACCAGCTCTCCTGGACTCCTTTCCCCTTCAGACTGGCCTCCCAAGAGATCCAGTCCAACAGTTCCCTGAGGGAGTCTCAGTCTGAATTTCTGAAGTCCAAGGCCCTTACTCTACTTTTCTCCTTCCTTCCTTTCCTCAGGATCATGAATGTCATTTTGTGGTTGCTACCACCCAAGTTGCCATCCTACATTCCCCATCAATTTTTCCCTGTCTGTAAGAAGCAGGTCAAGCAGGGCCCCTAGTTGGCCTTTCCAACACTTGTACCAGGAAGCTGTCCCTAACACTCTCCAAAAACTTTCTGGATTGCCTGTGCACTGCTCTACTGTCCTCCCAGCAGATAGCAGGGTGATTGAAATTTCCCATGCAAACAAGTGACTATGATTGGGAAACTTCCACTAACTGGTTGAAGAAAGCCTCATCTACCTCATCCTCCTAGTCTGGTGGTCTCTAACACACACCCACCACAACATCAACCTTATTGCTCTCCTCTCCAATGCTAAACCCACCGACTTTCAACAAACCTATCTACGCTCTCATAGTGAAGCTTTGAGCAATCATACAGCTCTTTTACATAAAGTGCTATCTATGCCTTTTCCTTTTCTCCCCTGCTTTTCCTTCCTGAACAATTTATACCCATGCATGATAGTACTCCAATTACGTGAACTATCCCACCAAGTCTCTGTCATATTTCCAGGACTATGTGAAGACTTCCAATTCTTCCTTCTCATTTCCTAGGCTCCACGCATCATGTACCAACACCTGAGGTAACTGGCCAATTACCATACTTTCGCCGGAAGAATGAGAAGGCCTCCCCTGCTGCCCTCTCCTGCTTGCAGTTCCTCCAGGTCACCCACTTCCCCAACTCAAGGCTTCAATCTCCATCCCCCAATGAACCTAGCTGAAAGCCCTTCTCACCAGGTTATCAAGTGTGTCTGCAAAGATACTTTTCCCTTGAACTTATTGTTTGAGGCTACAGCACAAAATGCCCTTCCTCAGCTCTGTTTAATCTTTATTTTGCTAACATTCAAAAACCAGCCAAACTAATTAGTATAGTTTGTATACTAAAGCATAAGAAGGCTTGTGGGGTGGTCCCTTGTATTTTTTGATACCTCAGATCATTGTTCCACCTCACAATCATTCCTAACCATTGCTGATTACCACAGCACTTCCAAAAAATTAGGTTTAGGCATTTTTTGTCATCTGTTATCCACAGCTGCTTTGGACATGTGTTTGGTAAGGCTTTTCCAAACCTGACTTTTTACAAATGTAAATTACATTGATAAATAATTTAACCCAGTAGGTGAGATGGATACCAAATTTAATTTTGCGATAAGCATGTTATTTATAGTAGGAGGAACTCCCACTTGTCAAATCCTGCTAATTCAGGTTGTATTCACACTTATAAAGGTAAATAGACTTTTGTTTGTTCTATCTGATTTGTTTGACTGAGTCCACTCATATCTCCAAAATACCTATAGGCCAAGAAGAAAAACAACACACTCACATACAGGAACACCACTCTAAAGTCTGACCTTCTCTGAAATTGCAGTGATGACACCAATATTCAGGTGTCACTAAACCTCAGCTGAAGTGGAGAAGAGACTGAAAATGCATGGAAGATTCATTTACTAAACCAAGGGTGACCAACCCATAAGTGTCAGGGTTCACAAATATGTCAGCTCTGGCAGGAGGAGCTGGGAGTGAAAACCAGGTGGTTGCAGGGATGAACCATGTGTTGGAAGCAATCAAGGACAACTCCCAGGTCCAGGGGATCTGAAGCTAAGCTGAAACTGAGCTGGAGGACTAACCAGAATCAAGGGGTCAGATAGCAAGCCAAGGTCAAGCTGAAGTCCAAACACCAAACCAGAAGGTTAACTGGAATCAGAGGTTAGGAAGCCAGAAGAGCTACAGGGACAGGAGCCACTCAAGGACTGGAGACCAGAAAGTTGTGCAGCAGGGCTCAAATGCCAGATGAGTTCCAAAAAGCAGCCCCATTAAAAATCAGAGGAAGGGGCTAGGATCAACTGGTCCTGATTAGCGCATTAAGTGCAGCTGGCCTAGTTACATAGGCTGCACGGCAGAAGCCTTACACACAACACATGTGCCACAAGGGGCACAGGCAACTTGTGTGTGTGCTATACGGCAGATAGGGAGGAGGCAGGCAGCAAAGTGTCAGGTAAAGAAGGAAATAAAAAGCAGAGCAGTAAATCAGGTAGGCAGCACATGGCAAGAAGTAGAAAACAGAGCAGAGGATTGGGTAGGGGAAGGGGATCAGAGCTACAGTACTTGGCAGCCTGTGAAAAACATCAGCCCCCAGTGTATTAGATACAGCTTATAGAAAATACATAGCTTCTTACAATCTGTACCTATGAAAGGAGAAGAAATATTATGAGCTGCTACCCTATGTGGCTGCACATGTTCTAAAAGGAAATGAGTTATTAACTTTGCTCATATAGGCCAAGTACAGACATTCAAAAAGCCCGTGGTGGGGACTGTCAGCACCTGCTGGGGGAGGAGAAGAGGAACAGAGTCCCCACACCCATCCCTGCAGTTTGTGGGTTGGGGTCTCAGAGTCTCAGGAGAAAGGGCCAGGCCAGTTCCATATGGCAGGAGGACTCCCTCCGCACCCCTCCTCCCAGGCTTTTGACAGCTATAGCCAGGAGCTACAACACAGGGCAGTTTGGCTGGTTTTTTGCTGCACTGGGAACTGGGCCTGGTGGGAACAGAGGGAAATGGAAACCATCTGCCATGCAGACCTAGCCCAGCCCCCACCAAGACTAGAGCCCACAAGCTTGCAGAGAAGGGTGGGGGGTGGCGAATGGCAAAGAGGCTCCATTCCCCCATCCCACCATAGGGCTACAGAGGGATGACAGAGCCTTTTCTATCTCCTCTCTCTGACAGCCCAGGGCTAGGGCTGGGCTAGTGCTTCCCCAGAGCAGACAAGCACAAGCCAAGGCTAGCAAGTCACCCAGCAAAAGGCCCCAGAATGGTAGCAGAAACCAACCTACGTTGAAGCACGATGAATATGGTACAGGCATGCAAAAAAGCACTCTAATATAATGGTACATCTGCCAAGGGTTAAATTAGAGCAGGATCCACCATTTTTTTAAGCTCTTTAAGTGCCATTAACATCTATTGTGTTATGGCTTTAAAGCACTTTCTGTGGGCTTAACACGCAGTAAGTGTAATGTCTGTACCTAGCCATAGAGATCAAGATTCATTCCATAACCATCTCTACATGGACTGAACTTTCCCCTGAGTAACTGACAGACATTATAGAGAAGCTTTAAATCCAGCAATTAATATTGAATATTATTCAATAATATTCCTTGTAGAGGAAAAGAAGAGCTAAACCATCACCAGTGAGTCAGAGGAACACCCTTTATTGAATAAATTATTTCTGCCAGGAGTTTCACAGCAATAAAAATGCTTCCATCTTGAAATACTTGACAATCTATACCAACAAGGAGCATATAAAAATTGTGTGGTTGACTGGTGGATAGCAAGGATATATTTAGCCGACAGTGTAATTAGGAATAGGTGACAACACACAAGCCCTGGGTGCTGACTAGGAGGAGTGCCAGAATGGAGCTGGGGAGTATCTGAGTGGCAGGGAGCCTGTGCTCAGTATGAGTTCAACCAGTGACTGGAGGTTGAAACTGAGGCTGAAGCTGTGCAGACCTAGAAGCAGATGTCCCCTTATCAGCCTCCCCTACTGCTTCCACAGCCCTTCCCCTGCTGTAAGAAGTTAGAGCAGCTGTGAGAAGTGGTGAGAGCCTCCAGTCCCATGGTGAACCTGTGCCCTAGCAGGTAAGACTGTGCCAACTACCTCCATGTAATATTCAGCAAACCCCGTGTCCATTGTGCCCAGGATGCAGAAATAGCTGGCTACACCTCTGTATTTACTCTCTTTGAAAATCAGAATTAGGAATTTTATGGACCTTTTGCATTCTGATAACTTATATAAATAAGTTGAAAAGTCATTTCACACATGCATAATATATTGAACTAGGCACCCTCTTCAAGTTCTTTTACTGCCTTGTTAGAAGCAGAATTTAGAGTGAGCAGAACTAGTTTAACAGAATTATACTGAACATTGTAAATTCAAATGCTTTCTTATGAAAATAGTTACATACATTCAACACAGTTTGTTGTGCTATTTATTGTACACCTGGGGACTGACTTTCATTATCTGGCTACCCTGGTTAGAAGCTTACAAAAACGAGCATAAATTACTACATAATATTTATGTGAAATATCCATTTTATTTGTGCCTCAGCTGGTAGGATCCAAGGAGTTTAAACACAAAAACAAATGGAATTAGCATATTCCAAAACAGATGATATTGACTGAAGCAATGCTGAATTGTAATCAGGTATATCCCACAGAAAAAGCTGGAACAAAAGCAAATCTCTTAGAATAAGACTACGGCCTTCCATTTTGCTAGAAGCTCAACATACAAAACGCAAGATTTAGATATCACCTATTGCTCCTCATCAGATCATTTCCATTGGGCTCAGAAACACAAGCACAGGCTCCTATCGCCCATGTTAAAAAAATGGTTATAAGTCCTCATGATCCTATCATCAATACCATTTACTCCATCTGCGATTTTGGACCACTCTCTGACCCCACAAGCAGCAACAGTAGCGTACAGTTCATCTAAAATCTCCAAAACCAGTTATTACAGTCTGTATAGTTCTGGCATCATGTAAGGGAGTTACAAACCCTTGTCCAACACCAAACTACCAAGCAGGTTGCTAGGACAGGTAACATCTTAGTATCCACTCTAGGATGGGTCAGAAAGCTGACAATCTTGCTTCTTTTTTTTTTTTTTGAACGAATGAACAAACGAACAAATGAATCTGGCAGTCACGCCCCCAGTCATGAGATTAACTAAAAAAACAGGAGATTTAAGCACAACACCATAACATACAACACAACACAAAATAATACAAACAAAATACAGAGTCTTCATTGCTTTCTGCATTTGAGCTTTTAGAAGTACAACACTTTTTATTTTCTTCACAACCTTGAGGGCTGGAAATATTGGTTTTGAAAACTAAGGTTCACAGATAATCACAGGAGTCCAGGCACTCGAGTCCTGATCTTAAACCCCTCATGGAACACAAGGCTTCTAACAAAGAAACAAACATTAGTAAATGCAGATAGTGAGAAACAAAAATTCTGAAATACTGAAATCTGATCCCATCTGTAATCAGGATGGAGAGGGGAAATTTTGGATATTTTGCGCAAAAAAAAAAAAATTGTGAAAAATATTTAAATTTGGCCTTCTTGGGTGTCAAAGTGGATATCACAGGCCCAAGAAGGTTCTATTTTACACACCAAATTAAAATTCTCCATAATTATAAATCAGGTCACAGGGATTTTTGCATTTACTCCATCCACCCTGAAGCTGGATTTCAATGTGAAAGTAATAAAGTCACCATTTTATGTAGAATATAGATTGCCCGTCATGGCAATCATCATGGTAAGTTTCTATAAGCACATCTTCCTGCTACGTGGGTTTTTCCACTGATTTCCAGCACACTTCTGTTGCCAACACAAGGCCCTAGTCCTCGTGTTCAAGTTTAGAACCAGCTAGGTATCAGTAATTATAGATCCATTCATGAGAAGCAGAAAGAAAGAAAACCACTTTACCTGTTCTCCACTGGTACAAGGCAGTTCACAAAATCCAGGATTAGATGCCCAGTGGAAGGATATTGAGCATTCTCTCTCAAGAATATCCAACTAGCACTGACACTGAATTTCTGAAGGGAAGACTGACACTCACCTCCTTGAGAAAACTTTCCCCAAAATGATTAGAATCCAGGAAGAAAGACAACTAAGGGTATGAACTAAAGAAAAATAGGGTGCGAACAGGAATTCATTTCAAGCGGTAGAAATTTCTTATTGCTAGAAATCTTTCCAGGAGATGGAACAGTACAGGAGTTCATCCTGCACCCACCCCCCATCCTTACCTTCACCAGACTGGAGTCATCCCAGTCTGGGGAAGGCATGGGGAACAGAGGCTGCTTCACTTCTCCAGGTCCCACAGGGCAATGGAGTAGCAGGGAAAGATTACCTATATCATTCCCAGACCAGGGACTCCCTGTCTAGGGAATGGGAGTGGAGCAACATGCTGCTGCTCCTCTGCTTTGCTTGCTGTCTCAGGGAGCATAGTAAAGGGAGCAGTAAAGCCCCCGACCCATTCCCTAGGTTAGTCAATCCCTTGTCTGGTGAAGAGGTGGGAAACAGCATCAGCTGCTCCCCTCGCTCCCAGATCAGTCCAGAAGGGGAGTAACAGCTGGGCAAAGCCCCCCTGCCCAGTCTGGGGAATGACTGGGAGCATTACCTTGCTACTCTACTCTTCTCCTGGACTGGACCAGGATGGGAGTGGAGCAGTAGGAAAAAGCTCCATTACCTGTTTCCCAAACCAGACAATCCCACGTTTGGATAGAAAGGGGAGCAGGGCAGCATACAGGCATTTCTTCTTGTGAGAAACCCTCTTCCAATTGTCACCTTGGAAGATCTTTCTCCTAAAAGGGGACAAGTTTCCTCCAAGAAAAAAAAATAACACTTGTATGCTCCTAGTTTCTACCAAGAGCAGCAGTTCTCCCAATAAAGACACAATACCTTTCCATGGCCCTATTTCCTAACCCTTCCTTTCCCCATTCCCACCTCCACCCCCATTAATACAGGGAGATATGAAACCTTGTCCTGCAGATTCAATTTATGTAGGAAGGACTTAATATTATCATACCAGCTTCTATGGAAAAGCTACAGGTAGTGCCCCAAACGCAGCCTAGCCTATATATTTTTGTATTGGTGTTTGTACATTGTTTATCACATGATAAATACAATTATATTTAGCAATAATTTCACAGACAGAGACGTTTCTTACAGCATATGAAATAGAATGGAAAATATGAGATGTTTAATTAATGTAATGGAGCAAAACATTAATCAGCACTGTTTGTATCAGGATTAACAAGGAATCATGTGATGTGTAGAAGTTGCTAACAAAGGCAATTCCACTTTCTAGTACAGCATGATGAGCTAAGGGAAAAAATGTGGTCTTGACTAAGATGAAAAAGAAAACAAATCTATTTAGAAAAGTGTAATATTAGTTCCATAAATAAATTGTCTAAACAATTTTTAGCTATTTATGTAATCATGGCAACTGTTAGTGCTCAATGTGCAAAAGTGCCCTCACACTAGTAGTTCGCACTGAAGTCAAGTTTTGCATAATTTGAAATTAATTGGGAGCACAGACATGCATTAAGGACTTGTGCCGCACCTGACAACTATGTGTGTAACTGTTTAAATCCAAAATTATCAAACATAAACATGTGCTAAGGTCCCATTGACGCGACTCCACATTCATTCTTTTGATAAGCATTAAAGTGCATTTGAAAACTATTTTCCAAATAAAGTTCTTATACCTCCAGATGTCTACTGCCTAGTAGGGATGGAATATTATCTTGGGATTCCCCACCCACTTCCCCCACCACTACAAATGTATTATGTTATTCAATGAAATTCACTCTGCAGAACAGAAAATTCCTGGAAGCTAGGACAACAACAAATTCCAAGGTAATAGTACTGAAAGTTGATTTGCACTTGCAGTAAAAGGCAGGAATCACCATCAGGCAAGTTAAATTCCAGAATAGACTATAAATCACTTCCTTTCTCAAATTGTTTAGATTATTTATGAACAGAAGTAATATCATGCCTTTCCAGATAGATTTGTTCTCTTTTTCATCTTAGTCAAGACCACAGGATATTCCTTAAAACCAACCAAACCAAGGGTATTGAGTCTGTTTCTAGCTCGTAATATATATAAAGCTTCATCCACTACAAAGAAAACTTGTCAAGTAGTCCCATGGAAATGCTTTTGTCCATCAGGAATGTTTACACCACTTACTGTGACAAAGGAGGGTCCTATTCAAAGATGCATTCAAAGTCAGCCATTTTATAAGCTTTCCCACCATCCCCACCAATTCCAGGTAAGATGGGGGGTTTTGTCCCCAGATTTCAACTCAAACTTACTCTCTTTTTCCCTTTTTAAAGGAAAAATGAGCTTGGATGACTTTTCTCTGAAATCATGGTTCATGCTCTCCCAAGAAAAAGCCCAAATTCACCAAATGTTTTCTGAATCTCAGCAATTTATGACTAGACAACATATGCCTAATCTCCAGCACAAGGGGAGTTTGAACACTAGCTCGGGGCTTGGGCATTCTGATATGATTGGGAAAGGCACCTTCAAAGTACCTTTGCATTTAAGAAGCTTAAGTCTTGAAGGCTGTCTACATTAGTAGTTATGTTCAAACTTCTAAGGTTATGTTACAGTCAATGCCACCCAGACATCTACATTGTAAACCGCTTATTTGACCTCTGGCTGCAGTCCAGTCTGGCCATGGAAGTTCTGCTGAACATCTGGTATGTATTTGACCATTTCCAAGTCACTTCCTAGCCCACCATTTTCTGCAAGGTGTTTTTAATTTACAAGGCTAAGCATGGCCCTAAACCTAGGAAGGCTGACAGCCACAATTCCACAATGCCCTGTTCCTAACTTCCAGTCCTTCTGAAAGTCTCCCTGTAACAGTGAGGCAAAAGCTCCTGTTACTTCAAGGGTGTAGGAGCAGGAGCAGCAGGGAGAGCCTCAGGAGGCTGCCCATTATGAGCTGCAAGGGAACAGGTACCTGGGAATTTACTTGCTACGAGTACTTACTGCTGAACCAGTTAGTGCTCTGCGTGGGAGGCGAGCTGTTATCACAACAGCAGCCAGGCAGCAATAAGACTCCCTGGAGCTGAGCTGGCTGTTCAACCTCTGGCTCCCAATGCTATAAACACCTGGTGCATGCAGCTTCCCCCCCAACCCCTGGTGCCAAATTTCCTTGGGGAGACCTGGGCCCTGAATGCTGGATCAGAAGCCCATACTCTATATACAGGGACACAGTGCTGATCCCCAGGGCTCGATCCCAGTTGACAGGGCCCAGTCCTGGCATATGGGGGCCAGCCAAGGCCATGTGGTGCCATATCTGAGCACACAGAGCTGAGCAGAGACAGCGTGGGGCCTGATCCTGATACACAGGGATCTATCTGGCCCGTGGACCAGCCCTGCACCACTTATTTGGTCCACGGGACCAGAAAGCTTGAGCACCACCGTCGGTCTATGCAAAGCTCTTCAGCCCTACCCTGTCAACAACCCCTAGACAAAATTCTCCTTCCACAAACATAAGCTTCAACATTAAAAAGATAGCACTTGCCTCTTCACGGTATGAGGTGGTTACTGTGTCATAACTATTTAGCTACTAATGGCCACCACAGAGCAAGTCTTTTAAACAGTCTTCAGTAAAGCCACGTCTGTGATAACAAAATTACAATCTGAAAAAGAGGGTTAAATAAAGAATTTTAGGATGCAGAAAAACTTGATCGAAGTACTATTTAATCTTGTTCTTGAATCCTTAACTCTGGATGCTCTCCACGTGCAGTAGGCAAGCTAGCAGTTTATAAAAAAGTGGTAACTAATCTGAATAATGATGAGTGAGTTTATGTCAATAACAGGCCATGCAAACTCATTTATAGCCTCATAAGTGAGACAATAATTGAACCTTCCTGAGAATGAACACTTCGTATTAAAAAATAAGATTAGATTTTCCCCTACTTGAAAAGCAACAACTCATATTTATGACCCATTCAATTTGATAAATAATTACATAGTCAAATGAAAATATCTACCCACTTTATTGGGCATAAAAGGCATTTAATTTTGTCCTGGATATAGGAGAAAATATAAACACTTTAAAAGGTGAACAATCTTTCATTCTGAATAAAGAAAAGTATCAAGTCATTATATGCACTGTAAAGCCGGCATGAAAGGTTTTTTATTTTTATAAAAGAAATCTAACAACCCCCTATACCGCCTTGACAATTTCTTTTTCCATTTCATAGTACCATACATACCAGGCATCATTGTTAATTCACCACATTTTTCACTATCAAACACTTTATTTGTACTTTTCCCCTTGGCAATCCCAGAACTTTACCATTTCAATGCACCCACTTTTAAAATGACCTACAGAAAAAGACAACAGAATACACAACATGATGGTATGCAGGCTACTTGGTCGAAATCCTCAGCTAAAGAGATTAATTGAGAAGTAGTATTGAATTGAATGGGTTTTGGCTGCTAGCCTGATTCTTTTATTACCAGTCACATACACCTGGCATAGGAGGAGGCTAACTCTTTAAAGCTGTTTTCAAAATTACAGCAACAGATAATAAATCTAAAAGAACACATCTGGGGGAGGGGGGCCAGGGGGAGAGGAAGAGTGAGAAATGCATGGGCCTTGATTTTCAAATCCATGCATGAAAGTTGTATAGACACCCAGAATTGTGTGCTGACACAGATTTTAATTTTTCCAACCACTTTAGTATTGTGGGCATGTACAAATCAAAAATAAATAAAGTGTATATCCAGACTTAAAAACCTGGGTCATAAGTAATATTATTAGCTAAACTTTTTTGCAGAAACTAGAATTGGTATCAGCTTTTTCCAGTTGACCATAACAAGCTAGTTCCTCAACAGCATTTAATACGAAAATGAAGAGCACAGCAAATCATATAGGTTTGTTTCAGAAAATAAGTTTAGAGAAGTTTAACACAAGAAAACTGCACCTCGTCTTGGCACTCTGGAGACAAGTCACCCAAGCCTAGCTCTTCCAGCCTGAAATATCAGTAGGAACCTCAGCAAAGATGTGTGCCAGGTTCTCCATTCATTTACAGCAACTGAGAAACACATTTGTATCTTTGTTCTACTTCTGCCTACATGTTGCCTTTCTATTACCCTTTTTGTGCTATGCAAGCATGGGAAATGCCTATGCTAGAATGTGATTTATGAAGATAAATTATAAAAACACATTGTCCTCATTGATTTTAGCAAACCAACAGTAATTTACATTATCTATAGGTCCAGTTCATCCCAGGAATTAAGTGAGGCTACTCAGAAGAAAAGTGAAAAACTGCAGGATGGCAGAATTGGGCTTTGGCTTGTCTTGAATGGTATGGGCCTGTTTCTCCAATATTTTGCATTATTATTAGAGTCATAAAGATGTGGATAGGTTACATTCAGATTAGGTGGGATTTTACATCTATTTTACAAAAGTATCAAAGGATGGGAAGTTGTAAGGCAATGAAGAATCAGATGCCATATCATAACCTCTACTGTGTAGTTCAATGCAATGACTTCCACAGGTTTACTTGGTGTTGAGACCAGGCCTGTTTTTGAATTTATATAATTAAAATAGCCCAAAAAACCTACACAGAATAAGCAACATTCCATAACCTTACAAATAATAGATATCCTTTTTCCCCCCCAACATCTATGAAGACTCTTCTGTACATGCCTTAAACCAAAGCTATAAATGTGTGGTTAGTAATGGAATTAAACTAAAACTGAACACAGAAAAAACACCATTTAATTTGCACATTCAGAAATATGAGACAAATAATGCAACAGTTAATTCCTACAGCAAGTTAACTTGATCATATTGCTCATTCACAGTACCTTCTATTCCTATTTTCCTGGTTGTGTATTGCACTTATTCCTATTTATGTTGTAAGATATAGATACGTTGTAAGTGGCTGTCCAACTGGTGGTCACTCTTGAAGCACAAATGGAATTAATTCATGGCCCTCAAGCTCCTAGTCCAGGCACTGCTTTCCCCATTTCTCTTCTGCTGCTGCAGCCAAGTCTCCAGATTCCCCCTCCAACTTCCAGTTTCTGCTTCTTGACTCAAACTCAGGGGCAAGGCAGCACGGCACATGAGGCCTAAGGACCCTATGGCTGGGAAGTCTCAGGAGGCACAAAAGTGACTGTGCAGCATGGCACAATGGGAAGATCCACACTAAACAGCAAGCATCTTAGTCACTCAAAAGTTGGACAAGCCCTGATATAAATGATACCGCATGTGGTACATTTTAAAGTTAGGGTGATTAGTATTATTTTGTCATTTTCTGGGATAAAAAGTTGCACAGCCTCAAGAGGCAAGCCTGAACTTCAGCTGACTAGTCTCATGAGGCAAGGTCCTATTCCACCTGTTAGCTGGCAAAGTGATTCTATTCTACCCTTGTCAAGTCCTGAAAATCCATTAGTGCATCTTCTTTTGTAACACATGCTCACCTTATCTTTACAACTGAGTCACAAAAAAGCAGCAAGGAGGACGAGGAGGACCCACTTACCCTCTGTATCAAGCATTTTTCAGAAAGGTGAGCAGACTAGAATAGAATTATGCTTGGGTGCTAGTAACTTCAGTCTGCTCCTCAAAAATAAAATGAGCAATTTGAAGCCCTCCAGCATCTCAGGATGGCCAATTCCCAGTCCCCCACCCCACAACAGGGCTAGAGCCCAGGTGCCCTGGCTCCTACCACGCCCCTACTTGCCAGACCTCTAGTGGCAAGCCAGAGCTATGAGGCATTAACCTTAACATGCAACTGCTCACAACAAAATCTAACTTTAACATTAACATTTCACAGATCTAGCATGGTATAAGGCGATGTGTAACTTTACCCTAAGTCCACCTAACAGGACGAAAAGAATCTAGTCCACGGTGAATGCTTCCGCCTCAAATGCCATTGAAAAAGATCATTAAAAAATAACTTAAGATGCACCAACGTCTAATTGCTTAGGCATTTAGGGCATTTTTACTCATGCTCCAGGGGTTAGGGGAGCACTTCAATTACAGCGATTTCAAGAGCCACTCTAATTAAAGCACTCAGTGTATCTCGTGTATCTGTGCCTCAATGCTTCATCCAAGGCTCAAATGAGCTTAAAAAAAGAGCCCCACCACCATTATGAAATGCAGGGATGCTGATACACAAGATGCAGAGGCTGGCTGGAATGCAGTAGTTACCAC